>NC_134472.1:30677504-30707504 GCF_964194025.1 Convolutriloba macropyga
CCCAAAGACGTTTGATCATAAGGTGGCATAATTGAAATGTCTTCTGATACTGATCTTCCTTGAAAAAATAGCACAATATTTTTTCTCTTTGCCTTTGCAATAATTGTCAAGAAAATCTCAATACTTATTCTTTTTTCAAGTTGTATCTTTTCTTGCTATCATCGCCAATCTGGTTGTTGTCATATTAACTTCTCTTACGTCAAATTAGGAGTCAAAATTTTACTTTTTTAATTGGGAGTTTTTCATATTTGTTGAAAACTGGATATGTATGTAAAATTTTTTATTTCGGTAAAAGCTGCAATTAAACGGGCAATCAAGAATCAAAAAGGGGAATGAACTCATTAGAGAAAAATTTTCATTATCAACGAGTTAATCTGCAAAGTCAATAAATTTTTATACATTTTCAAAAATAAAATTGGCTCCAAGAAGTTCTCTAAAACTCCTGCGATTAGAACGCTATCATTTGATTGTATTAAAAATTTTAAAAACTCCAATTTTGAGTGGGGGAACCCAATAATTTCTTTTGTTTGGAGCCAAACATATGGACCATTAATTTCTACATTTCAAATATACCAAAAATTACTACGCTCCAAGCTGAATATAGCAATTTTTTAAGTTTACAAACCGCGAATACCGAATCCTGCAGAAACGCAAAAACTGATAACTTCTATAATTCAGGCCAAAGTTATCAATAATTTCTTACTTTTGAAACCAAACTTACCGCTCAAATGGAACATATCTAAAAAAAATTTTCTTTAAAAACTGAAAATGCTTATTATTTCTTACGTCGTTTTTGTTTTGTCTTGTGCACTATGGAACTTCCATACAGTGCTGCAAACTATTTTTCAGAATGTAATTCGAGTGCATAATTCACAGGTTTGCGTTCAAAGTTTTTTTTAGTCATAGCTTGTTTCATGATCTCAACTTGGGTTCTTCTAATGCTACTGATTTGAAGAAAAAACTTCCATAAAAAGACGCTGAGTATAACCAGCGGCGACACTTATTTTCAGCATTTTAATGCTCTGTGCGGAACAACTCCAGCATTTTATTCCAAGATAAGCATGCTCAGCTGCATGTCACAATTTATCTACTTACATTGTCGTTTAACTGCTCTGTCGATGTAATAATTAGGAAAGTTGTTGGCCACTGGAACATTCCTGATTCGAAGTCTGGGTGGAGAACGAAGGTGTCCTGTCTAAACAAAAAAAAATTGGCCGTACACTAGCCCAGTTATAATTTCTACAAAGGACCCTGAAAGTGAACGAGAGATTAAACTACAGGGTCGTGTAAAGATTTAAAGCTTATACCAAGATCTTTTATGTGTCAATGAATTTTGCTCAAAAACTGACCGGGTCGAGGTTTTGGGCAAATTTTTCTAAGAAATGCTGTGATTGCGGTGAATGCGGTGACAAAAAATAATTCACCGCATTTCTTACACAAATTCACCGCATCGACATTTGTGGCAAATTAATGTAAGAAATGCGGCCAAAAGCGGTGAATGCGGTGAAAAAAAAACAATTCACAGCCTTTCACCGCATTTCTTACAAAAATCTGCCGCATTTGCTTTCCATCGTTTACTCAATCTGATTAAAATTCACAAGAAATATCCAAGTAAGTTCACAAGTCAGTGACAGTTGGCGCAGTGGAAAAGTGACAGTTGGCGCAGGGAAGATTCGTCTTATAAGAATACTGAGAAATCACCGCATTCACTGCGAAAAGATGTAAGAAATACGAGGTGAAAACTATTTTCTTACGAAAATTCACCGCCAAACCTCGACCCAGGTGTATCTCTAAAAAGAATTTTCCAGGCTTGTATTACAGCAATCAAAAACTACCCCAGGCAAAACCGTGTGGTTATCCCGAAATGTTCTGTCAGAATCGTGCAGGAAATTGTCATCGTGCAAGATCTGCAAGACAAAGGCTCTCATGGTTAAAAACAGTGTCAAATGTTATAAAAGAAAGGAATACCTAAGCTTCAGCTAAAAAAAGTGTAGCAAAATGTGTTACCTCGTTCAAAGTAATATCCGAGAACATTTAAAAGTTTTAAAAAAACAATTCAGAAATTTTTTAAAATATGGTTACACAGTTACAGCGCGCAATACCGTGAACAAAAGACGTCAAAACAAAAGACGTCGTATATTCATATTGGGTAAATTTGTTAGCCAAACAAAGGATCATTATGCAGGTTCTAAATGCCCTCGGTAAAAGTGAACCAAGATGGTTTTTTTGCGGTAAACTTTTTCTGTCTCTGCTCTTGTTATGTGATAAGAGTTAGGCCAAATGTAGTAATAGGCTTGCTGTTTGGAGATAAAACACAAAACACAGATTAAAAACAATTTATATAAATTTTTAAATACCTACGATAAAAAATAAGTATAAATTTATATATATATATATATATATATATATATATATAAATAAAAATATACATATTAATTTATATATATATACATATATATATATATATATATATATATATATATATATATATAGAAATAAATAAATAAATTTATGCATATATGCATTTTTATGGAACATAGAACTTTTTAATAACCAAAGACGTTAGTTTGATCAAGAGCTGGCTTATTTGAAATGTCTTCTGACACTGATTTTCCTTGAAAAAATAGCACAATATTTCTTTGCTTAAGCAATACTTGACAAGAAAATTTCCAGACTTATTCTTTTTTCTGATGATGTATCCTTTTTGCTTTCATTGGCAATCTGAATGTTGTCAACATAAAATTCTTTTACGTCAAATAAACAGTCAAAATTTTACTGTAACAAAGATCTTTAAAAAAAAACTTCTGAAAATGTGGATATAAATGTTTTTTTTTGTTATTTCGGTGTCATTGATCATACACTATTCCAGATCTAAGTTCTACATAAATACCCAGAGAATGAACGGCAGACGAAACTACATGGTCGTGTAAAGGTGTAAAGTTTAGACCAAAATTTTTCATGTGTCAATGATTATTGCAAAAAAACTGTATACCTGTAGAGAATTTCGAGGGCCGTACTATAGCAATTAAAAACTACCCAAAGCAAAACTGGGTGGTTATCTTGCAATGTTCTGTCAGAATCGTGCAAGAAATTTTCATCGTACAATATTTGCAAGACAAAGGGTCTCATGGTTAAAAACAGTGCTAAAATGCCAAAATGTTATAACATAAACGAATTCCTAAGCTTCAGTTAAAAAGGTGTAACAAAATGTGTTAGCTAGTGCTTTTGAAGTTTCTAAAAAAATGGATTTACAACTTTTTGAAAATATGGTTACAAAATTGCAGCGCGCAATGCCATGATAAAAGAAATTAATCTTAAGGCCTCTTATATTGATTTTGGGTAAACTTGTTAGCCAAACAAAGGAGCATTATGCAGTTTCTAAATGCTCCCGGTCAAAGTGAACCAAGATGGTTTTTTTGTGGTAAACATTTTTTGTGTTTCTGCTCTTGTAATGCAATAAGGGGTAGGCCAAAAGTAGTAAAAGTAATGAGTCCTACTAACACCCAGATAGAGGAGATCGTTATTAAAAGAGCGACGTTTTACAAAATGTTGATTTTCATTGTTGCAGTAGTATAGAAAATGGGAAATATGACAAAATTTGAGAAAAGAGTTGAAGTACCTGTTGTCTGGTTAATTTTTTCGCTCAAAATTATTCCGTCGAAACCTTAAATCAGTTTTTGATGACCAAAACTTTCTTGCAAACACCAAAATAGTTTGGAATTGAAAAAGACACATCATAAAAACTGCCATATTGCTGACTTACCTCTTTTATTTGTGACGCTGGTGATTTTGTTTCTATAGCGTCAACAAATTGATTTAAATTACTCCATGTAATCAAAAATAGATTTCTTGGACTGAAATAAAAAATTTTTAGGAAAATGATAGCCTGGAGAACAATCCGCCTAGTCCTTTTTCATTTTTGCTGTATATAACAATTAACAATAAAGTAGTTCTGTCCCGATTGATTAATTGTTTGATTTTTTAAAGAAACTAATAGGACACCAAGTATTTTGATTATAATTCAACGTTTTACATTTCTTGAAAGTAATTGTTATTAAACCAAAAAAATATTCAAAAGGAGACCTTTTCCATCTGAAAACCCCCGTAAATTGTAACTCCTCCAAATGCAAAACAGGCGCAAATACATAGTAAATCATAGTTTAAAAATACGGAAGGTGCGTCCGGGGGCGTCTAAAATATGCGCTCACTAAGCTTTGGCACAAACGGAAAAGATCCAAAAATGAAAATTTCAACGCAATAAGGACGCTCAAGGCAGGATAAAGGAAATTTAATCTTTTAAAACGTTCTCTTTTGTCAACTCTACCCGCCTTTGACTTCTATGAAAAATAGAAAATATAGTCTAGTGAGATGTAAATAAAAGATTTGTAAATTAGATTAAAAAAATTAGTCTCAAACTTCTAGACCATTGCGTTGTACGCGTACTCTTTTTAATAAATCTGGTTTTTCAGGTAAGAATGCGTATTAGTTTTAGCGTATTAGGACAACTTTTATCTTTTAGGAAACAAAATGGATTGGCACTTTGCATTTGCATATAGAGTTCTGACACAGCTGATCAACATCTTTGGCTATATATTCTATCAAATGAATCACAAACATGTAACTTTTTGTAACAAACATGTAACAAACATGTAACAAAAAATTTTATACTTCGTAAGATAACACTTGAGGAATTCTCAAATGTGAAATTTAGAAGGGCAAATGTGCATACCACTCAGATGAATAACTTAGAACAAAATAATAGCATTGAAAAAGGGATGTCCACAAACAAAACAATTTTGATCAGAAAATACAACTATAAGATAAAAATTTCAGCAAAAAAAACAATTTATCAAGTAACTAAATAATTTGCGAGCAACAAACCGGCTTCTGAATTCATCTTATGTTAATATATCAACTTATATTTAAAAACAATTTTCCTTCAAGTAATTCTGCCAAATAGTACCTAGATTGTGCGAATTCACTTTGCACTCCTTTTGCAACCTCAATTTTGGTTTAAGCAGTGCATTCAAATGCTGAGCTGTAGAGTCCTGTGAGGTCCAAGTCATCAAAATTAATGCATTTTCTTTGAATGAGCTTTCTCTATACATCGTCAATTATCAGGAAAACAAGAAACCTAGAAAAAAATGACCAAAATTCAGAATAATTATGGAAAATTGTGGCGTCAGAGGTAGAAAAAACTCATAGCTAAAATTTGTGCTATTCGATATTTGACAATCAAAATTCTTTCAATTGGGTAACAAATCTCTTAAAACATCAACAACAATTTGTAGCTAAATAGCGTCATATTCAAGAAACATAGCTAAAAAACTTACATACTCATTCAACCCATTGTGTGGACTCAAGTCAATAGTTTTGGAAAGAGCAGAACAATAGTGACAAAATCAAATGGAAAACACTAAGGGATCTGGAAAAAAGACAGTTAGCCAGAGTTCTTCAAACATTAGAAAGATACAATGAAACCGGTAATCAACGTTAACGATACAATGAAACCGGTAAAAACCCGTGTTGTTATCTTGCAAAGTTCTGTCAGAATCGTGCAAGAAATTGTCATTGTGCATGATTTGCAAGATAAAGATTCTTCTGGTTAAAAATAGAGCCAAAATGTTATGAGGGAGAGGAACACTTAAGCTTCAGTTAAAAAAGTGTTGCAAAACGCGTTAGCTCGTTAAAATTAATATCCGAGAACAATTTGAAGTTTTCAAAAAATGGATTTAGAACTTTTTTAAATATGGTTACAAAGTTACAGCGCATAATACCATGATAAAATAACTTAATCAAAAGGCCTCGTATATTGATTTTGGGTAAACTTGGTAGCCAAACAAAGGAGAATTATGCATTTTCTAAATGCTCTCGGTAAAAGTGAACCAAGATTATTTTTTTGTGCTAAACGTTTTCTGTTTCTGCTCTTGTAATGCAATAGTAAGTAGGCCAAATGTAGTAAAATTAACTATTCATACTAGCGCCCAGATAGAGCAGATCGTTACTAAAAGAGCGACGTCTTAGAAATGTTGATTTCCTGTTATGTAGTAGTATAGAAAATGGAAAATGTGACACAATTAGAGGAAAAAGTTGACGTATCTGTTGTCTAATTAACTTTTTCGGCAGAAATTATTCCGTCGCAACCTTAAATTAGTTTTTGGTGACCAAAACTTTCTTGCAAACACCATTAAAAAATTAGTTTGGAATCGAAAAAAGACACATCATTAAAACTGTCATATTGTTGATTTATCTCGTTTAGTTGTAACGTTGGTGATTTTGTTTCTATAGCGTCGACATATTGAGTAAAATTACTCCATGAAAATTAGATTTCTTGGATTTAAATAATAATTTTTAGGAAAATGATAGCTTTGGGAACACTCAACACAGATCTTTTTCAAAAAAAAAACATTCCGGATAATGACAGGTCTCAAGGGTTTTAAATGAAGATATAAATTAAGCCATTAAATAACGTCAGTAAGTAGCTAATTGCTTTCATGACTTTCTGTAAATTTATTCATTTTAAAATGTGCAAACTTATTTTCTGACTGCGCTCTTTTAGTTTAATTTGCCTACTTCTTAATTAATCTCAATAAATACAGTTCCCATATCTTTTGTGAAAAATTTCAAGTCTTTTAGATTTTTTTACTTTTAATCTGATGCTATTTTGAATTGTTCATTAAGTTTTTTTAAGAAAATGGATAGATACTGAGTTTTGTTGGTAACTAATTGTTGTTTTATTTGATTTTGTTCTTTGTCTTGTCTCTTACTCTTCTTAATGGCGGTTATCATCAGCTCTCCAATGTGTTATTGTTTCATTTGTGAATTGGTTAGAGCTTAGAGTGATTTTTTAAATGGATAAACCAATTATTTTTTTGGAACAATAATTGATTTTTGAAAGTTTTCTGACTCTTCGTCATTTGGACAATTAGGTCAGAAACGTGGTTGAGCGGGGTCGGAACATTATGCGCGGACGCACATTACTGAGCCTCCTTGTTTGTCCGTACATGCAAGCTAAAGCATTTTTCGTAAAAATATGTTGTAATATCACCTTGATCAAGAAGAGATTTTCACCTTCTAGTGTAGTTTTAGAGATTATAGGCTACAGAAGAATCAAATGATGAGATAATTGTCAACAAAAGATAGATGCGAAATTAAAAAGTACAAACTTTAATGCCATATCGACATACAATATCGACATGCAATCGACAATATCAAAATACAACGATAATGCAATGTGAAGAACTTATCAACACGTCATTGCACTGAATTATACTTTCTCAGGTAGCTTCCTTATTTATGGCTTGAAAAATTTCTCAACTAGTTCTAACAAATCTGGGAAAAATTAACATTCGAAGCCGGTAATTTTTTATGGTAATGTCGGATTTTTCTATTTAAAAAAAGAATGAAGTTCTCTTATTTTTCTTTTTGGTTTTGCATAATTTCTCAATTTTTCCTCTTTTAACTAACAGTTATTTTGAGAAATCTTCCGCTGCTTGATTTGACAGTAAGATCTGAATCCAGATTGAGCCACGTTTCGCATTGGTGTGCGCACTCGTACTTGAACATTTCTAGTGTGTCCAGGTGTAGGTCAGTGAGATTTATGTGATCAGCTGTAGGATTATAATTGGAAAAACGGAGGCTTTCCAGCGTGTCCTTCGTATTGCTCAAGAATTCCCTGAGGGCTCCATTGTCAGTCTAAACGTACTGATCATGTTACCAAAACATTGGGTTCTGTTTAGAACTGTTCACTTTCCAAAGCACGGAACAGTAGGTACTTAACAAAAGAAAAGACCTACTTCAAAACGAAAGCTAAAAAATGTTTTCTTTTCTTTTTCCGAGAACGAGTGATTGTATATTATAGATAAAAACTAACACATTTTCTAAGAAAAAATTATCTGATTTTTTCCGCTAGTTTATTTTCCGCTGACTTATTGCTATGCACATACTAATTTCAACCCCTGTAATATTTTCCTAAATGTCCATTCAGACGTAATCATACGTAATAGTTAAAATGCAAACATTGTTTAAACAAGTACAGGGGGCAAAAGGTCCGTTGATCTTGATTGACGCTATCCGTTCAGACCTTAGCATATAGTTGTCAGTTCAGACAAAATGCGTTCAAACATTTTTAGATCTTTTAGATAGCAATAACATAATATTTGTTACAATTTTTCACTAACCTCGGCAATACCAGCTCCTTCAAAATAAACAGACATTATTTTAACATCAATTTTTTCGAGGTACCGCAGCAGGTTTGAGTAGTTCCTGACCGGACTGTTAATCACATCTACAAATAGCAGCCTCGTGTCGCCATCTTTCTGTGGTTCCAGCCAGTCTTGATCTTCCACATCATTTGACATGTAGAAATCAGAAGAAAAGTTGGTGTCTGGTATGTTTTGCAGCTTCAGATGAATTGCACCGAAAGAGAACTTCACAAAAGAGCATTCTGTAATTAATCCATTTTCGCATTTACAGGATGCTCCCGATTGACACGGTTCCAAAGAACAGACTTCAATAGAGTTAAGAAGAGAAAAAATGACAAGGTTGCGCAACATTTAAGTGTTGAATATTTTTCACCGTGTTGTAAACGGTATTCTTGCGATCAAAATTTGATGACAGATATTATTTAAATAGAAACAGATAGTTAAACAAGTTTACACTGTTTTATTCGTTAATTTAATCAGTAGTAACCCAACAACTGAAAATTTGGTAATTAAATAAAGTCAGTTTTATAAACTTCCAAACCTGTCAATATAGTTTTTGCCTTAAGTTTTGTCAACAAAAATTGTTTTGTTTATTTTACCAAGTCGCGGTTAATGTGGCAGATCTACAGAATAGGATTCCAGTAGACACGGTGCTCGAATTGAAGAGTGCTAGAGCAGTTTTTTACTCGATACTCATCTAAACTTTGGCTTGATTAAATGGATTATTTGTCACCGGGATTTCGGACCTATAGATATGACTAAATGTGACAGATAGTAGTTTTAGTATTCAACTGAGATAAGAGTCGCTTTTCCGCCTTTTCTATCCTAGTTTAATTGTCAACTTTTTATCTTAATCTTTCAACAAGTCTTATCTGTGATAAGTCCGGTCGTAATTGCGCCTAGACGCATATTTAATCGGAATGGCTATGAAAATGGCATCAAAATATTTAACGAATAGCACAAAGTCTGACCAAAGTCCCATGCTTGCTAATTGCAAAAATATGTTTGACTAAATCAACTTCAAGCAATTTAAGCTCTCTTTGATTTCTCCGACCACATCCGACTAAAATGCGACAAAATATTGAACGCATGCTTATTATCCATTAAAAAGAATGCAAATATTTTGCTGTTACATGACAATATATCCAATGCTAATGTACCCAATATGTAAAAATACTCAATACCAAAATACCTATATTCTATTCCCCCTATTTTATTCGTTCAATATTAATACAAACTAGCAGCCTGTATTACAAAGCGATACGTGCGAGAGAGCCGACTTTATAAAGAGCCGATGTTAGAAAACGCCGAAACCTGACTTGGTGTAAAAAGAGCCGAAAGCAAAAAGTTGCCTTAAATTACCCTAAATTGTTAGTTGATTACCAAGAAAAGTACTTAAGTGGGTTAACCGGTCTCATGTTCGGTTGTAATAGTTTATTATACAGTCCCATAAGCCTCTGAGGCATGACTATGGCCCGCGACAATTTCAAGATAATAATTTGTTAATTGGCTTTCAAATTCTTTTACTAGAAAATGTTAAAATTTAATTTCTCAATTACTCGGTTATGATTGGTTGAGAATTTGGGAGAATCAACTCAGAAGATAATTTAATTGGCTGCAAAAATTATCTTAACTTATCGACTAATAATTTCAATAAACTTTCGGCTCTCTTTTAATCAGCTCTTTTCACTTCGGCTCTCCTACAAAAAAACCATTACAAGCATATTTTATCATATTTAAACGGACAATGTAATTATCCTATGTTCTGATGTGATGGTTGCATATCAAGTCCCACGGTCACTGAATTATGGTGCCCCTGAGCATGTATCATCATAGAAATGTAGTTTTTTTGGTTTGATTGCTTTGAGGAATAAAAAGCGCAAAAAAGGCTGGATGTCACCACATGATAATCTATGAAGTGTTCAAAAGGTGTTTCTAATGCAAATCTTGAACTCATTGTGTCTTACTCTTTTCTAATCTTTTCCATTTGCGAGCGTGTTCTCATATAAATTGATTCAATGGTCTTGTGGTGCTGTTACTGCCCGGACTTTGGTCGCAGTGGGTTTCAGCGCTGTACCATTGATTTTCAATTTTAACCAGTACTAAACTAGAGAAATAAGAGTATAAAATCATTTGTCAGTCAGCCCATAGTCATTTAAGAAACATCCAAGTATGTCCTTCATCTTTGCAGGCTCATTTACATTATTGGTCAACACTGCACAGAATGTTTCACATCAGACTGTACATACAAAGATCTGACAGACTGTACGTAGCAAATTTCGAAAATTTCGAATAATTCGATCACTTGCATGATTATTTTAATATGGCGATACCCTCAAGAGCTATTCTAGCTCTAACTATACGATATATTGGTGCATTCACGTCTTTCAGGAGGAAACGATGAAAGTTGGCGGAGGTTGGTGGAGGTCGGTGGAGGTCGGCAGTGTTCGGTGGAGGTCGGTGGAGGTCGGCGGAGGTCGGTGGAGTCAGAAGTAGTTGTGGTGTGGTAATCGAAGTATATAAGTAGTACAAGCTTCAGGCTTTCGCCCGTGGGGTGTCAATCCCAGAGTTAATCAGTCTATTTTAGTTTATCTTTTTCCAGTGTCTGAATAGTAGCTTCAATGGTCTTCATATGTTGTGCATTTCAGATTTGATTGAAAATTGTTTTATTGACTTTCTGCCTGTTGAACTTGTTGACTGTTTGATTGATTTCTTCTTGTTTGTTTTGTGATCATTGAAAACATACTGGTGATTTTCGAATTTCATCAGTCGATCATTGAGTGCGAGGATACAGAATTGGTTCTTGATGTTATTCATCCGGATACTACGACATGCCATGGCATAGTCACATTGCGAAAAGTCGTAGAATTTGATGATGAACGGGGCGAGGCGATTGTTAACATGCGAAAAAGACGGGCGCCGAGTTAGACTGTGGTGGTGGCTGAGCGCAAGGAGAGAAGGTACGAGCACGCGTACTGTGACTACGTGTCACGTGCGCAATACCTCGTTGCACGCCATGTATCACGGATTCATCAGCAGAACATTCAACCAACAAAATGCGAACTCTGCGAGTTCCGAACCATATACAGATCAAATCTCAAGCGTCATCATGAAAAAGTACACAACAACATCAAGTCGGAGTCAGAGGCTTCAAAAAATTCATCCCCATTCGGTCTTCACTGTTTACAGTTTTGAATGTTACCTTGTTTTAGTTTTTGTTTACTGAGTTTTACTGATTTTTACTGAGTTACCGAGAACTCTGGGTTCACTTATTGGACCTCGGGATTTACTTTTCACTTTTTACGAGAGTTACTGTTTACTGGATTTACTGTAGGAGACTTTAATTTGCCTAGTTGTCTACTTGCTACTCTTGCGAATTTCATTCTGCTGCTGTTATTTTTGATCCTTTGGTTAATTATCAGTAGAGTAATGTATCAGTGGTGTAATTAACCAGTGATTTAATTACCATGTATCAGGCGTTTTTCTAATGTTTTTCAGAAGACATTCAGAAGCTGCAAATTCTGTTCCAAACCGAAAGCCCATTTTATATGGCATTTGTTTTGTTCTTCAACGCCGATAAATAACGCCAGTTCTATCGTCAATTTAATGGACGAGCGTTTTCATCTTTGGAGCCCGATGGTACTTGCCCGATGTTATCTGCCACGATGAAAAGTCGCAAGTACTATTAATGGCACAGACTATGTAACTGTGGGGCGCATAACGTACTTGGGAGGCACAAACGAAAAAGATCCGAAAATTTGATTTGGGTCACGATTTCACTCATCCTGTATGTCTTTCATCCTGTATGTCTTTCATCCTGTATGTCTTTCATCCTGTATGTCTTTCATCCTGTATGTTATCCTTTTTAGTTTTTTTGTTTACATTAATTAAATCTGAATTTGGTTTCTGCCTTTTTTCCTGTACTTCAGGTGTACAATGTTTTAAAATTCATCTCGAACGAATTTCACCTTGGGCGATCCAATCCAAAATGCACGTATTGTATGTCGGAGCTATACACAGTAATTAGTTTTACACGTGTGACCTCTTCCCAGTCAATTGTGAACATTCTTCACCGATGGCGATCCGGTGAACGGGTCTGAGAAGTGAAAGAAAAAGACTGCAGGGAATACGAGTGAACTTTCTGCGTGTATTCAAACCGTACATCTAACTGTACCACACTCAAACTCTCCCAATTTGTCCACTACCAAATTCTTATTTCCAATTCATTATTAATGAAAAAAAAAGTTTTGCTTCATGAGCATGCTTTTTGAGGCATTAAATAGCGAAATATAAGTAGCGCGGAGTATAATTGGCATTTGTAGCGTGGTTGCTGAACAAACAAAAGCGATAAAAGCGCGGGTAATTATGCTGTAGTTGATGCTGCTAAGAAGCAAATATGGCGGGAATTGAGGTTGTTCAGAGACTAGACATGATGTGATAATAATTGCCCAGATGACACAGAGTCGTAAGTACATAATTCGCAGATCCAAATCAGAAAGTGCAAATTCATGCCCGAGTGAGTCATTTCGTATAGCTCTGAAGAAAGCTCTGTAATCTTCAAAAAGCGACATGATCGTTATAATTTTCATTAAGTTTTGCAGAATGAATTTTTTCTGATTCAGTAATGAATTGGCCTTAGTGATAAATAAGGGTAGGTCCCAATTCAAGTACATGCTCCTGCATAGAGAGCTTGAAAAATCCAGAATCTTAGTTTTTTCAGTCACACTAGGGGTTTTTCTTTTTAAAAAGTCATAAAATTCATACTTGGTGCATTGTAAATTAATAGGAGCCGGTTTTAGAGGGCCTGGTTGATTTTAGAAATCTAATTAAGGGGCTTAAACGAAGTTGTGGGGTGTCTACGTTTTTGGCGTGCAGTGCAAGACCAGATATAAATTCATCAAGCATATGCATTTTTTATCTCTTTTATAGAATTTGTCAAAATTTTATTCTATCAACAGAAATGTTCACAATGCATTTGTCTTTCAGAGATTCATTTGTTTCAAGCCACATTGATTCGAACCCTCGTGGTTTCAAGATTTGCCAAAAAATTAGATTATGGGATGAAATCACTGCTCTAGGTTGTCACATCATACCAAAACAATTGAAAACTGGAAAAAAAAATGTAAGCTCCGAGGTATTCTCAATTTTAAACATTTGTATAAGAATAATTTTTTCAAAAAGGAAGTTATTTTCTATTTTTTCACCGTGGTACAAATTAAAAAATAAAGAATATTGCAAAAAAGAAAGAAGAAGTTTTGAAACTGTCGCTGAAAATATTTTTTTTAATTTTCCAGAAAAAAGTTTAATTGATCCATTTATTAGGAAAAAAGATATTCTTATAGCTCGACAGTTCTCGAAACATCTAGTTTTTAGAGCTAAAATACAAAAACAAACGCGGCTCATTCCGGGTTTATCCAGCTACATTCTTTTCCTATCGATATCAATCAATTATAAAATTGTGTTTTATGCGAATGAACAACGTTAATTGTCGCTCTTCGTTGTCTATAGCAATTCGGCGCATTTAATTTGTTTAATATATAATCGATCCATGGCTAGATTTGAGCATTTGTAAGGTTTTTGTCCCCTGGGATTTAAGTACAGAACTAGTCTTGAGCGAAATCAGGTTCAGTATTGAAACTAACTTTGCACATATTAATTCGCGTCATGACCATATAAGCATTTCAAAACAGATATCTAAACAATTTTAGCATGCAAAATTCTTGGTCTTGAATTTAACTTTATGGCTAAATTGAAAATGAAGAACAAGCTGATGAAGCAGTGAATTTTCAAAGGGGTCAATCAAAGGCAACTTGACAGGAAAAATAAAGGATAACAGCTATTAAGGCTCGATCATTTCAAACGACATCAGTTAATTTTGAACCAAGACACGACAACAAGAACGCATCCAGCTGTAAGCTGCCAGAAAATAGACAATCCAGCAGCTGAATCGATTGTAACCTCAGGATCTTCATCAGCAGGTGTGTTGTATGCCCTGTAGAGTTCGGAGAATACCTGAGACTGTGATCCGGGCACCTTGAGTAAAGTTGCAGCTGCGTATGCTTGCGCAACAGTTGCATCGTCGCCTGTGAAGTGCGAATCAGCTATGCAGTTTTCGTCACCATTGCAGGCCTGCGAAGAAAATCACCCTCAATATTTTAATACTTAAAAATTTTTGCCTGCTAAAATTGCATTCAAACAAAAAAACGTTTTTTTAACTCATTTAAAATTGGTACACTCACAAAAAACAGCTCCATTTCAATTTTACCATCAATTAGCAAGATTCTACAAATAATAATATCTTAGTGTAATGCAATTAGTCGAGCCAATTCCAATTTTTTTCTCAGATAGAAATGCGGAGCCATCAAACACCAGTTGAGTCTATCAGATTGTCTAGACAACTCGAACGGGGCAAAAACAATGTGCACTTTCCCCAGTGATTGTGGAATTTTTATCGTGTAAGATCTGACAAATTTCTGACAAAACCATCTTGCTAATAGCCTGTAAGGGGATGCATCTTCTTATAAGATCTTATAAGACGTTTATCAGATCTTATACGATAAAAATTCCTCTTATAAGATCTTACACGATAAAAATTCCTCTTATAAGATCTTACACGAAAAAAATTCCTCTTATAAGATCTTACACGATAAAAATTCTTCTTATAAGATCTTACACAATAAAAATTCTTCTTATAAGATCTTACACGATAAAAATTCCTCTTATAAGATCTTACACGATAAAAATTCCTCTTATAAGATCTTACACGATAAAAATTCCTCTTACAAGATCCTACACGATAAAAATTCCGTCTTATCAGATCTTACACGATAAAAATTTCCTCTTATATAAATATAAATTCCTGAAGTATGGTATATTCTTCATATTGAAGACAATTCAGAGTTGCTCTCAAGCAGTAGCCGAAAAACTACAGCATGCAACACGTAAGTGTCAGAGCAACAAAGAGAAAAATATCTTATACTGTCTTTTAAGACTTATAAGATTTTGTAAAAAAGATTATTTGAGTGACAGGGGCTTTCTCCGAAGCGGTGATTATCAAACAAGGCTGAAAATTCTTTTCAAAGACAAAAACTACCTTGGACTGCTAAGTTTAGCCATAGTAACCAGTTAAGACTCACAATAAAACTGCCGCCAAAACAGAATCAACAAGCATTTTTTTGTTTCACAATTGCTTAGCTGACCGATTATTTTTTTTACTTTTATAGGACCTTGACTACGTTATACGGTTATATTGAAATAATTAAAACATGTCATATCAGATCTTATACGATAAAATTTCCGTCTTATCAGATCTTACACGATAAAAATTCTGATAAGAGGAATGTTTATCTTATAAGATGTCTTATCAGATCTTACACGATAAAAATTCCTCTTACCAGAATTTTTATCGTGTAAGATCTGATAAGAGGAATTTTTATCGTGTAAGATCTGATAAGATCTTATACGATAAAAATTCTTAGTCAGCATCTTATCAGATCTTACACGATAAAAATTCCACAATCACTGGAGTTTTTATATCTAGAGACGGTTTTCATGCAGTGGATATAAAAATTTAAAAGAAAAATTCAAAGTTAATGGTTCTATAGCTCGAAAAGTTCTACAAAATTATTTAGAAGAACGAAAAGAGTTGTTGAAAACTGAGAAGACATTAAGATTAGTGAAAATCAAAAACAAAAAATATTTAATGGTACTTTCTTATTTTAATTAAAAACAAGGAGGCTCGTTAATGTGTGTGAGCACATGATGTTCCGACCCCGCCCATCCACGTTTTGATTAATTAGTCTACCAAATGAGGAAGAGGACGAAATGGTTCAAAAACTCTCATACCTTTCAGCAAACAATTAAGTGAAAAAATAAAGCTGGAATAAAGAGCCGATGAGAATTGCCAGCAATGAGAGTACTGGACAAAACACACCCAAAAGCATATACTAGCAAACACTAATTCCGACCAAAACTCGATGAAAATATTTAAAAAACAGAAAATAACAAAATGAAGAAGGAATTCGGCAAAACCCGATCTAAACAAATCAACCTGTTCTTCATTAAACATTCATTGGATAAAATATAAAACCTCTCAAAATTGCAGACTGTTGACAGGCCGACAATAGAGAGCGAAAAAGAGAAAGTTCAAAAATACCATTCTCATTTTTGAAAACACCCAATTTCAAATTGATTGAAACCACTTCGTAGCAACTCAGCTCATTAGGTAGGCTAATTTATGCGTGAAGCAGTTGAGAATTGTCGCTATCCGTAATTTGTTGGATTACTGCAAAACTAACAGCACCAATTGGGCCAACCCATTAGTGTCAAAATCTGGAAAGGAAATAGAAAACTCAGAATGAACGAATATCCAAATGTCATTTTTTAAAATAAAATTGCGTAGTACCAAAGCCAAGAAACCATTGGTTTAAAATAAAACAACAATAAAGGTAGGATCCTGGTTTACTGGAAAGAGGATGTGACATGTCGTTACAGAGACCAAGCTAGAAAAAATGAAAGAAATAATATAAAAGTGACAAAGCCCAAAAATCAACTGATTTTTTTAAAGAAACATTTCCAAAAATTCCAAAAAA
The DNA here is from genome assembly GCF_964194025.1 of Convolutriloba macropyga. Classification (NCBI taxonomy): domain Eukaryota; kingdom Metazoa; phylum Xenacoelomorpha; order Acoela; family Convolutidae; genus Convolutriloba; species Convolutriloba macropyga. The sequence goes on from NC_134472.1 coordinate 30,694,300, forward strand.
CCATAGGTTTTGAATTGTAATAAAAAACAGATCCATTTGAAACTGCTCAGGAATCCAGTTGTGATTTTTATTAAAGCAGGCAAATCAAAAGGACGACAAAAAACAGTAAATACAGATAAATTACAAAAATTTCACAAACAATTATCGCAGCCACAGTGTAGAAGCCATTATATCTTGAAAAAATTAAAAGCCATTAAAAATTTTAAAAAGACAAAAGCGATCAAATGGTTGGCTTTATTCCCTTTTGATTTCATCTGGGCCTTCTAGGTAAAGCGTCTTTGTGGAAAAAACAACAAAAAGAACCACAAAAACTCACCAGTACCGAAAACACACAATTCTCTTGAAAACACAATTCTAAGCTCTATAGACATCTGTCAAAACAAAACATAACCCACTGCAGAAATACTGTTTAGAGCAACAGAAAAATGATTACTTGTGTCAATAATAAGACTTAGTTACTTGTTGACGACAAAGATAACAAAAAATTGGATTAACGAAAACGATTTCTTTAAAGAAAAAAACTGAAAGTCCTCAAAACCGTTAACTGTAAATTGCAATCAAAAAATGGATCTAGTTAAAGAATCGTGAAAGCGTGCAAAGCTTTTTATTGTTATAAAAATACCAAACGACAACAAAAACGATGGACATTTAGAGGCAAAAAACAAAAAAAACTCCTAATAAATTTTGTGAGCACGGATGCGCAGCCTTTAAAACTAAAGGCTATTCACTGAAGTCATTTTTTCAAAGCCAGTTGTAACTATCTTTAGTGCGATAAGTTGAAAAAATTTTATGCAAATTTTGGAAAATAATAAAAATTTTTTGAAAAAATTAATTAAAAGCCATTAAAACTTTTATCTCTAATCCAAACTCAGTTAATAGAATAATTTAAGCGTCCGTAGATGCAATTAGGGCTTTTGATTGACAGGGTTATGCCGTATGATAATGAAAAGAATCACAATTACAGGCACAGTCTCAAATCCAATAAGTTTTGAGATAACGGCATCGCAGTCGTTAAAACTATTCAGGGAAGTTATTTAAAATGTTTATTTTGCGCATTTTTCCAATGCCAATTGGACCTAAAATTAATAAGATTATTTGAAAAGGGAATAAAAATTGACCTCAAATACAGGAAAACATGCAAAATTTCACAAAACTTTCAAGAAATTTCGTAGTAAGAAAGCAAAAAAAAGATTTCTTGAAAATAAAACCAATCTTATCAGTATTTTTTCCACCCCTCGGAATAAATTTTACCTTGTTTAAGTTGAGACTAAGCTACATGTGGACAGAAAGAAGAATAAAATTGACATATTTCAAAACTTCGCTAACATTCTCTTAAAACAAATATATTCAAAGTCATCAGAGGCATTAGATAATAAGTGAACGCCTTGTATAGGCTCACCTGCAGGTCCAAAAGAACCCCTTGGAATCTTTAATTAATGAGACGTAGTCATGGGTTTGCAAAAAGTTTTACAAGTGAACCCAAAACAAAAGGAATTCAATTAAAATTTACGAAAATCCTTTTTCAAAGCCATAAAAACTATGAGCTTTTCTCTGAAGACAAACTACAAACTATATTTTCATATGGCTTTAATTTGTTGTTAAAAGTATTGATAGTCATTGATTGGGCCGTAATTTGAAATAATTCATGTCAGTAATCAACATAAAAAAACAAAACTGCAAAAAAAAAATTTGAAAAAGACCGCGCCCTAATATATTCCAATTAATTATTGATTGTAAGAATCCGTAATGAGTTGACCCCTAGCCCTAATTTTTCTCCATAAAAACAATTAATTAGTCCATATATTTTCAAAGTAGATCAATTATTAAATGAAATATTTCAATAAACCAGAAACAAATAATCCACACTTTGTTTAATTGTTAGGTGTATTTTTCAAAAACCGGCCAATATTTAATTCCGGAAAACTCCTATAGGAATCAAAGGTACAACTGCTTTTTTAGGAGTTTTCAAAGATGGTGCCAGCAGATGTTAAGTCTCTACTTTCTAAAAATTTAAACAAAAGAGGAGACAAAAGCTTATTAGGAGCCTTTTTTGAGTTAAAAAAAATCTCAAATTCGAAAAATTTATCAAAAATAAAACCACAAAGGTCAATTAAAACAAATTGGCGAGCCATTTCTATCCCTAACTGTAAAACCATTCACATTGTTTTTAAAATTTCAACGAGTTTCAACGAAAATTTGGTGAAAATTTACGGAAAGTGTGAAAAAAATACAACGGAATTCACTATATTTTCTCAAAAGTTTAAACCCCGATAAATCCCCGTAAAATATGAAAATTAAAAAAATCTTTTTAATTCCATAATCTACATTGTACGAGATTTCGACTTTCGAACAATACCAGTCTCAACTCTCTACGATGAAAATGTCGATCGGCCAAAATTTTCTGAACAAAAAAACCCCATTTGAGTATATAGTTCCTTCCCCCACATACGGGTCGGTACAAAAAAGGATTGAAATTGATTAGTTCAAAAGCGTCACTCTACGCAAACGATTAAAACAACAACTGCAAATGAAACAACCGAAGAGGAACATAAAATATCTTTAGTTGAAAAGGCAACTTGGCTGGAGAATAAAATTATTTGAAACTCAGGAAAACAAAAACTGTTTGTTCTGACCCCAAGGACGGGTGAACTATCAACTCAAACGGTTTTGTTTTGTTCGGTGAGTTTTCGCCGATTGATATTTTCATCGTAGAGGGTTTGAAAATAGAAATAAATAGAATTTTTTGAACTTCTTATTTTGCGCGATGTTTTTGAGCTTGATAGTTTTGTGAACATTTGGCTGATTACAATTGCTGTTGTTCACATTTTCCGTTTTTTTGCCAAAATTTTCGACAGTTTTGGTTAAAGATATAATTAAGTTGGTGCCAAAAAATTTTCGTTTATAGCTGCAAAGCTGTAAAGTGAGAGCAGTTGTTTTCCGGTGCTCGTGGGTTGTTAACAGTTCAAATTATTTGAATTGTTTATGGTGTGCGATTTTTTAGAACTGTTTACAATTGTTTTGAATTTGTCATATCAGTGAGAAGTCAAATTAGAGTGATGATTTTAATTGTGCTGGAGAAATAAGTAGAGCGTGAAAACGAGCAGGTATCAGGTAAAATTTGTTTCTAAGTACCTTCAAAGAAGAGCCAGAAAAATTTACTTGAACAATTTTTGGGCTTCTGAAAGCAAATTTTTGTTAAATTGAGGCAATTGTTTTAAGCCATTCTTTTGTTGATTGCTTCTAAAATGATACATCTGTGTTCTAAGCCCACCTATCTGCAACTGCTTGAAATTATTAAAGTTCAGTGAATGCTCTTTGATACTTCGACACTATTTGTTGTCATAAAATAGTAGTGTTTTTTATTTTTGTTGCTGCTCATTGTTATTTCTGTAGTCTGATTATTTAGCATGGATAACAACAGGTCTCATTGGTTGCTAATGAGGCGACATACTTCTGATTAAGGATCTGTGTTGTTTGCTATTTGTTTTCGTGACTTTGACTCTTCAATTTTTTTTGAATTTTGGAAGTTTGCGAGTTTTTGTGGTACTGTTTTTGTCTTATCTTTTGGTCGGACTAAAAACTATTCCCATACGCTGGTAATCGATAAGTTTAAGCGACTTAATTGTTTCAATTCAAAGCTAACATTTTCTAAGACTTTGAATCTAATTATTTTGAAGAAATATTCTCGAATTTTTGAGTTTATGGTGTTCTTATTGTTCAAATTTTTGTCTAGTTGCCTAGTCTTGTCAATTACAAGCCTCGTGTCCAGGTAAGGATGCCTATATTATCCGATTTTTTTGTGTCATTTCATAGCTAGTGCTTTCTATGCTTTATATAACTTTTGTTTCCGGAAATCATTTAATGAACTGCTGATTTTTGCTAATTTTTTTTAATTTATCTGTTTCATACCTTAATCTCAATGATGAACAATTTCATCGTTTGCTAAAGATGAATAGGTGATTATAATTAGTTGCTGGAATTCTTAGCGGTCGTTGTCATGACTTTAATGATATTTTCAAGAATTGAGATAATTTTTTTGGCCATGCATGTTTTTTTGTTTTCATACTTTCTGAGTTCTTGTTCCTCAGATCCAAGTTCAACAATTTTTTTCAGTCTTCTTTTACTAAAAACATTGTCTCTACTTATCATTAAACATGCTTTGGGTGAGGTGACACACCGATTCTTTTTGAGGTGTTTAAATTGATTTGTGAATCTTGTCTTCATTTGTAGTTTTTTTTACTCTTTTGCAGCCATCAGAACTGCAAAACAGTTTTATTATGACCACAAACTTCTCATGATAATCGTGGTTCGGAGTATTGATCTGTATCGACGAGGTTTCGTTAGTTTGACAACGTTGTTTTTCAAAGATGTTCAACTTTCTCCTTATTTTGCTTAAGTTTTTGTTTTGTCCTTGCTTACCACAAGTTTGTTGTAATGTTTAAACGTTCTCATGATGCGTTTCAATGGACAACGATATTTTTTTCCGTAGTTTTTATTGAAACAGTAAATCCCGTATTAAACACATTCTATTTATCTTAAATTTTGCTCATGGGGACATGAGCTTTGTAGACTGTGGGCTTTTAGCGTGGTCTCAAGATGATCTTGCTGTACAAATGATAATTTTCAGGCTATAGATCACTTCAATTCTGCAGAATTTAGTTAAGGAGGTGTCTTGTTTTGTTTATTTGTTCAATCAATCTTTTGTCGTTTTATATTTTTTTAACATAGAACGCGGAAAAAGTCGAATGTTCTCAACTTTTTCTACCTCCGACTGAGAGCATTTTGCACGCTTGCCATAATTCTCGCTCTATCCAAAGATATCGGTCAATTGAATAATTCAATTGTGATCATCCGTGACTTATCTTTTTCAATAAAATGACTCTTGCGCCTTAAAACTTAAGTATATTTTAGATTAGTTAAAGGACATAAGTTTAAAAAAAAGCCCCTAATAAAATGATTTTCCGATGAATTTTGTACAGTCTAAGTCTCTTTTATCAAAGGACAAGCAGTGCTGTTGAAGTTTTTCATTCAAAAAATGGATAACAATTAGGCTAAATTTTTCCAAATTCAGCTTGCTTTCATCAAAAAAGAACTGCTTAATTTTCTTTAAAATTAAAACCTTCTACAGCATAATTTTCTTTAGATTTTGCTTGACAGGCACGGCTGAAAACTGATAACAAAATCTTCACGAGCTCCAAAGAAGTTTAGTTTTAGTGCCAATTCCTATGAGGAGTTTCATGAATTAAGTTCTTTCTAATGAAACTGTTTTTTATCAAAAACATTTTTGATTAATCGACTTTCTTGTCAAAATACATTTTTTACTATCAGTTGCAATTATTTCCGTTGGTTAAGATTTGGCAGCATTATTAAAACTTGATTGAGTCTAATCGCGTGTTGTTATACAGAAAAAACATTCGAAATGTTAAAGGTGCTGTTTTTTCGCATTTTTTGTGTATTTTATCTGAATCATCGGAATGTTATTACAACGGGATGAATTAAAAATTTTGATGAATTAATGAAAGATCCAATTCAAATGAAAAAAAAATAACGTTGATTATATTTCAGATTTTTATTTAAAAGCTCACTGTTTTTGGGTCATCAACACTGTTTTTGAGTGTTTGTTTTCCAAGTTTAGTTTTTCTATATCAGTATTTCTTTTGTCGTTATATTATTTGTTCTCACCAGTGACAGAATTTATTGCCGTTGAGTGAAGCTACAATTTAGCCTATCAAGTATCTTTAGTTGAAAGCTTATTGATTTTGCATTTTCAAGAAATTTGCTCTTAAACAAAAACAGTTTACTTATGAGACTTTGGCGATTTGTTTTTCATTTTTTGTTTTCTTATACAGGGCCTTCTTATATATTTCCTTTTTAGGTAATATTTCAGCTTAGTCTCAATTGAAGGATTTTAATGTTCTTGTCAGTGATTTGCAGTTTAGTAGAGATTGGGTTCTTATATTTTAATAAATGGTTTTTTGGATTTAAATTTTCATATTTTTGTTTGGTTTTTGGACATTTGCCCATTTTGAGGTCCTCTTTTGACATAAATACATAAATTGTTGGTGAAAAACATAAAAATTGCATTGGAGAAAAGGACGATTCAGCAAATGTAACCTTCTTAGTGAAGAAATTATGGTTCTATCTGCTGCGTTATCATTTTCCAGCAAAACTTACTTGATATGTTTTGATTTTTGCATATAATTGTTGATCTTTTGGTGTTATATGATATAAACTGGACAGTCCTAAATCTCAATTGCTTCCTATTGAGTATCAATGAATCTCTGTAAAGATTGCAGTCACTTCTTGACCTATAAAATAAATTTGCTCCAAAAATATCAGTGCTTCTTTGAACTTTGCCACCTATTAATCTTATTTCTGTCCCTGTGTAGCTTAGTCTCGTCACTTTTCTGGTATAAATTTTTTTAAGTTTAAATAAAAATAACAGTATTATGTTTAAATTAAATGTGTTCTGGCTTTGGTTCTGCTGGCTTTTACATCAGTTTTGTGATTTTGGAAGAGTTGCACATGTTTGAGCTTAATTTGTAGTGTCTTCTCACAATAGCACAATGATAAAAAGTCCAACATGTCTTCCACAAAGATTCATTTAAACATTTTTAATAATTGATCAGTTACTATTTTTTGTCGAATTGGACACTGATTTCTAGCAAGTTTTTTTTAGTTTTGTTATTAGTTTTCGCTTTTTTATTAGTCGTAAGACATAATCTGGATAACGAAAGGTCTCAAGTATTTCCTATGGACTTATAACTGAACCTATTTAATGTTTCAAGCCGATAGCTAAATGTTTTAATATTTTTGAATTTAATTTTCTTAAAAAAAACATAAAAAATGTTTTCTAACTATGACCTCTCTATTTTTTTGCCTAATTGTTATTTCTAAAATCACATTTTTTTTAAAGACAATTGATTTTTTTTCGATTGCAAAACAGCTTTTGAAAAACGTGATATCTTTCAAGATTTTAGGAACAATTTACTGATAGTAGGCTCACTATTTACAAATATACAAAAATATGGTTCTGGTGTGAGATAGGTGTCCAGTTCTGTGATGTAATTTACAAGTTACATTGCGAGCTCGCCCAACAATATTTCCCAGCAAAAATCCATATTCCAATATTAACCAGTTTCTTAATATAAAAAACGCCAAATAAAGCAGGTATTCAAAATTAAACAGTAAACTCAACCACGTTAATCAATAACATTAAATTTGTTTTTAATTCGAGTTAATTGAATTAACAATTTAATCCAACATTAGATCTAAAAAAGTAACAAGATTCTAAGATTCAATACATGAGGAAATTTTCATGAACAGAAGTGGCAGTAGCAAACAATTTTTTTAAGCTTATTAGGAAGAGTTGACAAACACTTTTTATGAAAACGGAAAAAGTGAGTGTAATCAATATGTAGGAACCGCAAAGTAAACCCATAACTAATATTACAATGGAAAGTAGACAGCGAATTCACATTTTTAGAAAGTTAGAAATGTTTACGTAGACATGGCTGAGCATTTAACTTAAAAGCATCTACACAAGTTCGCTCATGAACAGCTATACAAATATTTTCAACAGAACGGCGATTCGACGGTTTTAAACTACCTATAGAGTTTTAACTTGATTTCTACATAAACATTTTTTTCTTCTAAGGGCATTTGCACACTGTTTTTGTGATGATCTATTAGTGTTCTCACTGGTGCAGTTTCTCAATTTTTGTAATAATTACTGCCCTAATCGATACCAAATGGTTGTCTTGCAAGATCTGCCTGAAAAATACCTATGTTGCAAGATTTTCAAGAAAAACGGTCCGATCGTTAAAAAAAGTGCAAAACAGAGGCAGAAAGTTATTGAAAAAGTGAAAAAAACTCTCGAGACATTTTTTCTTTTAATTAAGTTGCCCATTTCTTTTTGATAAAAAGAAACATTGAAAAATTTCAAAATATTCGAGCTCTAAACGGTATATTGCTTGCAAAAAGGAAAAACCTCGGCCACTGTAAGAAAACAACTAGGTAAAAAATCTATAATTAACTTTCTTTTGAAATAAATATTTTTCTTGGTTTTTCATAGGAGTAAATATAACAGTAAATCGAACTGAATAAAATTATTTTGGTGAGAAAAATGTGTCTAATTTCACGAAACCTTTGCTATAGCGTGTATTTCGCCTTGAGCAGAACAATATTACGCAAATATTTCGTTTACCGTTGAGAACGATTCGTATGCAGTGAGAGGCACTTCATAGTTGACGCTGTCCGGGGCAGATGAAATGTCTGCTGCAATTGAATCATGCACCAGGTTGTTGAACAGCCAATCAGATTGCGAGCTCAACTTGTACTCGCCATCCAGGTAGTCGTGCAGATCAGAGGCGTTCTGAGCCGTCCTATCTACAAAAAATAACTTCAAACAAATTACAGCCTCATAAATATCCAATGCATGCCTCAAGAATTTCACAAGGACAAATTAAAACAAATTGGTCAGTACGTCAGATTGTAATGTTTTTGAAAAACGAATATTTTTCTTTGAATTTTTCCGAGAATCATTATAAAATATAAATTTTAAACTTACTAGAATTTACTCAAGTTATTATTTGATAATAGATAGAGTGACAGGAAATGCCTCGAAGCGCACAAATTAGCTATGGGCAAAAGTTGAACCCAAATCAAAGTCTTTGAAGCTTCTTATTTATTTGAACTATTTTAGAAGACTATGAATGATTTTTAGATCTATGAATGAGGTCTCGGTAAAAAGAATCTCTATAACATCACGCAGATGAGTTACATCACGTAAAAATCCATCTAACAATTCATGGCTAAAATAGGGGCATAATTTGAGCCAGTAACTGTCTCGTCTATGAATCTATTTTTCAGAGATCATATCTTGTGGTGACCGTGTCAGCGCCAGTCTCGGGGTCATCATAACAAACATGACCCTACTTGAAAATGGTATCTGGTTTAAACATAAGAAATCCTCGCTGAAACAAGAGTTTGAAGAACAAAACTACACAGCTGAAAAATACGTAAGAAATGCGCTAGCAACCGCCGTTTTCTGTGGATAAATCTTACATAATCATCCGCTTAATGTGCTGAACTTTCAACACATTTATTACATAAATTCAGCATTTGTCAATACATTAAGCGGATAACTATATAAGAGCTTACCGCTTACATATTTTTTTGCCGTTAGCGCTTGTTTCGCATTATCTTTGCATAGGTCGAGCAAAAAACTTTTCATGAGAATGCTTTTTTAAAGTTTCGGAGTTTTTTCAAGAATCTCTTTTGCTGCACGCAGAAGTACCATTGCAGCAAGACTAAACAACGTTGCACCATAGCAGGTGATCTTTAAAAAACAGTTGGCAAACTGCCAGAAGACCTGAGAATTTTGTCAACTCTTAAGATACAGCAATTAACGCAGCTAGCCACATACTGCCACATTACTTGATTAAATGAAACCAAGTAGCCAAATTGTAATTTGTTTTCCTTCCCTTAGCTGTGAGGGAAGTGTGACTTTTATCAGTTAATCAACTTCCTGACAATGCTAAATATTTTAAGAAAAAAGCAACGCACATTTTTGATTGCGTAGTGGCTCTTCAGAATAGCAAAAGATGAAGGGGCGTACATGCTGAATAAGTTGCACTTAAAATTTTTATGCAAGAATTGTTTCAAAGGCGCTGAAGTTCTGTCTGTCTTTTTCTGAGGTGCTAAAATTTTGAAGTGTTGAAATTATGTATGGAATGTGTTGAAAAAAGTTTTTCAAGTAAAGAAAACTGAATTTATGTAAGAAATGCGTTGAAAGCACTCAAATTCCCTCTTTTTCTTAAGAGAGGAAATTATATAAAAATTTCCTGAAATTCTGTTTTTCTGAATTCTGAAATTGCTCAAGAATTGTGTTGAAAGTCTTTTGCTGTTGAGTTTATGAACAGAATGGTCTAAAAAATATGCTGCATTTTTATATAAAAAATTTGTTTCAATTATGTATGGAAGGCTCTAAAAATGTAGAATTCAGCAAATTAGAAGAGCTGAAATTATGTAAAAAATATTCTGGCAAAATGTTTTGATTTTTCGGAAGAACTAATTTGACAATAGCTGAAAATATTTTTGTTCAATACATGCAGCGTCGAAAATAAACTTTCAACACAATCAGTATATTCCTTATATAACTCCAGCACATTTGGCGCTTTTCTAACAAAATTTTCCGCTTGCATTTGCTCACATTTCGATTCCAAAGATTTCTATTGTTCGGCTGTATTGTTGGTTTGTTTGGTATCTAACGCTTGACAAGAAAACTTAATTTAAACAAACACAAAAAAAAACAATTTGGTACCTCCCAGGTTTTGGCTTCAACTTATGAAAAGACTGAAAAATTCTAATGGAGAGGGCCCTTATTGACTAAAGTACACAGTCGAGTTTCCCACTTAAAGGATATAAGTCATTTCATGGGCCGGTCACGGGCATTTTGGGCACAGTTGTGACTTTGGAAGAGAAGTTTTGTTTTCCTTTATCACCGTCTGATAAGTTTGGTTTTCAAGCAGATATGCAAATCTCGGCATTTAGCAAAAATAGTAAAGTCCTGGTAACACTAATTTAAAACAACATTTCAGTTCCACATAAAAACAATTTGAAAATTACTTGGATCTCAAACTCCAAACAACAGTTGCCCACGAAATATTGCAAAAACAACCAATTCACATTGGGCTCTTCGTTTGAAAACATTCTCAATGCTTTCCTAAACCAAGTTCAAACAGTTTTGAAAAGACTGCATTTGATTTGGATTGCAGAGAGGCGTTGAGGGAAAGCCTGAAAATATTCGGTGTGTCCAATCCCGGTTCAAGGCGTCAGTGGATACTGTGTTAAAAAAACAGCGCTGAACTGAATTTGAAGCAGAAATGTATTCAGCTATTTTAAACGCATCTTTCTCAAAAATTAAGCATATTTTTATCCACGAGTCTTAAATAAATTCAGCACTTGCGTATTTCATTAATTCAGTGCCTTTAGCAGGTCACGTTCGTATTTGCCTACTTGCTCAATGTTTCTTGCAGTTTTTTCATAAAACCCTCACATAAAATCAGAACACAAAATTCAGAATAATCATTGCTTTTCTTATATATTTGTTGCAAGAAATTTAAAAAGCGCATGTTTTTCAGCGTGTACCTTACATAATTTCAACACTTAAGAGAAAGTGCGAGTTTCAACGCCTTCAACATTCCTTGCATACGTTCCGCTAAGTTTTCACAAAGATCGGCGTATTCTTCAGCGCATCCTTCAGCACATTCCTTACGCAAACCGAAACTTTCAAATTCAGCAAGTACAGTGCACTTAATTTTTTACACATGTCTTTGACACTTGCAAAGTTGAGCATTTTTTATTATAAACGGAAAAAAACTCTAAGGTAAGGGCTGAGAATGCTAAAAATGTACTAAGAAAACTCAACATATAAAATGCAACAAATGTCAAGAAAGTGTGCAGATTATATCAATTACATGTATAAATTATATGAGAGATGTGCTGGGTAAATTATCTGAGAAAAATGCGTAATTGAGAAGTCATTTTTGGAAAATACTTAGGCTCTAGGCTCGGAAAATATGTCAGGATATAGTGAAAAACCATGAAAGTAACGTGCAAACTCTGAATAAAAATTGTGTGGAAAACGTGAGGTTATGAAAAAGCGTTGAAATTTCTCAAATTTCTCAATATGTTGAAATTATATTAGGAAAGCGTGGATAAAGTTCTGGAAAAAATGTTCAAGAAAGTGTGCAATTTATGTATCGAAAGTAGGCCAATTAAGTAGGAAACATACTCATTGTGTGTTGAAAACTTGTTAGGCAAGCATCGTAAATGTGCGGAACAAATTACCTTTTTGCTAAAGTTATCAAAAGGGACGATTTTTTGTAGGAAATGTTGTGAAAACTCTTTTAAAATAGTGAAAAATGGTCCTTTAGTACAAAAACAACTGCAATTTTGCTTAATCCTTTGACTAGTGGAATAGTGGAAGAAGAGGAGGCTATTGTTCTGGGACAGGAGTTCGACACTAAGCTGGATTGATGAGTCTTATGTAAGAAAAGTTCTGGTGGTGAGTAAAGTGTCAGATAAGCGCTGAAAATTTGCATGAATTGCGTTTAAAGCCCAGGTCGAGGAGTTTCCCCGAAAATAACGGGGAAAATAGAGTAAAGAGGGTAAAAATAGATTTTAAAATTAAGCGCTGAAGTTATTTATCCCGCCGGAAATAATTAGATAATTATGAGACTGAACCAATACGTGCTGAATTTTTAGAAGGAATGCGTCGAAAATCAAGCTGAGTTAGCGGATAATAAGTAAGATTTAACCGTTGAAAATATATTTTTTCCAATGGCTGTGGGTCCAGGACACAGTTAGAACCAATTTTTGTGAATTGCAGCTAAATATGACTGACTTTGTCTCGAACAAAAACAACGAACATAACGATCCCTTAGCATAAATTACACCAAGATTTGGATTTTTCTTAGTAAAACAAAGCTTAATAACGTTAGATACATAACTCAGGTTGGGATCCCAGACAACAGCAACTTCTGATTACAGCAACTACCAGACTCTACCCTCTGTTCAGACCATGCAAGTCCCAAGTAGCCAGCTCTGATCAAACATTCGCGCGACTCGAAATTAGAACAACCTCATGCAAATAGCGCAGAAGATAAGCTTGACATAGCTATACCGGGTATGGACCAGACCGAACAGACCAAAGAATGGGTATGGGCCACGCAAAAGAGCGATTACCGATTATGGGCCAGAACAAACAGACCGACGATTGGGTATCAGTCAAACCAAACAGACCAAAGACCGGGTATGGGCCAGATAGAAAATACCCAATTCAGGCATGAGGACAGACAGAACAGACCGACGATAGAGTATGGATCAGACCCAACAGACCCAACTCTGGTATGAGCCAGACTTAGCAGTGCGACTGAAAATGTCCAGACTATGAGCTCGGTCGCACCGGACGCCCCTGGCCGCGATCCAGGTCCGTCGGGTCCATACCTGTCTTAGGTCGAGGACTGAATCCTGGGTGGATAGGGAATTTAATCAATGAACAAAAGGAAAATAGCAAGAGAATGTGTTATAAGAAATTTCCAAGTATTAGAGCTCGAGGCCAGTAGTAGTAATGGCTTGCAAATAACAGAAGCTAGTTAGTTAGTACTGCTTTATATTCACAGTATTTACGCCTACTTAGA
>NC_134472.1:30712504-30718354 GCF_964194025.1 Convolutriloba macropyga
AATCTACTTTGATGAGCTTCTGTAGACTGGTCATTGAATATAGAAAAATCTCTGTGATTGGTTTGTACCGTGACGAATTGGCCTAAACAGGTAATGCTTAAAATGATCAAGGGACCACACTACCCCTAGTAACTCGAATTGGTTTATGCTGTATTTTTTTCAGCCTTGTTTAAGAAGCGTGAGTCGTACGCAATTGTTTCACAACGTTTGCGCGTTTCCTGTTCGAGTACCACTTCAAGTCCTGAGCGTGATGCGTCTGTTCGGACTCTTGTTTTTCTTGTGAAATCGTACTGTGTATTTTCGGTTATGTTAGTTATGTGTTGTTTTATGTTCTCGATAGCTGATGGGTGCTTTTGGTTTTATATGTATTTTTTTGTCTTTTTTCAGTAGTTCGTTCTCTAAAAACCCTGCATTGTATAGCAAGATTTGGAACAAATTTTGTGAGATTGTGTACGCTGCGTAAGAAAGATTGTAATTGTTTGCATCTATTGATTTTTTAGGCCTCCTTTGACTTCTGTTTTGCCAGCTAGTGGTTTAATATATGTTGGTTTGAATCCTAGCCATTGAATCTGATTTTCTGCGAAGTGACATTTGTTGAAGTTTATTTCGAGGCTTTCTTCGTCTAGTTGTTCCAGGCTTTCAATGACTCTTTCTTTATGAGTTTTTATTCCTCCACCAGTGACTATTATTATGTCAATTAGGAAACTATATGCGTCTTTAGGACCCTTTTATATTTGTCCCTGTTACCTTTAAAGTGTTTTCAATTGGCTTTTGAATTTCGGCCGGCGAATCGGTTAGAGAGGAAAAGCCTGTTATGAATCGGTATGTTCTGGTGGATTGACCGCCTTTTATATTAATAGTCCATAGTTTTGCGGTTGCGTCATCTCGCATAGTGTAAGTCGATAGTTGTAAAAAGTACCACTCTTTCGCGCAACGACTCCGCGACTGAGTGTGCGATGTTATCTATTCGTCAACTAATGGTTTGCTTTTGGCATTTTTTTATATATAGCTTTGCTAAGTACATTGGAGTCAATAGCTATTTTTATTGTTTTGTCGCATTTGATTGTAATTACAATTGGGGATAAAAATATTTTTATCGCTGCTTTTGTCCAGTGTTTTTATATTACCACTTTCTGTATTTTTCCAGTTCTTTTTCGAATTCTGTCTGGGGTATTTGTCCTCATTGATGTATGGGCGTGAAATTTGTTTTGAATTTAGATCTAACTGTGTGGTTTTTTTAGCGTCCTATTCTTTTTATGAGTACGGGGAATCATTTTGCCATTTCTTGTTCTAAGTTATGGCTATCCAGGTTATTTAACATTGAGATTTGCTTACCTTCTGAGTTCGACAATGGCGATGATTGTCCCTGGAACAGGTCTCGGCCAATGATCGCTCTATGGTTGTTCCGTACCACAATGAGATGTGCTCTAACGCATTCCATCCATTGAGCTCTATGTCACAATATATGGTCCTTACGTTTCTTATGGATATGTTTGTGAAACTCCGTAAATTTTGGATTCGTCTTGCAATAAAACCAGCTGATTTTGTCCGTTCCTCTTTTTCATGGGGCCCTTCGTTCTGTAATGAGACTGTTTGAGCAGCCGGTGTCCAGCATTACCCAATATTTGGTGTTTCCAAATTTGATGTGTAGCTTGGTGGGTGTTTTTGGTCCTTCTGTTGGGAGATTTATAGAGATTAAATTTAAGAATATTCTTTTAAATTTTCCTTCCTGAATGGGATTGTTTTTTTTATGATCTGGTTTAATTTGATATAGCCGGTGATAAGAAGGTAAGCTCATACTCTCTCGAACCCAAAAAACAATAATAATTATAATAAGAATAAGAATAAGAATAATAGTAATGGTAATCAAAAGAACCATAATCATAATAATAATAAAAATGATTATTGTTAGTAGTATTATTATTATCATTTTTATTATTATTATTATTATTATTGTTATATAAATTTTTATATTTACAGAAAATTGATAATGTAAAATAATTGTGAAATAAGGAAAACAGAAAAATTCGGAACCCTACAAATCTTTAATAGTTTTTGCATAATAAATATCTCTTTTGATTTTATATATATATATATATATATATATATATATATAATTACATATATATATATATATATATATATATATTTATATATAAAAATGCATTTTTTCATAAATTTATATATATATATATATATATATATAGAATATATAGAATTTATATGTATATATATATATATATATATAAATTCTCAGATATCATGTGTTTGTATTTTGTGTGTTTGTCAGAGAGCGAGAGAGTGTGTGTGTATTTGTATATATATATATATATATATATATATATATATATATGTTGGGTTATGGGTTTTCGCAAGCGGAATAAAAAGCGTTTTTAACTAAGTAGAAAAAATTAATTTCTCAAAATGAAAGAATAACAAGAATGTTATTTTACAGTAGAATTTAGGGATTTACAGGAGAGATCTGATTATTAGATCAAGATGGTGATTTGATTTTTGGGGATGAAAAAGGACTCAAAAATTAATTGTATATATACCCATTATCAGTGTGAAAAAGCCAAATTACAAAACTGATTTTAGCACCATGTATTACAGTGGGGTCGCAAGGGTTACTCAATATGGTTTGCTTCTGCAAATTAGTCGCAAAGGAAACCATAAATGGAATGCATTTGCACTTTTATAAGAATTCATTCACACTTCCGGAGATATCATAATCCTTTAATACATGCTGGGAAGATTTTACATCAATTAATCTAACTCTAATAATAGTTATCTAGAATCATCATTTTGAACCGAGTATTGATTCACAGCACCATTTCTTGAAGATTCATTTATATCAGTATTGTAGGCTTGAATCAATTTACCTCTGTCAGATAAAATTGGTAAGTTAAGCTTTCTAATAATACTAAGGTTAAGTCTTCAACTCAAATCAAAATTCTAACACCCCCACTCAGACTTGAGCTGATTGCGTAGAGTATGTTTCCATCAAAACTGCTCTGAATGTTTCCCCTTCGGAACGGGTGAGGACTTTGTGAAGATGTCCGCTGCCATTTTGTCTGTAGGAACTTAATGAATTGAAATAGTCCCATCCTCCGTCTTGTCCCGAATGAAGTGAAACTTTGTCTCGATGTGCTTGCTCCTCTTGTGCATGACTGGGTTGTGGCAAAGTCTGATACAACTTTGGTTGTCCTCTCCAATTGCTATTGGACGTTTCTGTTGGATGCCAAAATCCTGAAGAAGTTGTTTCAGATTAGAGTGCTTCCTGAACTGCTGCTGCCATGCCCTCATATTCTGCTACTGATGAAGAAAGAGCAACAGTGGCCTGCTTCTTGACTGCTCAGCTGAGTGCTGCGCCACGTCCGTTGAGCTTGAAGTAATAGCCCGTTGTTGATTTTCTTTCGTTCACATCTCCAGACCAGTCTGCATCACTTTCCCCACTAAATGATAACTAGCTTCTTTTGTGTAAGTAAGTTATATACCTTTTGAACCTTCAAGATATCGCAGAAGTTGTTTTCCGCAGAGCCAGTGTTGATTGGTGGGTGCGTTAATGTGCCTTCACAGAATATTGACTATGAACATGATGTCTGGCCTCGTCTGATTGGCCAGATAAAGAACTGATCCAACCAAGCTTCTGTAGATCCTCGGGTCCACTTCTTCGTCTCCTTTCTGTGCTGTCTGAAGTTTCAAATTCAAATCAGCTGGAGTTCTTGAGGGCTTGCATTGATCCATTTGAAACCGCTCAAGCCTTGTTTCTATGTAGCGTTCTTGGTCGACTGTGACTTTGCCCCCTTCTTGTCTGATTCTAAGGCCCAGAAACCAGTGTAGTCTCCCTCTTTCTTCCATGTGAAATGTTGCCTCTAGTGCCTTCTTGGCATCGGAGATCACTGTCATACTTCTTGATGCTACTATGATGTCGTCAACCCAGACCAAGATGAAGGTGTGATCCTCTGCCTCTGATCTTGCGAACAAGCAGTGGTCGTTCCTGCTTTTGGTGAACCCCTGTCTCAGTAGGAATTTTGCCAGCTCTTTTTACCAGTTGTTAGCAGCCTGTTTCAAACCATTAATTGATTTATTTATCATAATCATTTAATACATGCTGGGAAGATTTTATATCAATTAATCTAACTCTAATAATAGTTATCTAGAATCATCAATTTGAACCGAGTATTGATTCACAGCACCATTTCTTGAAGATTCATTTATATCAGTATTGGTGACTTGAATCAATTTACCTCTGTCAGATTAATTTGGTAAGTTAAACTTTCTGATAATACTAAGTTTAAGTCTTCAACTCGAATCAAAATTCTAACAACATATATATATATATATATATATATATATATATATATATATATATATATATATGTGTGTGTGTGTGTGTGTGTGTGTGTGTGTGTTTGTGTTTTGGTGTGTGTGTGTGCGTATGTGTTTGGGTGTGTGTTTGTGTGTGTTTGTGTGTGCGTGTGTTCGTGTGTTAAGTGTTTTCAAATTGAAACTATTTTTTTTTATTGGGCTGAGGTGTTTGTAGATGAAACAGAGGCCTGGTAGCGTCTTCAATCAAATCTCCGTCTTGTGAATAGCAGCATTGATTCGTTATCATTCTCGGGTAGCGAAGTGTCCCTTCGCAAATTGCAGCTGGCGATTCAATGCAAAAACTGGCTCCCGGATTTAGTTCACATTTGGTGTCCGGACAAATGCCTTGGTTCTTCAAGGTCATCCTCTTGTCTGGCTCATTGTCACTACAACAGAGATCAAAGTGCCAGCCAGTGACACCGTTGTTGATCTCCTCGTTTGCCCACCAGGAATCAGAGTGATCGAAAGAATCGTTAAATGCGGATCCGATTAACACTTCCGGGAACTTTGGGCAAGGATATATATGCTGAATGTTTGGAGAACACAGAGAAACTACGTTGGTTGCAACATCACTCGCTGCCCAGGAATCACAATTGATGGAACTGTCACGATCACCGAGGACAAAGCCAACTGCCAACTCTGAAACATTTTCTATATGCTTGACAGCTGTCTATATCTATATACTTAAAAATGCAGTATTTCCCGGGTTGAATTTTTCCGCCCAAAATGATGTAAGAACGGGGCTGCAATGGGAGGAATTTTAAGGAAAATGCAGCTCAAAACTCTTACGTCTTTTTGCATCGGGCTTCCAAGGGGGGGTAAAATGGTGTAAGAGTGAGGGGGTAAAGACAAATTACCCCCCACTCTCACATCTTTTTTGGTCTGCCATGGGGGGTAAAAACGAGGTAAGAGTTCGGGAGTAATTTGTCTTTTACCCCCTCACTCTTACACTATTTTTACCCCCCTTGGCAGACCAAAAACTCTGTAAAAGTGGGGGGTTAATTTGTCTTTTACCCCCTCACTCTTACACCATTTTACCCCCCTTGGCAGCCCAACTCTTACATCATTTTACCCCCCCCCCCTGGCAGCCCAACTCTTACATCATTTTACCCCTCAATCTTACATTGTTTTTAGCCCCCATACCTGAATACTGCCAGTCTTGAACCCTCAACCTCTGTACCCTCAGCTGCGTCGCATTATCCTCCAAACCATCAAAGCTTGTCCAACTCTGACGGTCTATATATATGAATAATACTTGTTAGAATTGCCCCATCTCAACAAATTACCCCTCACTCTTATATCGTTTTACCCCCTCAGAACAAATTACCCCCTCACTCTTACAACATTTTACCCCCCTTGGCAGCCCAACTCTTACATCATTTTACTCTCTATGGACAAATTACACCCTCACTCTTACACCATTTTACCTCCCTTGGCAGCCCAACTCTTACATCACTAAACCCCCTCTGAACAAATTAT
>NC_134472.1:30718554-30760343 GCF_964194025.1 Convolutriloba macropyga
TTCAAGAAACTCGCTATCATCTGTTTTTGCTCTCTTTTTGCGTTTACTTATCCTCTCTCTCTCTCTCTCTCTCTCTCTCTCTCTCTCTCTCTCTCTCTCTCTCTCTCTCTCTCTTCTTCTTCTTCTTCTTCTTCTTTCTTCTTCTTCTTCTTCTTCTTCTTCTTCAAGATCCGTGTAGCCCCTCCCGGGCTAATATGGATATATCCCCGCGTGTTTCAACAACTTGATAAGGTTCCTTGGGTTATTGATGAAGTGGTCTTTTGGCTCCTCGTTTCACATCATCCAATGCCGTAGGCTCGCCCCTCGTTGACAGCCCTTCATGACGTGTTCAGCAGTGTGGGGTTCGTCGCAGTCAGGGCAGCGGTCCGATTCTATCGCCCCAAATCTTCTGAGGGTTGCACTATCTAGCAGGCTGTGGCCTGACATGAGTTGATTCCATATGGTCTGGTCTCTTCTCCTGTCAAGCTTCCTCGCTTTGAAGATTCTGGCTGCACGTCCCTAGAACTTTTGAGTTTCCCTCCTTGCGTCCAACTTGGTAGCGGTCGTCGCCGTCTGAAGAGTGGTTGGCCTCTTTTCTGGTTCCAGTGTTGTGGCGTCATTTGCTACTCGGTCGGCCTCTTCATTGCCTTGTACTCCACAGTGCGACGGGATCCAAACTACCTGGGTTCCAGGGCATACGGCTAACTTGCTCCAGATTTGTCTTCCTAAGCTGCACATTTGTTTTTCCGGTCCTTCTTGAAACTGGCGGGGTCCTGTTTCGGGGAAACTCTGTCGCAACGTCGTTTCCTCCGCTGCTTCTGTTGGCCCAGCGTATACGGTTTCTCCATGCTAACTCTCTCTCTCTATCTCTCTCTCTCTCTCTCTCTCTCTCCCTCTCTCTCTCTCTCTTTCTCTCTTTTTCTCTCCCCCCTCTCCTTCTTTTTTCTTTTTTTATTTCTCTCCCATTTTTTTCTAGAAACTCGCTATCATCTGCATTTTTTGTCTTTTTTATGATTAATTAATCTCTTTTTTCTAGAGAGTTTTAATAGTTTTTATGGCTCTCTGTCTGTTACGATTTACAATAGCCTTTGATACAATGACCTTCAATGCAATCCGAGCAAGATGAGGAAAACAATGATATTTAACCACGTGCTGAAACCAAATATTCATAATTTCAAACGATATTATCACATTCACTTGGTCTTTTCGAGCTTGAGATTCTTAAGCATAAAGCGTTATAATAAAGCATTTCTAAGCAAGTGATTCAATTAATGTTGCACCGCAACATTTGGTCCGCCCACAAATAGGTTAAGGATAAAATAGTCAAAGCATTAGGCACCAAAAGCATTAACTCTCTCAAAAAATTTAGCAAAAAATCTAAAAGGGGAAACTTAAAGGGGAAGTTAAAAGCGGACCACCCACTAGATAACACATCCCCCCTCATGTTATACAAGTTGATTAACTTGTATAACAAGGTTGATTAACCTAATTCTGAGACCCGGTAAAGTTATCTATTGGGAGAACTATATTTCAAGGGTTACAAAAACTTTTTTGTGAAACTTCGGGGAAAACAATCTCTTTCTCAGTTCTCGCGGAGAACTCGAAATTTTTAGTTTAGGTTTGCTCCCCCGAAGTAATAGCACTAAGTTCGCGCGCAAAAATTGGCCGCATTTTTTGAAGGGGGGATTAAGTGAAACCCGATTTCCCATCTTTTGCGTTATTTTAGTGTGTTTTTAGCTTTCAGCACAGCAAAATCCACAAAAAGACAAACGAAACTAATACGAATAAAGGCCAGCATCAAAGACACGAAAAAAAACGCCCTCAAAGGCAACAGCAAGTCAAAATGTCCAATCTTGAGATGCAGAAACAGTCGCGGGGATCACACCGCAGCGTTGCTACAAGGTTTAACAATGAGGCTGAAAATATCATGTCAAAAGATCTAGACACCATTTCAGAAGCAGACATCAACAGACTAAATCAGGTAGTGACACTTCTCACCCGAAAGCAGAATTTTCTGGTAACTTTGAACCAAGAACCTCAACAGAACTTGACGGAGGCGGAAGCACTGGACAATGATATTCTGGAGTCCGAGGAAGTTGATGACAAGTTGACACAGAACATTGATGCAATCAAACGCTTCACGAAACGTTTTGAGGGACCTTCAACAGCAGCAGATACTTCAACACCATCTACTTCAACGCTCTCCGATGCTATGAGGAGCTGAGCCAACATCAAGTTACCAAAACTCAATCTGCCAGTTTTTTCGGGTAATTATATGGAATGGACTTCGTTCTTTGATTTGTTCAAAGGAGCAGTCATCGACAACAGTTCTCTTCAAGGAAGTCAGAAGTTGCAGTATCTGAAAGCATCTGTAAAAGGTGATGCCGCCAAACTGCTTGCCTCGATACCAGTTACCGATCACAATTTCGACATTGCTATGAATACTCTGATAAACAGATACGAGAACAAGAGGATCATCATTCGCACACACCTGCATTCAATTGTTTCGTATCGATCACTGACAACCGATAATGCCAGAGACTTAAGAAATTTAATTGAAGCAATGGACGAACATCGACTTGCCTTGCAGAATTTGGGAGAACCAGTCAATAGTCAAGACATCTTTTTTGTTTACTTGATCAGTGAGAAGCTGCCTACAGAGACAAGAAAACAATGGGAGCTGTCTTCAAAAGGCAAGGAACCTCAAAGGTATGCAGAGCTCAGACTTTTCTTAGAAGAACGCGCACAAGCACTCGAGGCAACAGCGCCAAATGGAGTAGGAGCGACAAAAACTCAAATGAACGGGAACCAACGACATTTGCACACACATTTGGCGACTTCCGAGCAACAATGCGAATGTTGTGAAGAAACGCACAAAATTTTCAAATGCGGAAAGTTCAAGAAACTTTCAGTGAGGGAACGTGCAGAACTGATAAAGGTTAGAAAACTCTGTTTCAATTGTCTGCGACCGGGACACAGATCAGAAGATTGTGATGGATCGAAATGCAAGCAATGTGGTAGAAAGCATCATACTCTTCTTCATCGTGAAAACATTCACAACAAAAACACCAATCAGCAAACAACTAGCGGAACAACCAGCACTCAAGCAAATGACAAACAGAAGAACAACGCTATAACAACAACAGCAATTGCAAAAGCTAAGGATGAAAACAAGTTCACAGGAGCTATGACTCAACGAACTTCAGAAGAAGTCTTTCTTCAAACCGCAATTGTTGCCGTTAATGTTCACGGCGAGACAATTCTACTTAGGGCACTTCTAGACTCAGCTTCACAGAACAACCTTATAACTGAATCAGCAGTACAAAGGTTACAATTGAAGAAGAAAAGCAGCAACACAAAAGTTTTTTGACTAGGTGGGACGGTTCAAGACAACAAAGGTCGCGTGGACCTTCTTATCTCAACAAGGAACAGATCGTCCACTGTCAATATTAGTGCGTCAGTTTTGACAAAAATGACTGAAAATCTGCCATCAGGGTTCATTGACACCAGCCAATGGGAAACAGTAAAGGAGTTGGAGCTTGCTGACCCAGACTTCAACAAGACGTCATCAATTGACCTCTTGATCGGAGCATCTCATTATGAAGATATAATGATTGGTAACAATCGACTAAAAGAGCCTAACCGTGGAATAACATATAGGCTATCAATGTTCGGTTGGGTCGTTATTGGAAGGGAACAGACAGACAAAACCTATACAAACGATCTGCAGACTTTCTTTGTTTCTTCAGAGCCAGAAAATTTGCAGCGTTTTTGGGAAATAGAAGAAGTTCCAGCAGCGCAGCTTTGGACAGCCGAAGAAAAACGCTGCGATGATCACTTCAAGGAAACAACTAGAAGAAGCCCTGAAGGTCGCTTCATAGTGAAACTTCCCTTCAAGAAAGAGACAAAAGCATTGGGAGATTCACTTCAACAAGCCAAAAACGACTCCGCACTCTTCTATTCAGATTGGAAAGACAACCCGACCTTTATAAGAGATACGCAGAATTCATTGGAGAGTTTTTTCATCTCGGACACATGGAGAAAGTTCCAACATCAGAACTTGTCAAGCCTGTCGAAAACTGCTACTATCTTTGTCATCATTGTGTGTTCAAGGAGTCAAGCAATACCACCAAGCTGAGGGTCGTTTTTGACGGATCCGCAAAAACAACAACAGGAGTATCTCTCAACGACAGACTCATGGTCGGACCAAAAATTCAGAAAGACCTTTTCAGCATTCTTGTTCGATTTCGACTACACCAAGTAGCACTTTCTGCTGATATTGCAAAAATGTATAGGCAAGTGGAATTGGACAAGGAAGACAAAGATTATCACCGATTATTGTGGAAAGATCCAAATTCAGAGGCGATTGAAACTTATCGTATGACTCGGGTAACATACGGCATTGCGTCTTCGTCTTTTCATTCAATTCGACCACTACAAGTTCTTGCCGAAGAAACAACAAACACTAAACTTCGTTTGTCACTAACAACTGATATGTATGTGGATGACCTACTTACAGGATGCGAAGATTCAGAAGCCGCAGAGAAGCTTCAGGACGCCATTATTACGCTTCTTGCTTCAGCAGGTTTTGATATACGGAAATGGGTATCTAGCGACTCAAAACTTGTATCAAGACTAGCTGCCACTTTCAGAGAAACGGAAGACGAGAAGATAATTGAAAGCGAAGACTATGCCATTAAGACGCTTGGGATAAGGTGGAATCCAAATCCTGATCAATTTGGTTTCACAGTAAAACTTGACAAGGGAACTCCATTTACAAAACGGCAAATCCTCTCAGAAGTTTCACGTTTATTTGACCCACTGGGATGGCTATCACCAACGACTATTCAA
This sequence comes from Convolutriloba macropyga, assembly GCF_964194025.1. Lineage (NCBI taxonomy): Eukaryota > Metazoa > Xenacoelomorpha > Acoela > Convolutidae > Convolutriloba > Convolutriloba macropyga. The sequence continues at coordinate 30,723,385 of NC_134472.1, forward strand.
CATAAATCCTTTGTTCAACTGTTGTGGATGGACAAACTTAGCTGGGATCAACCTTTATCGGACCCAATTCTACAGCAGTACCTGCGACTTCGAGCACAACTGAAGGATCTTGAAAAAATTAGTCTTCAACGGAAGGTTCTCAAGCCAGCCACGAAATCAGATTTGCAGTTGCACGTCTTTTGCGACGCTTCTACTACAGCTTATGCTGCTGTCGTTTTCATCAGACAGGAGACAGACAATTTCATTGAAACAAAAATGCTTACAGCAAAGACAAGAGTTGCACCAATCAAATCAGTTTGTGTGCCAAGGTTGGAACTTTGTGCTGCTCTGCTAGGAGCTAAGCTTGTTGAGGCAGTGACAAATGCTATTAGCGATGAACGGTTTCCAACTCCGAATATTTTTGCGTGGTCAGATTCTACAGTTACAATTGCCTGGCTACAAGATTATCCGAGGAAATGGAAAACATTTGTCGCCAACCGAGTAGCGAAAATACAAGAAATTCTTCCAGCCAGTAGTTGGAAATATGTTCCAACAGAAGATAATCCAGCGGATTGTGCTTCCAGAGGATTAGCAGCAGCTGATTTGATGAACCATAAGCTTTGGTGGGATGGACCATTGTGGTTGCGGCAACCTGAAAACGCCTGGCCTTCACTTGACATTTTGTCACCTACAGGAGAAGAGACCAAAAAAGTAGTAAAGGTGCAATCTGAAAACGTGACAATGATTTCATCAAAAGAAGATAACGCAATTGTTTTGATGATAAATCGGCATTCGTCAATACATAAAGTTACAAGGATATTTACCTATGTCCAAAAATTCATCAGCAGTATCAGGAGAAGAATTCAATCTTCAAAAGCGAAACAACGGACAACAAAAATGTCGAACAGCATAAAAGCATGCTCTTCAACGCCAAACGAAAGGACTGATAGTAATGAGTCTACGTCTCAACCAATGATCTGGACTTATAATTCAGTCTCTTTACAAGGGAAAGATTTATACGAAGGACGACTTCAACTGTACAGCTTCATACAGCGAAACTTTCTTCATGAATACAAGATCATCATGAATCAGCCCACTGAAGATGCAAACAACAGCAGCAGAGATGCGACAAAACAATACGTTCAGAAACGTATCAAATCCACTGGACCAGAGGGGGTTGGTGGTACAGGTAGGGCCGGGGGCCCAGGTGCTTACATCAATACCAGGATTGGCAAGGGCACGGGGATCTCTTTAGTTACCAATGGTCCTCAACACTTAGGTGGGACCGGAGGCCCGGGATGTCTTGTCAGCGCCAAGGGCGCGGACGAAAATTGGAGCTCAAGTTCAGCCGGTACTCCTGAGGTTATAGGTAGGGCCGGGGGCCCAGTTAGTCTTAGTCTTGTCAGCGCTGGGAGCACAGATGAAAGTTCGAGCTCTTTTTCTACTAGTTCACTAGGTATAGGTAGGGCCGGGGGCCCAGATAGTCTTGTCAGCGCCGGGGGCGCAGGTGAAAATGCGAGCTCAGTTTCTACTAATTCCTTAGGTACAGGTAGGGCCGGGGGCCCTGGTAATCTTTTCAGCGCCGGGGGCGCAGATGATAATGTTTCTACTACCAATTCCTTAGGTATAGGTGGGGCCGGGGGCCCAGGTAGTCTTGTCAGCGCCGGGGACGCAGGTGAAAATGCCAGCTCAGTTTCTATTACCAATTCCTTAGGTATAGGGAGGGCCGGGGGCCCAGGATGTCTTGACAGCGTAGAAGCTGTCGGGGTCTCAAGGGAGGATGTCAGACATGGTATAGGTTGGGCCGGGGGCCCTGGGGATCAACTGTACATCATGTCTACCGGGAATACAGACAATTCTAGCGAAACAGTACATCAATTCAACAAAGATGACACCAGAGAAATAAAATGTTTCGTCAACGCCTATGCAGCAGCCACTAAAGGGAGACACAGAAGACGAAAATTTCATAGAAGCAGCAGTCTCAACAGCCTTTCACCATTTTTTGATGAAGAAAATAAGGTGATTCGAGTTGGAGGGCGCCTAGCCAATTCACCCTACACAATAGACCGAAAATTTCCAGTTCTTATTCCAAGAAAATCGCCAATCACTGAAATGCTTATTCGAGAAAAATCTTCACGGAGGACCTCAATTGACGTTATACACGCTTCGACGAAATATTTGGATACCTGGAGGGCTTTCTGTAGTGAAAGGTGTCTTATACAGATGCAAGCCATGTATCCTTTTGATGCCAAATTGTTACAGCCTCAGATGGGAGATCTACCTCGAGAGCGAGTAGTGCCGTCCTTTGCGTTCAGTCACTGCGGACTCGACTATTGTGGACCGTTCTACACGAAAAATGGAACTCGAACGCTTTTGAAAACATACGTTGCAATTTTCATTTGCTTCAGTACGCAGGGAGTTCACATAGAGCCAGTTATGTCTCTGACCAAGGACGACTGTCTTGCAGCCATTAAAAGATTTGTGTCTCGTCGAGGTATTCCTGATGAAATATACAGCGACAACTCAACAACTTTCATTGGGACCAAGGGAGAGTTGGAGTTTCGACAAGCCTTAGCTACGCACGAGTTTGAAGATTTGATATCAACGTTCGGCAAGGAGAACAATATTACTTGGCTTACTATACCGCCGAGAACACCAAATTTTGGAGGACTATGGGAGGCCGCTGTCAAATCTTTGAAACGCCACATGTACCGCAGCATTGGAAGAACAAAATTGTTTTTTGAAGACTTCACAACACTGTTGACACAAATTGAAGCAATCTTAAATTCAAGGCCTGTTACGTCCGTTTCAAATGATCCCAATGATGCCTTAGCACTTACACCAGGACTCTTTTTGATAGGACGACCAATCACAGCATTGCCTGAACCAAAAACAACAGGAAAAGAAACAATTTCATTGACACGACAGAAGAAGAGGATGGACAATCTTATCCGAGATTTTTGGAAGAAGTGGTCAACAGAATATTTGTCAAATTTACAACAACGGAAAAAATGGCAAACGGGACAACCAAATATTGACATCAATGATGTAGTAATAATCAAGGAAGAGAACACACCACCCACTCTGTGGCCAATGGGACGAATAACAAAGGTCTTTGATGGAAATGATAAAATAGTTCGAGATGTTGAACTGAAGACATCATCTGGACTATTTATACGACCAGTCAACAAGCTTGTCTTGTTAATGAAAGAGGATATTGTCATGCCGTCATTAAGATCTGACAAAGAAAATGACACAGATGAAGAATGAACAACAGAGGATGCAGACGAGAAATGACATCAAGGAAATGTAAATTACAACTGTACAAAACTGACAAACAAGAACTGATTGAATTAAAGAAAGTATCAACAAACTTGCAATGGGTTGCCGAGAAAAACTATTTACAGCAATTGACCACTTAGCCAGAAAGCCAGTTTCAATGATATATTAATAAAGTTGAACCAGTTCAAGGAGGCCGGTATGTTACGATTTACAATAGCCTTTGATACAATGACCTTCAATGCAATCCGAGCAAGATGAGGAAAACAATGATATTTAACCACGTGCTGAAACCAAATATTCATAATTTCAAACGATATTATCACATTCACTTGGTCTTTTCGAGCTTGAGATTCTTAAGCATAAAGCGTTATAATAAAGCATTTCTAAGCAAGTGATTCAATTAATGTTGCACCGCAACACTGTCCTCTCTTATTCCTTTTGTGTTCAAATATCGTCTCTCTCTCTCTCTCTCTCTCTCTCTCTCTCTCTCTCTCTCTCTCTCTCTCTCTCTCTCTCTCTCTCTCTCTACCTCGTTCGCTCACTCGCTCTCGCTCTGCCTTTTTTTCAGAATTTTGTGTTTACTTAACTTTCAAGTTAAGTAAACAGAAAATTTTGACTCATTTTTACACTAAACTAAAATTTCGTCCTATGTTAGTTTTTTATTCATCAAACAAGCATCCCTGTAATAGTTTTACGGAGCCTGCTAGTTATTTTCAAACACATTTGACACAGTTTGACTCAAATCATACAGTTTTGGTCTTCCGAAGGCTTTGCATAACGTGAACGAGCTTATGCCTGGATCATATCCGATATGGGTCTGGGTGGGTCTTTTAATAATACTTTTGAGCAGGCACCTGTGTGTGTGCCGAAACTTCGGGCCTGTCGAAGTCTGAATCATAGGCGATTCCGGCTTGACTGGGTATTTTGATACGCAAAAGTGGCCTGTATATACATTTTGACCAAGTACCTCAATTTCGGTTGATACCATTAAAGTTTTTGAAATTGTTTTTCCATTTTAAGAATTGTTAAAGTATATGTGAATCATGAAAACATTGCCAATTTTTTGTTTCGGTTCTCACAATGCAAACGAAGGATCCCTCTTTTGAAACTATTTTCCATTTTTTCTATACCTTAGAAAGTTGAAACGAATGATGCAACAGATCACGGAATAGAAATGGAAAAGAAAAGGGGCCTTACCATGTAGCAACATAACCGAAGTTTGAATTGAAGTCCTGATGATGTTGGTTGATGAGGGAATCAATGGCATCAAAGTCAGTCTGGTTTGAGATCTCCCTTCTGAACGTGTTGGCTGCCAAGTTCACGAATGGCCTAGTGTCCTCGCCCATCAGTTGCACTGTCAAATCGTCGTCAAAATTCACATTGACCACCGAGCGAGGAAGTGACTGAAAGCGTATTTTGCCATTATTAATCTATTGATTTAAATCAATTCGGATATGAAGTAGAATTAATCAAATTGTCGGACTAATTTTGCAATGCTTGTGATTTTTGAATCTGTTTATATGACAGGACAAACAAAATTGCCCAAAACTACAGTTCAAAAATTTAGATGTGCATTACTACTAATAATACTGAATCACAAATGATATCGGAGACTAAAAATCATCTACTTTGTTAAGCACATTATAGGTACTACTGCTTTTGACACTCGTTATTTCTGGTCTCACTCTGTGACCGACTGGGCTTTGCTTCAATCCATTATCTCGATACGTATTCGGAAAGCAATAGACAGACTAATACAAAAACGGCTGCTCTTTTCTCTTGTAAAACTCTTGTTGCACTTTTATGATGAGTGTTAATATCAAATGGTATCCCTGGCTAATAAAAATTGCATAGTTATCAAAAATAGAAACAGAGACAACTAATTTTGAACTGAAAACTACATACACTTCTAAAAACCCTATACCAGGCCGTGTTCGACCAAAAAAGACCTAGCAGAAAAACCCATGTTCGACCAAAAACTGATATGACGTGGGCTTGTTCGAATCAAATGATTCAAAACAATTTAAACGGGACTTTATAGTCATCTCGACTGTAGCTCGCATAATTTTTTGCAGCCGGATTATAGTGCAAACAAAGTTCTGTCGCTGTACTGATGCTCGGCAAAAAGAATTGCTGCTTAAGTGGCGGTCAAGCAAGCCAATAGGTAAGCAAACGGAATTTTGAAAATGCACTCAAGTAAGCCGAAAAATTTTGGGATACCCGTATTCTAAGTTGCCCCAGGTGGGCTGCTGGACGCGCTTCGGAGCAACTTAGGACCAAAATAGACGCAATTTAGGACCAAAATAATTGCTGTATAGCCTCAAATACTAAAATAGGAAATATGCCTGAGTCAAGCGCTATTCGCTTGACTAAGGGAATAAGTCAAAAGAAGAAAAGAAGATTATTTCACCAACATATATGCATAAAGTATATTTATACACAGTCTACAACTGTCTTTAAGGTTTTGTTTTTATTTTAATACTGACCCAATGACCTTGCTGATTTCTTGCTCCGTTGATTGTCACCATTCGCAGTTGATCCAAGATTCACCAAATCGTCAAAATTGAGAAAACCGAACAAAATTTATAAGCAAATATTGAATAGGAAATGTAATTTGAATTTATTCACAAAAGTTAGCAAGCAACGGAGGCTCAGGTTGTTGATTACACCGTAAAACAAATTATATTACCCTTTTTTTGAAGTAGCCATTTCATACCCTTCATTTAGTAGAAACACGTATGTGCAATTTATTAAAAAGTAATTTACTTGAGATATAGGTATGTGGTTCTGATTGAAATTTGTATGCATGAACAAAATAGGAAAGGAGGCTGGGCCGGTAGAGGGCCGGTAATTCCAAGCTCATGCTCCATGCGGTAAGTGTTATCAAACGAAAAGAAGCAGAGTTTTGACGTCAATGCTTTTTATTGGCTAAACTTAAGGCAAATGGAAAAGTAGGAAAAAAGGAGGACTCTGAAAAATTCAAAATCAGTTTTCGGACTTTTTGAAGCTTCAACAACGGACTTGGCCTTCTCTCTAGCTACCCTCTCCAGAAGACTTCAATACAATCTTCTAGCTAAACCATTCTCTTTTTCCTAGTCCTGTAGCCAACAGCAGAAGTGAGGTTGCCCCCTTGCAGAGGAGAAGCAGAGGAACAGGGAGAAGACTAGAAGAGCGCGAAGCTCAGCAGAAGTACTTGCTCCCGAGAACGTGTTTGAGCACGCGATAGGCCATCTTACAGTGGTGGTCCCAGAGAGGCTACTGTGAGGAAGAAAGAGACGATTTCCAGCTTCATATGGCACAACCAGGAGCTGGAGTTGGGGGAGGTGGCGGCGCTGCAGTGGCTCCAGCGGCAGTAGGCTCCCAAGCCCAAGTACCCAGCAAGTTCCCGTCGAAGTTCTTCAACTCTTTCGACCGTTGGAAGAGAGTGCCATGCTCTCTGTCAAGCGAACGAGTGGAATGACGCTCAGTCAAAAGGAATTCTGCCAACACGCTTGACTCGTCATGCAATTGACGAGTACTACATACTCCCGGCTCAGTTGCTGCAACAGGAAGCAGGACAACCAGCATCAACACTCCAGATTGAACTCAATGAGTCGAGGAACTGGATCGGAGACCACCCATGTTTGAGGCCGGCCAGTGCTTAATTCAAGAGTCTGCAACAAAGGGAGTCTGAGAAGATTGTGGACTTCTACAGACGAGTGCAGAAAAAAAGTGAATCGGCCAATGCAGCCCTAGCGGCAGATGCAAGAGACTTGGCTGCGAAGGAGACCATCATAGAAGGATTGGGGGTCCCAGACGTGAGCGGGCACCTGCTGCGGGAGGAGCCCGGAACGCTTAATGCAGCATACAAGAGAGCACTTAACCTAGACGCAGTGACCAAGGCTGAGGCTCAGAGATACCTCCGCCGTGGTGTTGGTGTACGATATGTGGACGTTGAGGGCACAGACTTGGGAAACAGTTCTGCTCTCGATTTGATTCAATCATCGCCTGTGCAGTCCCCTAAGATGCAGATCATGAAGAATGGTTTCCAGGCAATGAAACCTCAGCGTCCAGAAAGGAACGAAAAGGCGAAGCAAGACATTGAGTGCTATGCGCGCTATGAGAAACGGCAAAATTCAAGAAACTGTCCAAATAAGAAGGAACATTTAAACGAGGATCGGCCAGGGAGAGAACATAATCCACACAAGACTGCTCCGGCCAGCAATGTGTCACCCGTTTTTGTCCTAAAACGACCCGGATCCTCGAAGGCAAAGTCAGTGGGGGAAAGCAGCGGCCCATCGATACTAGTGAAAGCCTATATTGGTGGAGCTGAAAGAAGAGCTGTAGTGGACACCGGCAGTGGGGTAAACCTCATGTCCAAGGAGATAGCAGAACAGTACCCCGTGCCACTACAGAAGTATGACGGGACAGTGTACCATGCGGCGGGCCAGCAGATCCAACTACTTGGTAAAAAGAGCTTGCCAGTTTCCATGGGCGGCAAATTTGTGTACGTTGCAGACTTTCGGGTAGCCCCGATGCTGCCAGTGGACATCATCCTTGGCACAGATTTCCTCAAGCCCAATCAATGTTCGTTCGACTTCCAAACGGGTCGATTGTTCACCGGTACTACTGAATCGAGTGCTGTGGCATTCCACTGTGTATTCAAGACCGAAGTTATTGTCAACACTATTGACCACGGGCCAAGTGAGATGAGTGGCTTCGAATGAGGTTTCATGACAGCCAGATGCCTGAAATCAACAGAAATAGCACCCTACGGGAGACTAGTTGTGGAGATTGAGATCTCGGAGAGCGGAGTAAACATGTCTCAAGGAAATTTTTTGGTCTCGGAAATCAATTGGCCATAGAAGTCATTACTGGCAATTGCTGCAATTTACTCGTGTGATGGCGAGGGCCATGGCAAAATATCCATGGAAAACCATGCAGACACAAGTGTTAACATCGAATCGGGTGCCCTAATCGCCAAAATTAGGAAAACTGCATGGCCAAAGAAACGAGAGGAGCTAGAATACACTAAGTGGCTCTTCGAGCAATTTTACAAATTTGAGAGTCCCACCCCATATTGGTTAGCGTACAAGAACCGTTTTTATCTTTCTGGACAACACCGCAGGATGTCAATGGTGAAACTGATGACCAATTCGCCCGAAACAGAAAACATTTTTTTTCGAAACTGACAACGCACTTGGACTCCGTTTCAAATCATTCGGAAAACGACCAAAGGCAGTTTTTCATGGGGACAATGGGCCCAAGATATGTTATTACATTATCCCCTGGGAGAGAAGGTACTGTACACAGATCTTTGGCACGTGCTTGCGAACCTTTGAACAAAAGCTGAACGATACCACACAAGGCAGCTCAGAATTGATGAGAAGGACCTGAAGCTCTTTGGATTGAACATGGAGATCTTACACGATTTCATCATCAGAAATTTTGGCGTTTCTGAAGTTAGATTTTGGATCATCCCTGACCAATCACCTGCAGAAGTTTTGAGTGAAGATTCAAAAGAGGAGCCACTGCAGTGCTCTCAACAATCAGACAAGATGCTCAGTTCAACGCGGACGTACACTGAATCACGGAGGCACTCCTTGAAAACGCAAAGGGGACCAACAACCAACAGAAGGACGTAGTGGAGCAGATTGTCTACAATTTTAGAGCCAATTTTGCAAAGGATGACAATGAATTGGGCTTGACCAACCTAGTTGAGCACAATATTGACACCAACGACAACACGCCAATCAAGCTACCGGTTTACAAGACCACCCCGGCTGAGCAGGCAGAGATTAAGATCAAGTGCAACAGATGCTCGATTTGGACATCATCCAACCGCCAAAAGCGATTGGAGTGCTCCAGTGGTCTTGGTGGGAAAGAAGGATGGCACTTCAAGTTTCTGTGTAGATTTCCGCAAACTCAACGAGATCACCAAAAAAGACGCATTTCCATTGCTTTTAATTGATCAGATCTTGGACTGCTTGGAACGGACCCAATTTTACAGCTCCTTGGATCTAGCAGTGAGCTACTGGCAGGTACCACTCACCGATAGTTCTAGACCAAAAACGGCCTTCTCAACGCCAGACGGAGGCCACTATGAGTACAATCGGCTACCCTTCGGACTGTGCATTGCGCCTGCAACTTTCCAGCGCCTCATGAATCTATTGTTCAACGAAGAGCTTATGATTTTGTGACCATCTTTGTTGATGATGTCCTCGTCTACAGTCCGAATCTTGAAGACAACCTCCAACACCTCAAAATTGTCATGGAGAGACTAGCGTCAGCCGGATGAAGCCTTCGAAATGCAAGCTGATTCAAACAACAGTGTCCTACCTTGGATATCACATTGGGGCGGATAGAAAATGACCAGATGAGGAGAAACTGCACGCCCTATCGAAGTGGCCTGAACCCACTAATACAACGGAGATACGATCATTCGTTGGCTTTTGTAGCTACTAACAGACGATTTGTTAAAGAATTTGGGGGTATAGCGAAGCCCCTACATGAGCTTACTAAAAAGCACCAGGGATTCTATTGGAAGGAGAATTCTCAGCGTTCCTTTCAGACCTCAAGAATAGGCTCATCGGAGCACCAAATTTGAGCCATCCAAATTACGACCGACCTCTTGTTTTGGACACTGACGCTAGTAACAACAGCATTGCCGCTGTTCTGTCGAACCTAGACAGCAATACTGAGAATCCACTTGATTTCGCCAGTCACGTGCTGACGCGAACAGAAGTAAACTACATTACAACGAAGAAGGAGGCATTGGCAGTTGATCACGCAGTAAAGTGGTTCCGCTCCTTTTTGCTGGGTATCCACTTTATACTTCGGACAGACCACACAATTTTACAATGGCTCTTTCTTCAAAATGCTGACGGAATGTTATACAGAAAGATTGAGGTGTTGCAAGAGTTTGCCTTCCAAGTATTTCACCGGCCTGATGAGAAACATGGCAATGCAGACGCTCTTTCTCGGCAAACAACAAGGGAACCTGAGTGGCAGGAGGGCGAGGAAGGGGAAGCAACTGGATCTAGTCCGGAACCAATGAACTTGGAGACGGCAATAGCAAAATTGCGAGAACCAGATGTTTTTTTGTGTCAATAAGGGAGCAGTCAGAAGAAAACGTGGCCTCAGTGTAACTCAAGGCTAGCAGTGATGAAGTCAGGGCTAAACAGAGGGAAGAACAAGCTTTTGCCACGATTCTGCAAAAAGCTACGGTACCACTGAATGACAGACAGTACAACTGCTGTATTTTTGGAGTAAATCCAATGACGAGGGAACAGGCTCAGAAGCTGGGACCTGAAGTCCTCGGGTTATGGAATAATTGGGAGCAATTCATGATGAAGGATGGTATACTCATACCAAAGTGTCGAATGTGTTATACCCCTGGCAAAGACGGCTATCAAGAACTTATCGCTATACCAAAAGTTGCAAATGGCAGCGTACTAGAACAACTGCACGCCTCCTAGGTAACAAGAGGGCACTTTGCATTACACAATAAACTCGGTAGAACTCGACAACGGTTCTGGTGGCTCATGATGAGAAGAGACATTGATAAATGGATCAAAAGTTGCAAACCATGTGCAGCGCGATCAATAGCTGGCAGAAATTTGAAAGCGGAGTTGCAACCAGTCACAGTGGGAGTACGGCTCGCGAAAGTGGCTGCCAACATCCTGGGACCAGTAACGCGTAACCGAGATACGGGAAACAAATACATCTTGGTCACAACTGATTTTTTTAAGAAATACGTAATCACTGTCCCTCTCTCAGCATTAACAGCTGCAGATGTCGCAAAGGCATTCGTTGAGAAATGGGTTTTGCGGTTTTGAGCCCCCGATACTTTGCATACAGACCAAGGAACCAATTTCTGCTGCAAGCTCATGACTGAAGTGTGCACCCTTCTGAAATTAGAAAGATCCCGGATATCTCCGTATCACCACCAAGGAAAATGGGGAAGTAGAGCGCCAAAATAGAGTTTTGGCAGATGTGATCAGGATATGCTGCTCAGAAAATTCAAAACAATGGGAGTCAATCCTCCCATACGTAGAGTTTGTTCACAACACAACTATGCACAAGTCGACAGGAGAAACCCCCTTCTCTTTAGTGTTTGGAGACGAAGCCGTCTACGCAATTGATTTATTGTTCCACAAGCCACCAGAGACAGAACTTACAGTACACGAGTCACTCAACTTTTGGACGAGAAGCTTCTGGAAGCCCACATGTGTGCTCGTGAGACCCTGGGCGCAGTAAAAAAAGACAGGAGGATAACGCACGAAAAACCGTATCAGAAAGACCACAAAGTGGGGCTCTTTTCGCCTCAATTGGCAAAATTAAAGAAGTTCTACCTAACAGGGACTGGCTCATATACCGTTTTACGGAAAATTAATGAAGTCAATTACGAAATTTGTTCCAATAAGAACAAAAAGAAAAATCAGATTCTGCACTATAACAGACTGAAACTCTTCAAAGCACAATCAGAAAATGAGAATCAGCCTGTGCGTCGATCCACACGAATTGCAGAAAGACAATCAAATCAACGTTATGATCCGGACAACTAGCCAAGTAGCAACGATGAAGATGATGCATTGCTACAGCGTAATTTGAGGATCCCCAGGCAAGTTAGGCAGCCTGTATACGACATGTGCGACAACGATAACATTGGTGGTGACATACAAGATTTTTTTGCTGAACCAACTCAAATTGTGGCCCCGATGCCAGAAATCAATGGTGATGAAGGACCAGCAGCTTTCGATTTTGAGCCCCAGCAGGAACCAACAATCGATGCAACTGAAGAGCAACCGGCGATCGTTGCAGACGAACAGAACAACATTGACGATGATGAACAACGTCGATATCCGAGTAGAACACGACAACCAGTAGACAGAATGGGACTTTAAAACTTTTAAGTGATGCATACAATTATAATATCTATGCAAAAATTACGAATCCGAATATGATAAAGATTTTAAATAGTGTATTCAATCTATAGAGGAAAACATTTTAACTGCATGAAGTAGTGTTAAACATTGAGATAAGTCAAAGTAATCAACCAATCACAAACACTACCAATCCTATTGGTTAGCTTTCAACTTGCATATCATAAACAGTCGACCTTTTTTTCAAAATCAATTTTCTGGGTTACTTTGTCTTGGCCTTACCTCTTATCCTGCTAGATAAAACTTTGTGAGTTCTAAAATGCTTCGAAATCTACTCATATACTGGCTGATTCTCTTCAAACCTGATGACTTCATTTAGGACGTTTGGTTAGAAGCAGAAGTGGTGTTCATCCTAGATAGGACGGTGCGTGTGGCCTCTTCTTTCAAGACAATGAGAGTGTTTGTACCCATTCCAGAACTCCCACGCATTGACGTTAACCAACTACAACTCGCATGACACAACCTCGCGCAGCATTTGACCCAACAATGGGACGGAAATTACAAAGGACACGTTTGCTCTTCCACGGTTATTACGGAGAGTTACGGAAACTTGACTGCCAGTGCAGTTTTTGAACAGGAAAACGAAAATCAACGTCTTCAACAGAATTATCTGCTATTCAAGGACCGAATGTCATTGTTTAGCAACCAGTCCAATGTGGTACATGAGGAAACAAGGAAAAAGAGACAAGCCAACGTGCTATTGGCGGCAGGAGTGGCACTCATCCTGGGTCCGAAGCTGGAGGCAGTAGGCTGTAAACTCTTCTCTATATTCGGTTTATGCAAATCAAAAGAAGCAAGGCACATAGAGAAACTGCATGAAAAAACCAGAGAAACAAGTGGATCGTGGACTGGCTAAACACTCAAATGGGAGGTGCAATCAAAATTCTGAGTGCTGAGGAGCTCGCTACGCGCAGTCGTGTTAAGACCATCAGGAACAATACCGGCAGAAACTTAGACTTGCTTCTCACCCAAATCAATAAGATGCGGAAAGAATGGGAACGCATGAGTTGTTGGGGATGCAAAATAACCGAAACGTGTCGAGATGGGCTGAAAGTCAACTTGCAGATCGAGAATCTGCTAAGAATTATGTGCGAACTACAAAGGCAAGTTCTTGTTGCACGTGCCATTGTTACCAACCTGGGATATGTGCTAAGCGATGCCCTAATTTCTCTAACCAAAGGACTATTACCAGCCAGCTTGCTACCGCCACCACAAATTAGGGACATTGTGTCAAAAATGGAACAAACTGGATGGTTCCCCGCAATCAGCAAGAGCAAGATGTCTGCATATTACGAATTCTAACCAATAAAAAGCGCCGAAATATCATCCAAAGAACTCCATATTGAATTTCATTTCATCACACCTACGAAAAACACAAAGTCTATCGTACTGTGGCAACTCCACAACCACTGAACAGCGGAAACATGGCAACAGTTTTCGCAACACTTTGTCGCCTCTCCACGGCAGGAATTCTTTGGGGAATTGGATAGATCTGAATTAGTCAAATGCCATAGCACTGACCGTCTTAGGTTCTGCAAAAGTCCGTTTGCTCTAACACGATCAGCGAAGAGCTCGTGTCTTAGCAACCAGTTTCTTGACCAAAAGACTGACGGGATGAAACTGTGTCCACAGAAAAGAATCCTGTTGCCGGCAAACCAATCAGCCCAAAACCTGAGGCAGCCTATGTTTCTTCTTCACTCGGAACACAACAATTATCATCTTCTTAACGTAATAATGGACACACGATCAGGCCAAATACCTGGCTGTAGAGTTTGTTTGGTGCAACCACCCTGCAATGGACATCTAGAACTCCCTAGTGGTGGTCTTATCCTTCATCTGCACACCTCGGAGCCCGAGGTGTGCAGTGTTGACACTGGAAAGATAACAAACATTCAGCTACCTGGGATGCTACAGGAAATGTTTGATCACGTGGAAAAACAGTTCATATTGGCACCAGCTACCGAAAAAGATCATATGAAATCGGAGATTTTCAAAGCCGTCACAATGACGCTAAACCATCTACCAGACGAAATTATTGATTCCAAAAAACTTCTTATATTGGCCGAACCCTTCATACAGCATCAAAAAATGCAACGTCAGGACTACAGCGACAGGCTTATGCAACACGGGATAGTTCCCTTGAACAGTTTTATATTCCTCGCTATTCTGTTGGCACCTGGTCTGGGAGTTGCTTGTGGTCAGTGGAAGCTGCTGGAAAGACTTCGGCGGTTTCTTGCAAATAAATTTAAACAAGAGTCACCATCAGTAGAAAGAGTCACATTCAGCAAAAGAAATGAGAAGTAAGAGCCTGTAGTTGAACTGCCTGCAGGGAAGCTAGACTTCTACCCAAAGATCTAAAATTTTGCAGCTGCTTAATTTAAATTTGCTTGATTACTGCTATCCTGGAGAATAGCAAGACTAGATGAGGGGTATGTAGGACTGCAAAATAGACGCAATTTAGGACTAAAATAAATGTTATATGGCCTCAAATACTGAAATATGAATTATGCCTGAGTCAAGCGCTATTAGGTTTGACTAAGGCAATAAGTTAAAAGAAGATTAATTCACCAACATATATGAACAAAGTACAATTATATACAGTCTACATTTGTTTTTTAAGTTTTATTTTTATTTTACTACTGACCCAATGACCTTGCTGATTTCTTGCTCCGTTGATTGTCTCCATTCGCAGTTGATCCAAGATCCACCAAATCGTCAAAATTGAGAAAACCGAACAAAATTTATAAGCAAATATTGAATAGGAAATGTAGTTTGAATTTATTCACAAAAGTTAGCAAGCAACGGAGGCTAAGGTTGTTGATTACACCGCAAAACAAATTATATTACCCTTTTTTTTGAAATAGCAATTTCATACCCCTCATTTAGTAGAAACACATGTGTGCAATTTATTAAAAAGTAATTTACTTGAGATATAGTTATGTGGTTCTGATTGAAATTTGTATGCATGAACAGAATAGGAAAGGATGCTGGGCCGGTAGAGGGCCGGTAATTCCAAGCTCATGCTCCATGCGGTAAGTGTTATCAAACGAAAAGAAGCAAAGTTTTGACGTCAATGCTTCTTATTGGCTAAACTTAAGGCATTTGGAAAAGTAGGATAAAAGGAGGACTCTGAAAAATTCAAAATCAGTTTTTGGACTTTTTGGATTTTCAACAACGTACTTGGCCCTCTCTCCAGGTATCCTCTACGGAAGACTTCATTTCAATCTTCTAGATTCAACTCGTCTCGTCTTCCTAGTCCAGTAATCAACAGCTGAAGTGAAGTGGCCTCCTTGGAAAAGCACCAGAACCGGGGAGAATACCAGAAGAGCGCGAGACTCAGCAGAAGTACTTGCTCCCGAGAACGTGTTTGAGCACGCGATATGCAATCTTACAGACGTATTTTTGTTTTTTTTGGTGCATTCGATTACATTATGCACTTTAATATTAAGCGCAGTGTTTAGTGTAATGGTTAGCAATGGGTTATTTCGGATATATTCTGGCATAACTATCACATAAAATTCGGCTAGCATTTATGTCGGCTTACTTTTACTTCGGCCTACTTGGTTCTACTACATTTCACCCCTATTCATTTAACCCCAATTTCTTCATCCCTCTATCATTTAAGCCCTCTATCATTTAACCCCTCTATCATTTCGCCCCTCTATCATTTCATCCCGCCAATTAGCAGTCGACATTAAAGGCATGTTTTGTCATAATTAAGTGGATAATTTAATCCCACGTTCGGTTGTGATATATTCATATCAAGTCCCACGGGCCGCTGAGGCATTGTTATGACCCGCGAGGCAGGGCCAAATGATTATATTGCTAATTTAATAATCCTTTTTTTTTAGAAATTTTAAGTATAAAATCTGGTTGAATTGATAGAGGGGTAAAAAAATAGAGGGGTTAATTAATACAGGGGTGAATAAATCGGGGTTAAATGACAGGGGGTTAAATGAATAGGGGTGAAAAAGCGGGACACCGGCTTACTTTTTGTCCACTTGATGCGGTGGGAAACCGTTAACAAATTTTCCGCAAGCTGTCCAAAATTGTATATGAATTCTTTGACTTTGTTAGAGTTTGTGAGATTGGTGTTACAAGTTCCGTGACAATTGTTGCAGGTTCTCAAGAATCTCAGCGGAACCGATATATCACAGTCTGGTTCTCCGCCTGGTTCTCCTCTGAGGTTTCCGCCGGCCTGGATCTTCACAGGGTTCGATTGTCTAACAATCTCACAGAAATAATTAGTCGCTCGGACGTACAAATAGACTGTAACTTTTTTTTGTTGATTGAAGTTAAGAAAATCTTTTGTGATAATATATGTTCATGCTCGTGTTGAAGTATCTAAGGCTTCAATCAGTGTTAGTAATTTTGCTAACTTCTTGTTAAGTAAGCTCAACAAACTTAAAACTCGCAAAATCTTAAAATCTAGCAGAACTTAGCAAAAATAATAAAGTTGTTGAAGAATCAAATTTTAGTCTGTCTGAGAGCCAACTGCTCTGTATAACAGTTTCTAACGGTTCTAAAAACAGTTCGGTATCACTAATCATGCAATTGGGTTAAAGTAAACAACCAAATAATTATCATTTATAACATCATCACTACTGGTAGGTCAGTGTTTACATAGTACATGTCAAATTACTGCAATAATTGCTTTTGCTGACATAAGCACGGATTGTTATTACGTGGCTGTAAATGCCTTGAATGTACGGTATTTGACCTTTAAGGGTCACCTAAAGTATCATTAAATAAATAACTTAAGAAATTTAACAATAAATGACAAAATACCGAAAAATGCCAATTTTGCACAATGTAAGTGCTAATAGCCACACTTGTGGGTCTGATGCAATAGCGTTCGTTGGGACCACGATTAGCTTAGAGCTAACCCTAACCGTTTGCCATATCTTCATGTTGCTCGGGTTTTGCCGTCCAAAAAATCGGGGGTGTTCAGATTTTCGGTCCCAAAATTTTCAGTTTTGACCATTTTTTGAGTTTTGACGAATTCTAAGTTTTTTCAGTTTCAAACGTTATTTCTTGCTGTCTGATGGCTTTTATAGCTGATTTGAAGTGGCGCCAACATTGCTGGCCCTATTTTTGATCTCGGAAACGCCATCTTAGAATACTGGCGCTAACTTCACGACTGATCGGTTCAGCTCTCCATGTGCCATTTTGACTCTCGTTGATCTTACAACACCGTCGTTACCAGTGAAGATCTCAATAATTTGTCCCAATTTGTATTCACAGCTTTTAACAGAGTCATCTGATAGCCAAACAAATTAGAGTCACCTAATAGCCTTCTTTCATTTTTTGCACATGTTCTTTTGAGCACTTCGATCTCTGGTTCCATTGTGGAAGGTACTCGCGAGTCCATCTTTTCCAGATCATGTCTGCATATGCTTGAGCCGTTTTGAATGATTTTCTCAGGTCATTTTAGCGTTCACTGGATAACATGAATGGTGCACTCGCGCTCTCTTGTCCTAGCAAGAAATGATTTGTTGTGAGTGCTGTCAAATCTTCGGAGTCGTCACTTACTGCTGTCAGGGGTCTTGCGCTGAGTGTTTGTTCCGCAAGACACATTGTTGTGCTGAGTACCTCGTCGGTGAGGCTTCGGTTGTCCAAGATTGCAATCATGACCTTCTTGAAACTTTGAGCCAGTCTTTCCCAGATTCCATCAAAGTGTGGGGCTCCAGGAGGATTGAATTTCCAAACAATCTTTTTCTGTGCTAGGTCACTCTCAATTTTAGCTTTGTCCCACTCGTTCATAAATGGTTTCAACTCATTGGCTGCTCCAACGAAGTTCATTCCGTTGTCACTGCTGATGGTACTTGTGTAGCCACGTCTTGCGATGAATCTTGTCACTGCAGCTAGACATGACTCGGTGTCTAATGACTGTGCGGCTTCGATGTGTACTGCTCTCGTTTTCAGGCAAGTGAAGAGGCAGCACCATCTCTTCATGGTAAGTCGTAGGGACTTGACTTCGAAGGGTCTGAAGTAGTTGACTCCGGTATGAGTGAATGTGAACAAATGTTCATCAAGTCGATCTCGGGGGAGATCCGCCATCGGTGGGTGAATCGGGTTGGCGTTTTTGTGTCTGCATTTGATACACCTCGAATTGATTTTCCTTAATGCATTTCTTAATCCGATGATCCAGTACTCTTGTTGAAGCATGTTTCTCACATATTCTGTGCCCTCATGTAGGTTGTCTCGATGTGCTTTCTCCAACAGAAATTGTACGACCGGATGTTTTGCTGTCAATAGTATTGGATGTTTTGCATTATAATCAAGGTTTGAATGCTTCTGTCGACCTTTCACTCGGTGTCTAATGACTGTGCGGCTTCGATGTGTACTGCTCTCGTTTTCAGGCAAGTGAAGAGGCAGCACCATCTCTTCATGGTAAGTCGTAGGGACCTGACTTCGAAGGGTCTGAAGTAGTCGACTCCGGTATGAGTGAATGTGAACAAATGTTCAGCAAGTCGATCTCGGGGGAGATCCACCATCGGTGGGTGAATCGGGTTGGCGTTTCTGTGTCTGCATTCGATACACCTCGAATTGATTTTCCTTAATGCATTTCTTAATCCGATGATCCAGTACTCTTGTTGAAGCATGTTTCTCACATATTCTAAGCCCTCATGTAGGTTGTCTCGATGTGCTTTCTCCAACAGAAATTGTACGACCGGATGTTTTGCTGTCAATAGTATTGGATGTTTTGCATTATAATCAAGGTTTGAATGCTTCTGTCGACCTTTCACTCGGTGTCTAATGACTGTGCGGCTTCGATGTGTACTGCTCTCGTTTTCAGGCAAGTGAAGAGGCAGCACCATAGCTTCATGGTAAGTCGTAGGGACCTGACTTCGAAGGGTCTGAAGTAGTCGACTCCGGTATGAGTGAATGTGAACAAATGTTCAGCAAGTCGATCTCGGGGGAGATCCACCATCGGTGGGTGAATCGGGTTGGCGTTTCTGTGTCTGCATTCGATACACCTCGAATTGATTTTCCTTAATGCATTTCTTAATCCGATGATCCAGTACTCTTGTTGAAGCATGTTTCTCACATATTCTAAGCCCTCATGTAGGTTGTCTCAATGTGCTTTCTCCAACAGAAATTGTACGATCGGATGTTTTGCTGTCAATAGTATTGGATGTTTTGCGTTATAATCAAGGTTTGAATGCTTCAGTCGACCTTTCACTCTAAATGTTCCATCTTCCTCTACGAAGGGTGACAGTTTGGCGATGTTTAATGTTTTTGAGATTTCTTTGCAGTTGGTTACCGACTTTGAAACATTCGGGAAGCTTTCGTTTTGAACAAATAGAAACAGTATTTGTTCTCTTGATGGATTTCGTCTGCTTTTAGGCGTCCCTTCTGCTTCGTCTTGCACCTCATGCAGTAGGGAATGAAATTCCTCATTCGGTTGAAGCCACTGTATCGTCTCCAGTTAAATAGCTGTCCTAGTTTATTTTCTGTGGCTACAGTATTGGTAGCTTGCTCAGCTTCAACTTCGTTCACTTGGCACTATGGCTTTGGCCACTTTTCTTCATTGGTCTGGAGCCAAGCCGGCCCATTTAAACACCCGAATTCCTGAATTCCTTGAGGCTTTTGATGGACATCCCTCTTGTGCCAATATCTGCTGGGTTTTCGATGCCTCTGACATGTCTCCCTTGATCCATGGAAGAGTTTTCCAGTATTTCAGCTGCCCTATTGCCAACTAACACTTTTGTTTCCTGTGAGCTGACTGTAACCACTGTTAGACTGTAGGTGAATCCGTCCAATGATATAATTGGTCAATTTTCACATCATGTTCCCTCAAAATCTGCCTCCTGAGACGAACTCTGTAGACTGCGGATTGAAGTTCTAACTTCGGAATCGACGTGTGTCTGATAGGTGCTACGCGGCATTTTCCTATCACATAGGTGAGTTCCAACGTTGCTTCGTCTTGAAGATATGCCACGATGCACATCGCCTACGCGTCTGTGAAATTGTGTAGTCTCAAGTTTGTACATCCGGTTTCAAAATAAAGTCGACTTATTGACATCGTCCTTATCTCTATCAACTCAGAGCACCAATCACTGAAAAGTTTTGAGTGTTTGGCTGACAACTCTTTGTCCCATGCCTGTCCCATTGCTGCCCAGATGCTTTTGAGTAAAAACCGCATTCGTATGGTGAAGTGTGAACATATCCCAAGTTGGTCGAACACTGCTGAGACAAAGGATAGGACAATTCTCTGAGTTATTTTTGCTGGAAATTCTTGCTCAGTTCCACGACACACAATGAGACTATTTGTGTCTACATTCCAGTTCAGTCCAAGTTTTGAGGATAATTGTGGCTCGGCCTCGAAAGTTTTCACAACTTTCCTTGATCTGTCTGCCTCTGGGATTTGTGACTTGACTTCTTCGTCACTCGTTATCCATTTTGTCGAATTGAATCCACCTTTGCTAAGGATCCCTGTGACTTTTTGATAGAATTCAATCGCTTCTTAGGGTGTTCTGACTGACTTGAGGAAGTCATCCATGTAGAAGTTCCGCTGGACTGCTTTGACAAGATTTTCCTCAGCTTTCGCGTTATCTTTCGCCACTTGATGCAAGGCGTAATATGCACAAGTCGGCGCGCTCTTCGCCCCAAAAACATGTCGTGTATACTCGTAGACTTCTATGCTCTGCTCTGGATCTTCTCGCCAGATAAATTGTAAGCATCGGTTGTCATCGCATTGGGACAGCAACTTGAAGAAACATGTGCTATTTGGGGTTCTCGGAAGCAACAAATAATTCCGATCAGCCTCTGCAACAGGTCTGGTCCAGACATAAGTTTGTTGTTAAGTGCTACACCTTGGTTTTTGGCTGCTGCGTTGCACACTCTTCTAACTTTCTCGGCTTTGTGAGGGTTGATGACAGGATGATGTGGCAATTACCACTGAAGCTTGTCTCTGGTTTCGTTCAGTTCAACTTGTTGGACTTTGCGGACATAACCAGCTTTGACGTCAGTGTCAATGATTTTCTGATAACGCTTTTGCAACATATCATCTTTCTGTTGGCGTCGTTCTAGGGACTTGAGTTGCCCCTTAGCAGAGTAGAAGTTATTTGGTAACTTCACTTCGTCCTCTCGCCACAGAAGTCCTACTTCGTATCCTTCACCAGTGAATCGAGCTGTTTGCTTCAATGTCTTGATTGCTCGTTGCTCCTCTTTTGAATTCCCAGTGACATCACAATTTGAGGCGTAGGATTCGATGTCCCACCATTTGCTCAACTGGTTTGCTATTTTATCATGTGCAATTGATGTTGCTGTTGTGGCAAGAGTTGCTGCCTGTTTCGCTGGTAGCGAAACACTTAAGGCCCAGCCGATCTTCGATTTCATTTCCCATGGTGAAGTTTTGTTGTCTGACTTCTTGAATTCTAATAGGTGATGGATGTCGTAGCAATCTTGTCCAAGAATTTTTTGAACTTCCCTTAGATTGTAGCTATGATTTGGTAACTTCTTCAGATGTGGGTAGCGATCTTTCAACCCTTGCAGATCTTCAATCTGGTCACCCAACTTCAACTTCTCGTGAACATGGAATTGCAGTGTCGTCAATGGTCCAGACTTCTCGTGCGCTGAAACAGCTATCGACACTATTTCCGTCTTGACATCTTATGATACGTGGATTCCTGCTACTGACAAAGACGCTTTTCGGCCTTGCAGCTGCAGTGTAGATACGATTGACTTGTCCACGAATGATATTGAGGATCCTGTGTCCCACATTGTCCTCCTTGTGTGATGTTTGTTGCTACTGCTGTCGTAGCATCTGATGCGCCTGTTGTAGCCTCCTTTTTTGAGAAGTTGCTGTGCAAAAGCTTTTTGTGTCGTCGTCCGCAATTGGGTACAATTCAAGTTCTGCTTTTGCAATCCTTTGAACAGCTACCAGGTCTCAGGTAGTTGAAACAAAGTCTGACCGTCTGCACATGTTCTCGTCGCTCGTTCGGCTTCATTGATTAAAATTTCTCACAACTCCAAATGGCGTGCTGTCCATCTTTGAACGGACCTTCTGATTTTTTTGGTTTGGTAGAATCATCAGCATTGGATGCAAAAGCACTGGTTTTTGGCTTTTTGCGACTTTGAAACTTGGAGTTGGTCCGGGCTAACAAGTCTTCATGTATGAAAGCAGTTGATTCTAACACGTCTTTGAAAGCAATCAAGTTTGCTGCTAGTAGTCAATGATCCTGTAGATGTCGTAGCCACTGCTCCCTAAGCTGACGAGAACGTTTTCTGGCTGCTGATATTAGAATTTCTTCAGATTCCAGATGATGCTGAAATCCGAGTCGAGTCAAAACGTTAACTGTGTTTGTGACTACGTTTGAAAATCGAACAATGCTACTGGAGTCAACGTTTCTAACTTGATAATGGGTGTATATCTTCTTGAGTTGAGATTCAACAATGACTCTCGGTCTGCCAAATTTCTGCAGAGAACGTCCCAGGCTTGATAATATGCCTGTGAGCTGAAACCAAGTCCAGAAATTGCAGCATTTGCCAGACCAGTGAGGGTAATCTTCAGATACCGCGTCGTCTCAGTATCGCTCAGCCGCTTTTGAGCGCAATGACATCAAAAAGTTATGCCCACTCGGGCCACTCCAAAGGGTCTCCTAAAACTTCCGTTAGCTTGATTTTGGTAATCCTCTTGGGTCACCACTCGGCTGATAAATTACTTGTGGGGTGGCTTGGCTCACTGTTGTTTGGTTTTGGTTTTCCATCGATCTGTTGTGATAGTTGTTCTTGGGGTTCTGGCTTCTCTGCCTGTTTTGGAACGCTGACGGTCTTTGATTCTGAAACGTCGTCTTGGGCAAAAATGTCTGTGATTCTGTTACCCTAATTGATTTAGGGATTTCTGGTTTCTTGAGAATACTCGAATCTTGCAGTTTCGTTGAGAAAAGTCCTGTACCCGGTTGGAACAGCGGAGTTGTTTTCGGATAGGCGCTGAAACGTTTGTCAATTCTCTCCTGTGTGACATTCTTAGGAGGGTCGATCACAACATTGAGAGATAGTGGTCGACTAGGGCTAGAATGTTGGGCTACTGAGTTTTCCAAGCCAGCAGTCCTTTCTAGATTGCGTCTTGATCCAACACGTTCTAAGTCATCTGCCTGTGACCCAGATGCTCTTGAGCTTCTTTTTGTCAGTTCAATTTCCATTCGCCTTTGCTCTTCGTGGGCTTCAGCTTTCTTTCTTTCGTTTTTCAGATCTCGTTCATGTTGTCGCAAACGTAGCTCGTCTTCTTGTTGTTGCAATTTTTCTTTTCGCCGGCGAAATTCTATTTCTTCACGCTCTTGCTCTAACTCCAACTGCCGCCTTCGTAGTCGTTGCTCTGTTTCTTTCTTGGCTCTTAGGTTTTCGAGCTCCATTTTGTCGACCTGTCGCCTTCTCGATGATCGCGAGTGGGCAATACTGGGTTTTTTTTGCTTGCTTGTGTAGCAGAATGCCTTGAAGAGACCTCGATGTTCTCCTCAGTATTTTCTATCCCTCCATTTCCTGTATCAATTACAGTATCTTTTGGGTCTTTGTCAACAGCCGATGTGGATGACACTAATGATGTTTGGTTTCCACAATCCTTGCTCTGCACGTACTGCTTGATCAGGTCTCAATAGTGACTCCTAATTTTGCTGAAACCGACAAGCTCTTGGGAGCGATATTGTTGCTTTATCTTTTGAATCGATTTTGCCTTGATTTCATCTAGCTTTACTACTAATCGTTCCACCTGATTACACAATGTCTGTTTTTCGGAGTCGCTTGAGATTTCTGTTTTCAATCTATTCTCCAAATTTGTTAGCTCACTGAAAATTGGGGCAGCAGCTTTCACTGATTTGTTTGGTCGAAGTTTGTCTTTCCAATGACTGAAAATTTTTGTGCGGAACATTTCTATGTCTCGGAGAAATGGTACTTTGTCAACTACCCATCTCAAAACTTTGCTCTTTTCTTCCAACATTTGCTTGGTGTCATTGTCGAAAGCTTCCAAATATTTTGGTTTCAATAAAAACCTTTGCTGCTTTCTTTTGGCTTCTAAGTTGTTGTACATCTTGAAGACGCCATGATATGCACTTTCGGCAGTCATTGTTTTGTTTTGAGTCAGCTAGCCTTCTAGATCGGTGACACGTCTGGAGAACATTTTGAGTATGTCAGCTTGCTCTTTCTCTGGTCTCTTCAGTTGACCACTTGTCTTCCAATTAACTGTTGTCCAGTGTCTACTGGGACTTTTGCTGGCCATCGTAGAGATTTCGTTCGGGACCACCAAATTGAATCGAAGACTAGTTGCTATTCGTGTTGTTGTTGATGTCCGTGTCGGCGGACCAAATGTTGCGGCTGCTCAAAAATCTCAGCTGAACCGATATATCACAGCCTGGTTCTCGAGTTTTACGCCGGCCTGGTTCTTCACAGTGTTCGATTGACTAACAATCTCACAGAAATAATTAGTCGCTCGGACATATAAAAGGACTGTAACTTTAATGTTGTTGATTGAAGTTAAGAAATTCCTTAGTGATAATCTATGTTCAATCTCGTTTTGAAGTTTGTAAGGCATCAACCAGTGTTAGTAACGTTGCTAAGTTCTCGTTATGTAAGCTCAACTAACTTAAAACTCGCAAGATCTTAAGATCTAGCAGAACTTAGCAAAAAGACTAAAGTTGTTAAAGAATAGAATTTTAGAATCTTATCTGAGAGCCAACTGCTCTGTATAACAGTTTCTAATGGTTCTAAATACAATTCGGTTTCACTAATAAAACAATTGGGTTAGAACAAACAATCAAATATTTATCATTTATAACATCATCACTACTGGTAGGTTATTGTTTACATAGTAAATGTCAAATTACTGCAATATTTGCTTTTGTTGACATAAGCACGGATGGTTATTACGTGGCTGTAAATGCTTCGAATTTACGGTATTTGACCTTTAACGGTCACCTAAAGTATCATAAAATAAACAACTTAAGAAATTTAACAATAATTGACAAAATATCGAAAAATGCCAATTTTGCACCATATAAGTGCTAATAGTCACACTTGCGGGTCTGATGCAATAGCGTTCGTTGGGTCCATGAGTAGCTTAGAGGTAAACCTAACCGTAAGCCATAACTTCAGATTGCTCGGTTTTTGCCTTCCAGAAATCGGGGGGGGGTTCAGATTTTCGGTCCCAACTTGTAAAAATTTTCAGTTTTGACCATTTTTTGACGAATTCTAAGTTTTTTCAGTTTCAAACGTTATTTCTTGCTGTCTGATGGCTTTTGTAGCTGATTTGAAGTGGCGCCAACAACAATACAATCGAATAGATGTATAGTAATACCTGAGAAAATATCGAAATCTATTATCCGGTAGAAACGAGGCGGCAAAAAAACACTTGAAAACAACGAAGTCCGGTGATGTGCTTGTGCGCATAAAGTTCTATCTCGTTAACTTAAAAACTTGATTTCTAATCATTCTGTAGAAAAATCTGCATATATTTGATTGAAAAAATGGCGTTGTACAGCAAAAACTGGTTGAGCAGTCACTCACTCATATTATAAAAATTTCACGCTCTACCTTCTGTCCAAGCAGGGTTGCACATTTGTTTTGAAAAAAAAAAAACAATTCAAATCTGAATATCAAATACCAAAGTTCTTTCATAACTATTTGAATAGCGGTAAATTTTATCTGACTCCTTGATACTAAGATTCCCTATGATATTTTTCAATCAAAAACTGCAAACGTAGATATGGTTAAAAAAAATTGCAAACGTACAATAAATTGCAAACAGCAAACTGATCCAGCTAATACTAGCCTGTTATAAATATAACAGAATCAATGTTTGAAAGTTGAAGATCTGAAGTTTCCAGGTGATTAAATGCACCAACTTTTTAAAGTAGCTTCTAAACAACAAAACAAGGAACAAAACCCCAGCAACACAGGAAATAATTGTCAAAACATTGGGATAAATTGCTTAAAGTAGTGGGATCCTCTTTTATTGAAACAACGATGTATTTTTGTTCGATTCGGAACTATCTCTAAGTTGTTTTCGAAAATAGTTTGAAATCACAAACATTTTTTCTAGTTTTATTTAGGAAACTTATTTTTTTTAGCAAAATTTTTTTTCTTACTGTAATTCATTTAAAACTCTCTGAAAAATGTATAGAAAAAACACCCAGTTTTTGTTGGCCATTTTTAATATCAGAAAAAACTCATTTAATCTTCCACATTAAGTTTTCTACTCAAATAGTCCTACAAAATTTGAGAATCAAGAACAAAACTATCTTCAATTACCTAAAAAATAAATTCAAGAAACAAAAATGTCTGTAAAAAGCTTTGCATTTCAAGTTTTTGCCAAGATCTTCAATTTCCGCCTCCAAATGTTTACCCTCAATAGATATTTGGTTCACATAAAGGGAGGGAGATATTACCACAACTGGCGTAAAAGATTAGCAACCAAATAAAGAATTTATGTTATCCGAACACTGGCATTGGCAAACGAAAAGAAGAATTTTTCCATCCTTTTTCCTTAAAAAGTCATTCATTGGCAATAATTGCTTTCTCATTTGGTTTCAAAAAAAATTCAGTGAAGTTTACGTGAAAAAGCACATTAAAAATTTAATTATAAATATAAATATATAAATATAAATATATTTGATGCAGGTGAGAAGCTTATCAAGAAATGAAGATAATTTTAGTGTAATTTTGTACTTAGATTATCTTCATTTCTTGATAAACTTTTCTGGTATATCACAATCTATATTTACAAAAAAAAGTGTCTTAATTTGCACTAATCAAAAGATTTGGAAAGCCTGGATAACCACGCAAGTTCCAACCAAGATCTTGGAAACATTCGTGTTGTCCTTGGAGAGTCCAAGATCTTGCCTGGGCTTGAAAATGGTGTCGTGGGATTCCAAGATCTTGCGTAGACTTGGCGTGGATATCGTGGGTTCGAGCACTGGGATAACCTAAATAACTGATTTGAAATTTGTCAAGTCCATTTAATCCATGTTTTGTACGTTAAAATCCATTATTAATTGAAATCCAACTTAATTATAATTAAGCCTATTTTAAAACCAAAATGGAACTCAAAAACTTAAAATATCGATACAGGATTTAAACATAGAATTATTTCTTCCAGCCAGGTCTTCTTAACGATACCATTTGCACAAGCTATCAATTAACCAAAAACAGGTTTACCAAACAAAATCGAACTGGCATGATGTTCCTTAAGTTTCACTGAGGTTTGGAACAACAGGTATCAAATGTCTAACTTCTTTTCTTGATTTACTGACAATCACTGATGATCTTTGTTTGCTTGTGTTTATGTAGCACTAAGATTCAAATGGTCTCTGATCAGACATTCGTTCGATCTATGATCAGATTATTTCCAGACTTTGGTTCATGATCACACCTTTTTCCGAACATTGTCCAGAGTATTGCGCGACTAAAACACCTTCCAGACCCTGTACTTTGGGTCGCACTATACTCCGTGTGTGACCCAAATGGTCCGATCAGAGGTGGCCTATTGATGGCTTCACTTGGAGCACTGTCGATCTCGTTTTAATCAACTGCGAATTATTCTACTCATTTATAAGCGAACCTGTTTTTAATCTGATTTCGTTCCCGGCCCATTTATGGATATTTCAAAGGACAACATTGTTGTTGTTATTATTATTGGACAATATTTTATCACGCTCGTTGTTAACGGATATAATTATCGCATAGGTCTAAATTGAAAACAATTGCTATAGTACAATTCGGTTAAAACAATCAGCTCACCAACGCATTCCACTGATTGAGAATTTCATCGTTGGCCTCATTATAGCCTGGTTCATGCTTCACTGCATCTGTGAGGTACTCTTCATTCTCGAACTCGTCACCTCGGTAGAAGAATGCACAGACGTCCTCCCAATCGTAGTCGTATACCTCCGAGATCCAGGGGTAGTGGTGGTTGCTCTGTGTACACATGTAGTCAAATAGTCCATCTTCTATTTCGTGATCGTGTAGAGCCAGCGCGATTATAGGTGTGAGCGCAGCGTCGAAGTCTTGTGGCTTGTCCATGTTAGATCTAGCCAGGAAGTCCACGTATACATCATTGCAGACAAAGATCTGTGTAATGGGAAACCCGCCGAATATGAACTCCCTTGACAACAAATGACCACGCGAACATTTGTCGGAGCCTTTGTCGACGAAGACGTCGTTGTGTTTGGGTCCAAATGGCAGAAGGAACGGGTGTTCTATCTCTGATGATGATGAGACCGAATTGAAGTTGCAAGCAAGTAGCACCACAAATGCTACTGCAGCTGGTACTTGCATTGCTCTGTGTGCGTTCACAATTCACCTATTGATTATTACAATTTCTTTTTCTTTCAAAACAGAGGATGACTTCTAAAACACTCATCATGGATCTTAGTAAAACAGTATGTTTCGAAATTTACAAAGCTTGCAGAAGTTCTACAATATACTTTTTGCTTGACGCATTTCATAACCTATCGTCGGTACAAAATTTTTTGTATATTTGCAATTAGTGATTAAGCTGAAAAAATTTTATAAAATTTGAATCGCTAAATTGTGAGCTAAAAAACAAATGCAAGGCGGAAAATATACCCAAAAGAGAAAAAAGAATTTATCCACCACATACGTGTTACATTTTAATCGCAAAAAAACTAACCTACATGAAAAAATCGAGTATCAAGAACCAATTGGGATTAATTTTTTATTGCAATTCATAAAAAATAGATTTAAAAAGAACAGTTTTTAACGACAATATGTGGTATCTCTAGTTTCTGCTCCAACTTTTTCAATTTTAATTTGTCGCAACGAAAGCGAAATAACTGACAGGATTAGAAGTAGAACTGAATAAGCATAGAATCCCAGTTTTATTATTTCGTGGATTTTCACTCCCACATGCATACGACAAAGTCGATAACTTTTTAACCAAAATATTGCAATTGTTTATTTTCTTAACAAATATTAATTGCAAGAAAAATAATCTTGTCATGACTACAGAAGTGAAAAAACCATATAGTCGTAAAAACAATCATTCAAATCTTCTTGAACTTTGCAATCACCTGCTGATCGTTCACAGGTCATTTCTCTACATCTTAAAACCCAATGGTAAAAGGGTAGCACATTTTTTAAGTAGCAACAATTTACCAATAAATTTTTGCAACGGCCGGTACTGGAAAACAATCTAACTATCTTAGTTTTTCCGATCACTTTTACAGGAGGAACAATTTTCAAAAGACAACAAAAATCAGAAAAAAAAACAAATAATTTTAAAATATCTCTTTTAGCCTTGCAATATCATTTGTGAGACTAAATCCAATGACTTCTCATTAACAATTAAATAGGAAGCACTCAAAATTTTGCAGAAATTTTTATGCAATTGATGTTGAAGCCAAAAAGCAATAGTCATAAAAAGAAAAAACAGTCATAAAAAGAAAAAAGAAAAAAGCAATAGTCAAAACAAAAAAAGGCAAAATTTTTTTGTAAAAAAACATCTGCCGCCCCATTATAATCCGAGTAAAATTTGAACTATAAAAATCCACAACCAGAGCAAAACTGATCTTCTTCCTGCTGCTTCTCTATCAAAACAACAAATTTTACCAAATAGTACTGAAATGGTTAAAGATCAATTTAAAAAAAAATGAATAATATGATTCAATCATAAGACTACAATAAGGGCACTAAATGCTTGAAAATCTCTAGAATTCAATAAAAATTGTCGAAAACAATTTGTTAGAGCCATAAAAACCATGAGCTTTACTCATAAAATACAATGTTGTGTCCTTAGACCATATCGGAATGTATTGAGGCTCCGTACTCTTTTCACCTTTGAATGACAAACAAACTTTCCAGTGATTGGGATAAAGAATTGCAAAGAGAAATATTGCAAAGAAGAAAGACAAAAAGCCAACCGAATCTTTTTTCTATCTTTTTTCAAAACTCATTGATAAGACCAAAACTTGCTTTTCCATCGTTGGTCGGCTGTTTGAAAACGCACGCAATTGTTCTAAGTTACCTAATAGGTTTTTGGCGAAAGAAAAGCTTAACATAGATAAACTAATTCAGGCATTTTTTATAAATATCTTTTTAATTTACAAAAAAAACCGCAAAAAAAGTTAGTTCCAGAAATTTCTCTAGGGTACCTGAGGCAACAGTTAGCCCATATCTGAGTGAAAGAAGACTTTATCAGCAATTTTTATGTCTGCACCACTGTTCAAACTGGACAAAGTGAGTCAAATAAACATATTTGATTCCATTTTTATGAAAAAAGGAAAAATGCCGAATTTTCAAATGTTTAGCTAGTATTTCGGCAAAAAAGAGTTCAAACAGCACATCAACTCTTTTTTATCCTCAAACGTAAAACCTACGACACTTTTTGTTAACAGTTTTATCTTATTTTACCACAAATTGATCAAAATTCAGGCAAAAATTACGAAAAATGTGAAAAAACAGCGGAGCTTAGGCTAACGTTCACAAAGATTTAATCCTAGGCAACTCCTCGGAAAAAACAAAATGCAAAAAAACTTTGTTTCCATATTCTACAGTGAACAGGCATTGTAATGATATCACTCAAAATACTGTACGGTGAATACATCGATCGAAAAAACTGACTGAACAAATAAAAACCATTTGAGTATTTAGTCCCCCCAACTCAACTAAATTAGTTTGGAACAAATATCAAACTAGGGGGCTTTTTCAGAACTTATTTAAAAGTTTTACAGAGATTCAACTTTTGGTGTATAACTAGACAAGATAGAAGTGTTTTTCAGATTGTTTCAAATAATGATTGATTCCTTTATACAACTACCTTGATTATTAAATATGACTCATTTTTTCATTGTATCTTATAACGGCATACTTGTCCCAGTGCTTTTTCCATATAAAAACTTAATAAAAATTAATAGAAATTTCAATGGAAATTGTTGAATTTTAAATGACGAACGTAACATGTTTAAGCTACTCAGCTATATTCTTGCTAATTCAAATAAACTTTGCGAAAATATCAAATTTATATAAACTATTATAATACCGCCATATTTTTGAC
Organism: Convolutriloba macropyga; assembly: GCF_964194025.1. Classification (NCBI taxonomy): domain Eukaryota; kingdom Metazoa; phylum Xenacoelomorpha; order Acoela; family Convolutidae; genus Convolutriloba; species Convolutriloba macropyga. Next base: position 30,754,579 of record NC_134472.1, read on the forward strand.
AAGGAATTATTATTATTATTAAAGTATGTACAATCAAGTTCAATAATTTAAAAGGAATCAATAAGTAAAAGAGAAAATTCGATTTCTAATAAATGAATTTATTATCTTGTTTTCACAGAGTTTTTCTTTTAAAAACCAATTGATTGCTCTTGTTGCTGGGAGCCAATTCAAGCGCCGGGAAGCTCTTTTACTGGAGCTGCTTACTTTCGTCCTTTTTCTTGGTTTTCTTGGCTAGCATCGTAGAAGTTGATCAGCTCGTCGTATTTCAATGCGTGGTAACATATCAATAGTTTTTTATTCAAAGGAGGAACAATCCGTTAATTATGATAAACAAATCAAGAATGAATGAATATTGAAACACGGAAGGCGGAAGGATAAGTAATCAAAGAAAAAATAAATAAATAAAAAATATAAGAAAAATAATAAATAAATTGGGAGGATAGAATAACAAAAGCGTTTAGGATAGGGATTTACTTACTGCAACCCGTTTGATCAAAAAGTTAGATGAGTGCGCTAGAACTCGCTGTTTTAGTCCTAAAAGTGTAAGTCTGTTCATGAAGGAAGCGTTAAGACGCGTTAAAAAAAATTGAAGGAAGTTCCAACAGTTAATATTTTAGCTTCAAAAAACAAAATTAAAGCGTTGAGATGAATGAACTAAAATTACGACGGAAAAATAAAAGAAGTAAAAGTATTCTGCTATGCTAATCTAAATGTTAAAACCACTGAACCGAGCCACGCATAGCACAATATTATGTCATTAGTTGTATAACTGTTACTCAACTGTGATAAATATATCAGTGGATTGATTGTGAAAAATAAGAACATATTCTTGGTTGAAAATGATGCTAGTCTAATAAAAATTTGCACTAGATAAAGATAAAGGCTGTGTAAATTGCTAGCCTGTTCCTTGTGTTTCTCACAGGTCATCCCCGAGTTTACTAGGTGAGCGGCTCTCTTTGCTAAAGGGTTAGGACGCTGATTGTTTGACTTTTGCCGATTGCTGTTCTACGATATAGGAATTTAGATGAAGTAAAAAAGAAGAAGAAAAAGAGACTGTAAGCTGTTGCTCTAACTCGAACCATCTTCCAATGCTACATTTGTTTCGTTTCAAAATCGTTAATTGCTCGCTCAATGTACTCTGATTGTTGTCGACGACGGCAGTATTTAATCACTAACACATATTGCAACCCTGATGAAGTTAAATGTAAAGAGCATTAGCAGGACAGATTTCCCAGTGTGCTTGTTAACGGTTTTTCGTACATTGTCTCTTTTTCTGGAAAGGTTCAAGTATTGATTCGATCTTGTTTTCTTTTGTGCGTTTCAGGTAATCATTTGCTAATCTGATCTGAATGTCTTTACAGCAGGTATATTGGCCTCTTGTTGGAGTTTTTTGACACTGTTTCAGCGGGGTTTTCTCCTACAAATTCTTAATGCTCTATTTTTGGTCAGATGTGTGTTGTTGATAATTGAATTAGATTGGTCATTCCACAAAGCATTCGCATAGAGAAATAGAGGTCGAACCCATGATATATATACAAACTAAGCAAGCACACTTTGTCAATTTTGATCTGACTGAGCCGCCATAATTGGCAGATGGTTTTGTTTGCTCTTGCCACCAGGGTTCGTTCCATTCTAAAAGCGGGGTAAGGTTTACACCAAGAAATTTGATTGAGTTTCTGCCTTCAATTCGTGTACCTTTGATAAATTGATCAAGACTGGGAATTTTCTTTGACCGATTTTTAAGAAGCTTAAAGTTTCTTTTGCCAGTATTCAATATTTTTTCAGTTTTCCGTACCATTTGATCCATTTGTCTAGTGAATACTGAAGTTCCTTTTGAATTATTCTACAGGAGCGTGACCTGTAGTGGAGGAAAAAATATCAGCGAAATAAGAAATTTGTACAAGTATATCAGGAATTCCGCTGACATAAACAAGGAAGAGTATTGGTGCAATGACGCTACCCTGAGGTGCTCCAGCTAGTGTTAAAAATGTGGTACTTTTTCAGTTATTAATTTTCACAGAGATACCTCCCTGAGAGATAAAAGAGTTAACCCATTTTATCACAGGTTTATTTTTTGCAATGCAATTAGTTAGGCTAATTGGTCTTTAATTTTCTTTGTTTATTTTGTTTTTGTTCGGCTTTGGTAACATTTTGACTTGTGACTCTTTCCATGTAGTTGGAACATAAGAATGGTTTATTGAGATAGTTATAACGAGACAAATATTTGCTTTGAGGCATTCATGTAAACTTTTCAGGATGTTGCAGCTGATTTTGTCTGGTCCTGGACATGATCTACTTGTTTTGTTCAGATTTTCATCATATTGGTCTCCTTTTAAAACACAATAGATATTTGGTTCAATATTTTGGAATTAGAAATTATTTTTATTTCTTTTTCGACTTTCTCGAAGTGCTTAATTAGATCCAAGCTTTCGTGTTCATGTTCTTTCATTGTATCCTGTAGAAGGGTTTCGATTATTTCGCAATTTTCAATGTCTGTTGTTGCTCTGAGTTGTTTATATGAGACTTCAACCTTTTTTTCAGTTTCATTTCATTCTTTTTAATTGCCACATAATGCTTTAACTGGTCTCCATATTGTTGACAAGGAGTTTAAACGTTCATGGTCACAATAAGTTTACAATTTACTGTTGAAAACAAGTTAAAACCAAACATTGCTCGGCTTCATTATCTGCATTTAGCCACTCTTCTCTTAAAATAAGTTAATAGCAAAAAAAGTTGGAGCAATGAAAAATAAAAAGGCAGTTTGAAAAAAATGGGCTTGGTTTGTTCTCATGAATCTATAGCAAGAGTTGTCTGTTCTTAATTGAATAGTTAATTTTTCTTATAATATAGACCAAAGCTGTGAACACAAAGCAGATAGGGGTGACTTTCTCGCCCTTTTATTCTTTTGAACTCACAATATGTGGTAAAACATTTGCTTTCTTCAACTGATTAGATCATTCGTTTTGTTGTAGTACGAAGTTTACAAATGTGTCATTTAAATGCCATTGTGGTTGATATGACTTGAGCATCTCTTTATCTTTCACGTCACTTTAGCTCACATCAAACAGTTACATTTAGTGTCTGATTAAAGATAATGTTAATTGTAACAATGTCAATTGAGAAAAGTCATATATCACGCCAGTTCACAGGCAGAGGCTCACAACAAAACGATTTCTATAAATTTTAGGGTTATATTGAACCGAATCTATATTAAATTTTTGTAAAATTTCTCAGAATGTTGTTCAACTGAGGTGACAATTGCGTTGAAAACTATAATCTGTCTTAATTTCTCAAAACGCCCTATTATGCTGTCTTGCACTGTGCTGATACTGGTTTGCTTTACGTCCTATATTAAGCTAAGATGAAATAGTCTTGTTGCAATTTGAGCGATCGATGGCTATGATAACAATTGAAACACTTCTGAACTATACTGTTATTTGGGAGTATAATTTGGATACAAAACTATAACTACAAAAAGACACATTTTTGCTCAGATTTCGTGCTCAGGACAGTAAATTGTTATTACTATTACTAAAATTGTTAAAACAATCTGAAAACGAATTTATTTTACCGGACAGTCCACAGAACCAATTTAAGCTCCCAAATGATTGGTTGATCTGACTTGACCCGGGATGAACCTTCTTTGTAGCCATACAAAGATCCTTTATGATTCCATGTAAGACATACAAAATTTCTTATTATGATCTTGCAATGATTACTAAGATTCATATATGATCTTTCTATGATTACTAAGATGTTGGTATACCATACTTCAGGCATAAAGTGTTTGAAGCCAGAATCATTTTGGGTAGATAGAGCCTGATGGCATTCACAAAAGACACCAAAATAAAAAATTACCAATTATATAAACGTTAGGCAAAAACTGCAGAGAAAATTTAAAAATACTCACCAATTGATACAAATTGAGACTCTGAATTTTCTAATGGTGAGGGGAAAATAATTAGAGAAATTTGGGCTATTGATTGCTTCTGATGCATTCACAACACTTCAGTCAATTAACAACTTTCATGGTGCAAATCAATGCAAAGATTTTCATATTTTAATTAAAGTGGTTTAAATCTGAACTTGGAGCCACGGAATATATAGATCAGCTGTTTGTTTATAAGCGGCAATCTTTAATCAGCGTTTGAGCGCAACTTCAAGTCGAAAGTACTTTTCTTGATAATTAGTTTCAGCTTCCTTTGAAATTGATTTCAAAGGCGTCGTGAGAATCTTTGAAAAAAAAACAACACGGGATGATAGAACACATAGCTATACAAAATGAAGTTTCTAATAATTCCCAAGTAACTTGTAAACTTCCGCACAGTAACTATCAATATCTCAAAAGTTGTTTATGGCATCTTGCCAAGTGGTTTTGATAAGTAAATTAACATAGTTTGTACATAGCCAAAAATGATAGATCGAAATAGATCGAGGAATCTTGAATGTAAATAAACGGGGCTGTTTTTGCTTCCGGATAGGGTCTATATAGAAGATCTTGACTGCGGTATCTTGTTATGTAAACAGTATTGGTCTGTCAAATTACAATGCAGTCCCTAATTCAAATCATCGATCTCTTACAGACATGAAGATCTCCAAGAAACAACAGAAAAAATACATACGGCTTCATTCCGCTCATTGATCAGTTTTTATCATTTGCAGCCAGAACTCTTTGGCGTTAAAATTGACTGCCGACACAAATCACATATTCTGATAAAAATCATTCATGTTTTCCTTTTCAAGGAAGCCTAGGGAACATAGTACCTACCTGTCTATAGAAGATGTCTAATCAATAGCAGCAATGTTAAGGACGAATCTGTTTAATTTGGCCGCTTGTCTGAGCATTCATTTAAATGTATTTTTTTTTGAATTGTGGTTTACCCCGCTATATACCTATAAGAAACGAGTGAAATAACGTAAAATAATCAGTGAACTTTCTTAAATGTAACATCATCACCGAATTATTAATGAGTTTTGCACTTCTCTAATTTCAACAAAAATTTTAAACTTCTGCGCTTTCCATGACGCAATGTTCTTAAGTTAATCATTTTATTTCCGTGTTAATCTAAAAACATCGAATTACAAAACTGAGCCGAAAAGACGGCAAGACCTCCTGCATTTGAAAAAAAGGTGAAAAAATGAAAATAGAAGGCATGCGAAACCCTTTTCTGTCGTGTTTTAAGGTCAATTATTTGCTGTAGTTAAAAGTCCAATTCACCCAGATCTGTGTCCCATGATTTTTTAAATTTGATTTTTTTCTATAATCAGATTTATGATCACCGCAAATACTAGCCATTTCATGATAAAGTTCAGGGTACATTTCTGATCTATTCAATTATTTAGAATTAATATTTACAAAAAATCAAAAATAGTTTCATAAAATCTCTGGTGTTTATTACACTGGTACTAACTTTCTTACAGTAATTCATAACTCTGGCACAAATTTAATTTCAATAGTCCAGTATTTTTTTTGCATTATTTCCTTACGCTACGCTGACAACTCAGTACAATTCTGTATAGTTTCTTTTCCAACACAGCCACCCTAAATGAAACACGTTTTCACAGTTGGCAGTGAACATAATCCTTCAACGCCCATTGGCCCATCTGTGATCGAAACTTCACCACACGCAGCCTTCTTGAAAGTTGCCGTCACGTCAAAAACTAATTCTCTGTCCTCTCTCTTTTTTGTGTTCAAATATTGTCTATTGTCTTTCTCTATTCTCTGCTCTCTCTCTCTCTCTCTCTCTCTCTCTCTCTCTCTCTCT
>NC_134472.1:30760543-30763043 GCF_964194025.1 Convolutriloba macropyga
AAAGATCAGTGTTCTTTTGTTTGCGATGTCACTAGTGAGTGCAGCAAACATAAGCCCAGTTGTGACAACCAACGTGTCATGATCTGTCTCCCCAACTTAATAGAAAGATTTTTTATTGTAAAATCCGATATACCAAGCTTTTATTGTGCAAAATCTGATAAGAAATTGTATGGTATAGAAACCGATAAAATAAAATCTTGTTATGTAAGAACCGATTAGATGAAATTTTACCGAGTAGAGTATGATTGTAGTCCAGAAAGTTAGAGTTTATTATAGAGTACCTTCTCAAGTCTTAAGGTTGTTGCAGTTAAAAAACCTTTTTCCTGTAAACGCTTTATTAAGGAGCAATCTGTTTTTCAATTGTAATTCAGTGGTTTTCACTTAGCTCTTTCACGTCCCAGACGGAACTTACTGATGATCAGACCAATTGTGCTTTCTGCGCTCAAAAGTGCCAAATCTCAAGATAATGTTACCAGAGGCAAATTGGAGTGTAATTGGGTCTGATTAGAACCAATTGCGAGCGCACGTGCGTCTGATAAAAGATGATCTTTAGCTCAACTGGGTCTAATCAGAGACAATTCCAACCACACTTAGATCGCAGAAAATATTTGGCGCACACTTAAATTTGGTCAGAGGTTACTATCGTGTCAGTGATCTCAACCTGGGTTGTAATCCATTAAAAAAAACAGTATCTATTATGAATGGAAAGAACTCTACATAATGATTACTGCCGTTTTAAATGTAAAGTTCAATGTTCTATTGTTTGTGACGTCACTGATCAGTGCAGCAAACATAAGCCCAAATGTGACAACCAACGTGTCATGATCTGTCTCCGCAACCTAATAGAAAGAGTTTTGTATTGTAAATTCCGATAAACCGAGCTTTTATTGTGCAAGATCTGATAAAAAATTATATGTTATAGAAACTGATAAAATAAAGTTGTGTTATGTAAGATCCGTTGAGATAAAATTTTACGGAGTAGAGTATGACTGTAGTCCAGAAAATTAGAGTTTATTATAGAGCGCCTTCTCAAGTGTTGGGGTTGTTGCAATTAAAAACTTCTTTTCCTGTATACGCTTTTGTTTTATTAGGGAGCAAACTGTTTTTCAAATGTAATTCAGTGGTTTCACTTAGCTCCTTTACGTCCCAGACGGAACTTAGTGATGATCAGACTAATTGTGCTGTCTGCGCTCAAAAGTGCCAAAACTCAAGATAATTTCACCAGAGGCAGATTGGATTGTAATTGGGCCTGATAAGAAAATGATAGAAAATGATTTTTAGCGCAACTGGGTCTAATCAGAGACAATTCCATCCCTACATAGATCGCAGAAAAAAATTTGGCGCACACTTAAATTTGGTCAGAGGTTACGATCGTGTCTGTGATCTCAAACTGGGTTGTAATCCATTAGAAAAACCAATATCTATTATGAATGAAAAGAACTCAACATAATGATTACTTCTGTTTTAGACGTAAGGATCAATGTTCTATTGTTTTGTGAAGTCAATGGTGAGTGCAGCAAACTTAAGCCCAGTTGTGACAACCAACGTGTCATGATCTGTCTCCGCAACCTATTAGAAAGAATTTTTTATTGTAAAATCCGATAAACCGAGCTTTTTTTTGTGCAAGATCTGATAAGAAAATGTATGGTATAGAAATTGATAAAATAAAGTTTTGCTATGTGAAACCCGATGAGATGAAATTCTACCGAGTAGAGTATGATTGTAGTCCAGAAAATTAAAATTTACCGTAGAGTACCTTCTCAAGTCTTAAGGTTGTTGCAGTTAAAAACCTTTTTCCTGTAAACGCTTTATTAAGGAGCAAACTGTTTTTTCAATTGTAATTCAGTGGTTTCACTTAGCTCTTTCACGTCCCAGACGGAACTTACTGATGATCAGACCAATTGTGCTTTCTGCGCTCAAAAGTGCCAAATCTCAAGATAATGTTTCCAGAGGCAAATTGGAGTGTAATTGGGTCTGATTAGAACCAATTGCGAGCGCACCTGCGTCTGATAAAAGATGATCTTTAGCTCAACTGGGTCTAATCAGAGACAATTCCAACCACACTTAGATCGCAGAAAATATTTGGCGCACAATTAAATTTGGTCAGAGGTTACTATCGTGTCAGTGATCTCAACCTGGGTTGTTATCCATTAAAAAAAACAAGTATCTATTATGAATGGAAAAAACTCAACATAATGATTACTACCGTTTTAAAATTGGTTGCATTACCAAATTCTCTAAGAAAAATGAACGTGATCAAACAATTAAATTGAAAACATAAATACGCGGAGGAGAACTCATAAAAATTTATCTAAGTATTAGTAACCATTTGTTATAAGATAAGTGAGAGATAGAGATAGAGAGAGGACTGAAGCACAGAACAGTGATAACATTGTGGGAATTATAGTTTTATGCAATGGCAGTTATCAGATCTACATTTTTCCATTTACATTTGAGTTCCTATTACTCAATTAATAACAACTAAAAGGATCTGTTTTAT
>NC_134472.1:30768043-30813727 GCF_964194025.1 Convolutriloba macropyga
AGCAAAATGTTAAAAGACAATTGCGAAGCCAATTATTGTTTGAAATAACAAATTCCCTAATGCGAGAAAAAAACTGTCGCAAAACGTTGCATTGTTTCTAAATTTCTATCTTTCTGAGATGCAAAAAAAAGTTTTAAGTTTTTCATCTTTCGTAAATTTTTCCACTCTTAATAAAAAATCTGATTGTCATCGTTTTTACGATTGATCATAAACAAAAAATCTAATTAGAAAAAGGACGAGCCTGATCAATTTCTATTCTCAGTTTTCCTCAGATTGGGGTTAGGAGCCTTATGCCAACCCAGTCTTCAAAAATAAAACTTGTTCCATCTTTCATTTTCCAGTTTTCCTTTTCTGCTTTCGATTGAGAAAAACGGAAAAGACTGCGTATTATTTTTTGTTGAATTAATGCAGAGGACAACACTTTTGGTCTCACGAAAAGTCTATAATATATTTTTCAGGAATGGTCAATTTCTTAATATCTCGGTCAAACAAAAATCAGAGAGAAATTTTCTGAGAGGAGCAAAAATTATTTAAAAGCAACTTGGATCCCGCTTATTTTTTATCAAAATAAGTGTTTATCGTGTAAGATCTTATAAGAATCTTATAAGCTCTTGTAAGAGAAACATTTGGAAAGCTATGACTCATCTTTTTGATAAAATTTTTATCAGATCTTATGCGATAAAAAATATCTAAGTATGGCATGCTCTTCATATTGGAGACAATTCAGTGTTGCTTTCAAGCAGTTGCAAAAAACTACATCATGCAACACTTGAGTGTAAGAGCAAAAAAGAGAAAATTATCTTACATTGTCTTCTGAGAATTTTAATATATTGTGAAAAAAAGTTGTTCGAGTTATTTGTCCGAAGCAGTGATTATCAAAAGGCTGAAAAGTTTTTTCAAATATCAAAATTATCTTGAACTGTAAAATTGAGCCATAGTACCTAGTTGAGAGTCAGAATCAAACTGTCGCCAATGACACTGAACAAACGGCTTTTGTTGCAAAATTTGTTAGTTTACGGATTATATTTTACTTCCATAGGAACTTGACTGCGTCATAAGGCAATATTGAAATCATTAGAACATGTCTTATCAAATTTTACGCGATAAAAATTCAGCCCTACGTGAACGTCTAGGATCTGATAAAAAACTTATCAGATCTTATATGATAACAATAAAGCAAAATTGAATTATTGACTTAGAAGATCTGTTGAAGATCTTACACAAAAAAAGTTCACGTGGGAAAAAATTTTTATCGTGTAAGACCAGATAAGATCTTACACGATAAAGATTTTTGATCAGTATCTTATCAAATCTTACACGATAAAAATCCCAGAATCACTGGGGTACCATCTTAACAGGTAGAATACCTTTGTTGGCTCCATTTGATTGGCTATCCTGTGTCTGCAGAATTCGACTACTTCTACATTGGAGAGCACATCCCAGATGCCATCACATGCAATCAGAACAAACTCTAAATCTGTGTTGATATCATGCACTGTCACATCTGGCATAGCTGAAAAGAACTAACTCTCATAACAATCCAGCTAAAATTATTCAAATTCACAAACTTCTTAGCCCAATTTTGAAGTTCCACTGCAGCTATGTTTTGTATTACCCTGTCGTTTTAGTGGTTTCTCTGATAATAAAAAAGACGAAGCTGTTCATTGTGAAGAGTTCATTCCTGTTTCAAAATTTCTTAGTCAAAGTTTTGGTCAAAGAATGCTATAACTTTGTAATAGACAAATGATCTTAAGACTGTAATTACCCGTAGCCGTAGGTGATATCAAAAAGCTGTCAATTTAATTTTTACATTCCAAGAAATTATCCTTTAGAATTTTTTCATTTTAATTTCTAGGTTCATATATCCAAAACGCTTGAAGATATCTCCGCAGGTTACTATAGATTTCTTGCAGCCAATTTTTTAATAAATCTTTTGAAGTTGTATTATTAATCATTTTATGTAACAAATATTTATTAACAGTGGAAAACGTATGCAACATGAAGTTATCAAAGCCGTAGATGCCTATTTTCTTGAAGCAATTCCAACTCACCTGACACGACTTGTTCATCTTGCTGTTTTTTAAGATTCCTCTTGAAAGAGAAATCTCCGAGTGCCCGTGAGAGAGCGAGGTTGCCATTGACCCTATTGAGTTCCACAAAGCCACCCGCCTTCACAATTCTCGTCTGTTCTCCTATGTTGTTTGGCTTGTGGTCGTAGGACAGGGAGAGAGGGTGGCCTTTGATCGACGCTATTGCCCGGGAGTCTCCCGCGTTGATCTGAAAAGAAGCCTCGAATAAGTTTAACTTTAAAAGTAAGTTTAAGATAAGTTAAATTTAGGGAAAATTATTTTGACATGTAGTTACCAAATTCTCTATGGTAAAATGCACATCATTAAATGCACATCTTTAAAAAATACGCAATGTCCACGACCAAATATGTAAACTCTGAACAATTCTGAAATTTTACGGTTTTTGAGATTCTGCTTAAAGATGTTGATTTATAATAGCTACAGCTCTGATGCATTGGACAAATTTAAGAAAAAAGTCAACACAGCGTTGAAAAATTAAAAAAATATAATAGCAGAATGTATCCAGAGAGTTCAATTAAACAATTCTGTTTGTGTGAGGAAAACCATGAAGTCGTGTAAATTCACGTGAAAATGTTTTTCGTGTGACAAACAATAAAACAATTTTCGTGTGATATCACTAATGAAAAATTCACTTAGTTTTAATTAAGTTCTTTGTGTAACGGCTGCTCTCCCACTTATGACGAGGAAAGCTTTACACCGCCCAGTTCGTTTCAGCGGCCACAAATCTGTCCAGATATTGTGTTTTTGCTATTCGCTTTTGTAACTGTATATCCGCTATATTCTTACCGTTGCATTACAATTTCAGTTCACAACTAACTGCTAATCTTAATTTTTTCAATATCAAACTGGACTCGGTTTACTACAGATCACAAAATACGCAATCTCTTTTATGTATACCAGTTCACTCCGATATCTGGACAAATCGAAGACAAAGATATATGTCTAAGACCTGTTTTGCAAAACTATTTAAACTTAAACTTAAGTAGAGTTTTACTCTCTGTACTCACGATTTGACAACATCAAAATTCGGGATGCCAACAGTTGAATTATTTCCCAAGTATTTTGTCGATACAGGACACAGTAACCAGTTATTTACTGCTCGAGGAATTGTGCTTCAATACGCACTTTATGTCAATTTTAATATCACAAAATTATCGAGTTTCCGCTCCTTTTTGTTATTTTTTCAAGCTCTATTTATACTGCTCTACATGTCAAAACTGCATCGTTGATTGGTTGGCTATGACGGCATTAAAAACGTCATTTTCATCATGCAAAACTGACGTCAAGAATTGTTGTGTTGTATTGGAAATCCACGTCAAGTTTTTGGTGAAAAATTGACGTAATTGTTTGGCTTTAAATATATCGTACACCAAAGTTTGAGTAACATATGTCCAATTCAGACCTGGATCTGTTTGCTTAACAAATATGGGAACTTTAGTTAAGCTCGGCCTCCACATCGCCGGCCCTTTTTTCCTTAGTGAAAACATCTCTCTCGTTTGGCAGTACAGGGGCGAGCTTCACTACTGGTCTTTTGTAAACTCCGGCGTTCGTTCTAACGTTCGTTGATCGAATCACTCCGTCAGACCCTTCCATGGTCTTCACAACTCGACCCAGTTTGTAGTATCCTCGCTTGTCACTATCTTCGATCAACCAAACGAGATCTCCTTCTTTAAAGTTCTCGTTCGTCGTAGATCTCCACTTTTGCCGATTATTCAAAGTTGGCAAGTATTCTTTACGAAATCTGTCCCAGATGAGATTTGCATATGCTTGAGTTTGTCGAAAGAGTTTCCTGCAGTCAACAAATTCCTCTGCGCATGGTAGATAGGGTAGGCAAATGTTTTTGTTGCCAAGCAAGAAGTGATTAGGGGTCAATGCTTCTAAGTCATTAGCATCTGAACTGACCGAAGTCAACGGTCTTGCGTTCATCGTTTGTTCCACAATACACATCGTAGTTGATAGAACGTCCTCGGTGACTGATCTGTTCCCCAACACTGCATACATTGCTTTCTTGCAGCTTCTGACCAGCCGCTCCCATACTTCTCTAAAGTGAGGTGCTGCGGGTGGGTTGAACTTCCATCTGATCCCTTGTTGAATCAAATGTTCTTCGATCCTCTCTTTGATCCATGCTGCAACATATTCTGCAAATTCTCTTTCAGCTCCAACAAAGTTTGTCCCGTTGTCGCTGATCCTTGTACTTGGTTTGCCTCTTCATGCACTGCTCTCACAGTTAGACATGTGAACAGACAACACCGTCGCTTTTCGTTCCTTCGCCCAATCTTCACAATGAAAGGGCCGAAGTAGTCCACTCCAACATTTGTAAAGGCTGTTGCAGCATCTAGCCGTTCTTCGGGTAGATCTGCCATTACTGGTGCTATCGTTTGTGCTCTGCCCTTTCTGCAGGTTACACCCTTGTTCTTGATTGATCGCAAGGCATTTCGTATGCCTAGGATCCACATCTTCTGCTGAACAATGTTTCTTACATGCTCAGTGCCTTCATGCTGATTGTTCTTGCGCTCGTTTCGCAAGAACAATTCAACTGCATGATGTTTCCAATGTAGCAATATTGGATACTTTGCATCGAAATCCAATTGACTCTTGCCTATTCTGCCTTTGGCTCGAATAAGCCCCTCTTCATCTAGAAAGGGTGAGAATTGTAGGATTTTGCTGCTTTTTGGAATTTCCTTTTCAGCCCTGAGAGATTTCTCTTCACTAAACTGTTCTTGCTGTAGTAGCTTGAAGATTGTTGCTTTTGCTTTTTCTCGTTCTTCAACGCTTACTATAAGTGTTGATGGTTTGTGTTTGCTCATGGCTCGCCGCACATATGCCACTGCATTCACTAGCCTCTTGAAGTTACAGAATCGTTCCCACTGAATAACAGCTTTCTTCTCTTCAGTCTGTGTTGCAAAGACCGATGCGGGTATATTCTCTTCATCTGAGGCGAAGACTAGGTTCACTTGCTCTGGCCATTCATATTCTGGTCGCCTCAACCAGGCCGGCTCAGTGAGCCACTCACTTTTCTTGAGTTCTTCAATGTTGATTGATCTCGTGCCAATGTCAGCTGGGTTGTTGATACCGCTCACATGTTTCCACTGTGAAACATCAGTTGTATCCAGTATCTCAGCAACTCGATTGGCCACAAACACTTGCTGCTTACGATGGGAGCTGTGTATCCACTGTAATACTGTAGTTGAGTCTGACCAAAAACTGCAACTGCTTATCTTCATCTCATGTTCCTTGACTATCTGTTCCTTCAACCTCACTGCCATCACCGCTGCTTGCAGTTCCAAGCGTGGTATTGAAAGATGCCTCATCGGTGCCACCCTGCATTTTCCAATTACAAATGCTAAGTCGGCTGAGTACTCTTTAGGTTGTGAACGTAGATAGGCCACTGCGCACATCGTGTCTTCAAATGCGTCGGCAAACACATGAAGTTCAATTTTGTCCCTTGCTGTATAGAAGTACCTTCTTGCAATGCTTGTTTCAGCTACAATTGGAAGTTGTTCTTTCCAACTTAGAAATTCTTCTGCTTCCTCACCAGGCTCCACTTCTTTGTTCCAATGTTGTCCATTCTTAATCCAAATGCCTTTTAGTAGTCGTCTCATGTGAACACTGAACGGAGCAAACAATCCGATCGAGTCAAATACTGAAGAGACAAGTGACAGAATCTTCCTCTGAGTTATTGGAGTTTCAATTTCTTTGTTTGTACCTCTACACACTTGAAGACTATCGTCAGTAACAGTCCACTGTAGTCCAAGCACTGAAGATCCCTCCGCGTTGGGTTCCACCTCGACTTGCTTTGTGTTGCTGATCGACTTCAAGTCCTCTGGGATTGCTTCGGTAACTTCATCGTTGTTGCTTATCCACTTCTCCAGCTCGAATCCGTGTTGAGAGAGAAGAGGTTGTAACTGATTAAAGACTTCGATTGCTTCTTTAGGGATTTCTACTGATTTGATGAAATCGTCCATGTAGAAGTTGTTTTGTTTTGCCTTTGCTGCTATTGGATACATTTCTTCATTGTCCAGTCCCACTCGCTTGAGAGCGTAATTTGCACATGTTGGAGAACTCTTAGCTCCAAATACGTGTCGCTGATATTCGTATATTTGAACAGGTTCGTTAGTTCTTGGACGCCACAGAAACCTCAAGCAACTTCTGTCCTGTTCGGGAACTTGTACTTGCAGAAACATTGATTCGATATCCGCTGTTAGGGCTATTGGTCCCTCACGAAATCTGAATATTGTTCCGATCAATCCATGTAGTAGATCGGGTCCTGCTAGTAGCTTGTCGTTTAGGCATACATCCTTGTACTTTGATGCAGCATTGCAAACACGTCTTACTTTGCCAGGCTTGTTCGGGTGTAGCAAAGGATGATGAGGCAAATACCATTCCTTACTGAAGGTGCCTTTCACTTCGGATTCGTCCAGTACGAATCCCTTTTCAACATCGGTATCTATTGACTGTTGATACAAACTTTTCAGGTTTGGGTCCTTTTGGAATCTTCGCTCCAGTGAGAAAAGCTGACCCAAGGCTGAGCTGTAGTTGTTCGGCAGGTTTGGCTCTGGTTCACTGCATAGCATTCCCACTTTGTACCACTCGCCTGTAATTTTCGTCGTACACTCTAGCTTCTTTTGTGCCTGCAGTTCCTTCTTTGACTGACTGACAACGTTGGTTTTGGAGGCAAATGTTTCTATGTCCCGCCACGTTTGGATATTCTCAGCCACTTTCACATCCTCTGTGAAGGCGAAATGACAAACATTTTGTCTTCTCTTTCCCGTCATGGGTCCACTGACTACCCATCCTAATTCTGTTAGAACGGCGAAAGGTTCACTTCGTTATCCTATCTTGTAGTCCAATGGGCGTTGTAGCTTGTAAGCATCTTGACCAAGGATGATGCCAACTTCCTTCAAGTTGAAGCTCTTGCTTGGGAGAACACTCAAGTGGTTGAAGCTTTGCTTCAGCTTGCTGTAGTCATAGTTTGTGTTTCCCAACGAAACTGACGGGTGTGCAAACGCTTCGATTGAATGCACCTTTGAATGTAATCCCTTTATTTTGAGAGGAATCTTTTCTGTCTTCAGATCCTTCGTTCCG
This sequence comes from Convolutriloba macropyga, assembly GCF_964194025.1. Classification (NCBI taxonomy): domain Eukaryota; kingdom Metazoa; phylum Xenacoelomorpha; order Acoela; family Convolutidae; genus Convolutriloba; species Convolutriloba macropyga. The sequence goes on from NC_134472.1 coordinate 30,775,219, forward strand.
TGTATGCCTGCTATGTTGAGTGTTGCATCGGTGCCTTGAGCTCGTAACTTCTGTTGCAAACTTTGATCGATGAATGAAACCGTTGATCCACTATCGAGTAAAGCATATGTCTTCAGCCTGCTGCCACCGCTCTGTATTGAGACAGGAACTATCTGAAGAAAGCTCGTAACTTCGTTACTCTTGTTGATTGTTGCTGCGCTTACGTTGACTGCGTGATTGCCCTCGTCCATTTGAACTTCTGAGTGTAGCAATCTGTTGTGCTTCTCGGTGCATCCATTGATACCGCACGCATTGACTTTACAATCTTTGATTGCATGTCCTTTGCCCAGACATCCGTAACATAAGCGTTGCTTCCTCACTGCTGCATACCGATCATTCACACTCATATTCCTGAAGAGTGGACAGTTCCAAATCTTGTGAGTGCCATCAGCTAGCGTGCAGTGGTCGTTGTGCATTTGCTTCACCTCTTCCACATTTGAACTCGCACTGAAGTTCGATGTCTTTGAAAACCGTTTGTCTCTGTTCGTGCTTCTTCGGTCTTCGTCCTTGCGCTCTCCCTTGAAAGCTGAAAACCCTTCATGCACGAATGCCATTCGTGATAGCCATTTTCAAACATAATCAGATCAGGCCAGTCTTCATCTTTATCATCAACATAGAACCATCACTTCTCTTTGAGAACTTGAGGTAGTTTATCTACTGCCATATACAGTGTCGAGCTTGATTGCAGATCGCCGATCTGCTTGTACTCTTTGAGCACGTTCACAAAGTTTGATACAATAACTGAGAAACTGATCAGACCTGTTGAGTCGTGTGGTTTCACCTGACTAGCCTTGCGAAGACTCTCCAACTGTGCATCGATGATCACATGAGGCCGTCCAAACTCCCTCTCCAGAATGCTCCAAGCAGCACCATAGAGTTGCCCACAGTAGCCCATTCCAGATATCGCGGACTTTGCCTTGCCTGTCAGGAGGGTCTTGAGATGGCTCATCTCCTCTGAGTCTGGTATTGGTCGTCTATCCACCGTAGCAATGAACATACTGGACCACTCCGGCCATTCGAGAGGGTTTCCATCGAAGCTGTTCAACTTCAACTTAGGTAGGTTACTGCTACCTGCATATCCACTGTTGTATCGTAATCCAGCTCTGGGGGAAGCGTCCCTGTCTTCAGCACTTGATGAACGGTTTCGATATCGTGAGAACTGACTCTGCCTGTTCAGTTCAGGGGTTGCATCGAAGCGAGCTCTTGCACTGCTTGGGGTTAGAAGGGGGTCGATCCTGCTGGCCCAGTCAGAGACATCTCTTCTCCTTGGGGTCCAGTTGAAGGCTGATTTATCTCGAGCACCGGTTGATTGGGAACGAGCATCATCATTCTCTAATGCTGTTATTTTCACTTTGCGCTCCAGTTCACGCTCTTGTTCCAGTAGTTGATGCTTGGTTTCTAACTCCTGCATCTGCATCTCGAGCTCTAGCTTCCTTCGCTCGAACCTTGCCTGTTCGAGCCGCAACTGTGTTTCGAACTCAATATCGAACTTCTTCATCCGTTCTTCGCGCCTTTGATTTGCTGAAGATGTTTCAGAAATATTCTCCGTATCCTGATCGTTTGCTACTGTGCCGTTTTGTAGCGTTTGGGTAGCTGAATTGTCCGTTGGATAGTTTCTGTTACTCTCACTTTCGTTCACTGCTTGACTCGTGTTGCTTTGCTCTGTATTCATTTCTGGTTGCGTGCCTTTGCTTATATATGCAAGCCAATGAATATCCAGATTGCTTTGCACTCTCTTGCCTGCTGTAGTTGTTCTTCAAGAAAGTTTGTTGGGTAGGGTGCAAGTTGGTTACGACGCTGCAATTGCTTGGGTATTTCTTCCTCTAGTAAATGAACAGTCTGTTGATAGAGTACCCTTAGTTTGTTGGGTCGATCTGAATCTGCAATTATTCTCTGACCAAGTCTTCTTTTAGTGTTGACTTCGTCCACTAACTCTTGAAGCTTGTTGTCGTGCCTTTGAACTGTTGCCTGAAGCTGTTCTCTGCTGATTGTGCTTGAATTGCCTGGGTGCTGTTCGCTTTTGCTTTGCTTCTTGCTTTTACGCAGGGTTAGCCACTCGTATGGGACTATAGCTGCTTCAGTGAATTGAACTCTTCGCTCTGCCTCACTGGTGTTGCGTTGTTGTTTCGTTTGATTTTCTTTAGTGGGTGCCTTTGACACTCTCTTCATCAGATTGGACAGCAGTTTGCCTTCCACTGTCCGGGTGGGCGGACCAAATCTAACGGCTGCTCTCCCACTTATGACGAGGAAAGCTTTACACCGCCCAGTTCGTTTCAGCGGCCACAAATCTGTCCAGATATTGTGTTTTTGCTATTCGCTTTTGTAACTGTATATCCGCTATATTCTTACCGTTGCATTACAATTTCAATTCACAACTAACTGCTAATCTTAGTTTTTTCAATATCAAACTGGACTGGGTTTACTACAGATCACAAAATACGCAATCCCTTTTATGTATACCAGTTCACTCTGATATCTGAACAAATCGAAGACAAAGATATATGTCTAAGACCTGTTTTGCAAAAATATTTAAACTTAAACTTAAGTGGAGTTTTACTCTCTGTACTCACGATTTGACAACATCAAAATTTGGGATGCCAACAGTTGAATTATTTCCCAAGTATTTTGTCGATACAGGACACAGTAACCAGTTATTTACTGCTCGAGGAATTGTGCTTCAATACGCACTTTATTTCAATTTTAATATCACAAATTCATCGAGTTTCCGCTCCTTTTTGGTAGTTTTTCAAGCTCTATTTATACTGCTCTACATGTCAAAACTGCATCGTTGATTGGTTGGCTATGACGGCATTAAAAACGTCATTTTTTCCATGCAAAACTGACGTCAAGAATTGTTGTGTTGTATTGGAAATCCACGTCAAGTTTTTGGTGACAAATTGACGTAATTGTTTGGCTTTAAATATATCGTACACCAAAGTTTGAGTAATATATGTCCAATTCAGAGCTGGATTTGTTTGCTTAACAAATATGGGAACTTTAGTTAAGCTCGGCACTCACACTTTGTATCTTTTTTGTTAATGCCTTCCTGAAAAACCATGAAATCACCCAAGAAACAAAAATTGTTATAAAAACATAGCTGGATTAAAATCAGAAAGAGAGTGTTCATTACTACATTCTTTTCGCGCAAATTTCCACACAAAAAAATCCTATTGTGATATAATGAGCTTATCTTTAGTACAAAAGATGTTAAATGTTTCACAGCTGCTTCAAGTCTTTTTGCTGTATTTGAAAATGTTTGAAACATTACTTGATAGAGATTTAGAGGTATAAGATAACAGCAAGTTCTGTCTGAATCATGTGATTAACAAATTATTCTACAATGATCTTTTTCTGGTTTGATTTTGGTTAATGCAACTTCTATTTTGTCTATACAAAATCAAAAATTAACAAATTTTATTTTAACCTTCAAATGATTGCCTATTAAAACAAAGCCAATTGTTAAAGAAGAAGGCATCTTATCTTGCGCGAACTGATGTAAATTTGTCACATTTTTTTGGTTATGTTCACACGCAATTAACAGAATGAAATTTCAGTCTTTTGCACACGAAAAATCTTGTTTTTTAAATTTTGTTGTGAACTATATGAAATACCATGAAATAGAGCCCAAGAAACGTGTGTAATCTTGGGCATTTTCATGAAATCGAGCATTTTTTCACTTCTGTGAAAATGTGATAGTGCATAAAGTGGTGTGAAGAACTCGAATTTTTTAGCAGTGTGAATATTTCTTTGTCAGATCCTATAAATTATCAATTGTAAGAAATGCAAAACTCAGAGGTTTTAGAATTAATAAAATCAGGGCTGAATCAGCTGAAAGAAAAATCAACTGTGAAAAAAAGCTGAATAAATATAAACCCCCACTTCAGTATGAACAGTTTTTGAGAAGCGTTTCGTTCATTGCATAGGCACGAACCTCCAAAGTGATTCGTTTTTTTATGTCAAAGATGTCGATTCAGGAAATAAAAACAAATGGTTTTTTATTAACTAGTTCTCCATCAAAATGATTTTTTTCCAACTAAATTAAACATTTGAGGACAATTTATTACGTCATTTTGTTTGATTGCATTGTAACTAAAATTATAGCGTGAATGACACTAAAAGTCCATTCAAAGATTCTTCTTCAAGTTGATTTGAAAAAAAAGTGTGTTAACGTATGTTTAAATATCAATCGGTTTGTGGCATTCATGGGGGGTGTTTGTTTTATTTCTTCCTACTTTTTTACTATTATTTCAAGCCCCATTTGATTAGCCTCAGTTTTTGTAGTGTCAATTGTTTCCTCCTATCAATTCGCTGAATTCGTAACCAAAAATATTTCAATTTTTTTGACAAACATGTTCGATTTTAGTTTTTATTCGAGTCTAACTGGTCCAAATTAGTCCTGATGAGACTTTGCTAGCTAAAAATAAGATAATACTTAATTTGCGTGGTACACACTATTACTTATTTTGCGTGATCAGTTAATTGCGTGGAACATACTTTTCTGGGCTTGCTTAATCAATATTTTTATGTGTCAGAAAACCTGTCGAGACTAAAAAGACTGATGTTAATAAAAATTGTTGTATCGCGCGTATACAAGCAAGCTTGCTGAAGATATTCCAATCCTTAGCAACATAATCCTACAACCTACCAAGAGTTAATCCAGGACTTTACTAAAACTTCCGGGGCATTATATGATCCCAGTGCATAGAATCCCGGAAACCGTGCCAGGAAAACCGGGAATTTTAACTTTTATTTTTAATCTTTGCAGGAAACAAGGGAATACTAAATTTTCGCGGGACAATTGGCGGGAAAACCCGAGATATATATAATGTTTTGGTACTCTCAGAGGAAAACCCAGAAACCTCAACTTTTCTCAACTTACAAAGCTGGAAACCCTGGAGTTTTTTGGAACTCAGTAAAAAAGCGGAAAACAGAAGACAATTCGATTTTCCAGTTAACATTGCTCACTAGGAGGTTCAATGCTCAAAAAACACTTCGTTGTTCAATTGCACAAGTCTATTCGAGAAGAATTTCAGTAAAAGACTCTTGCAAATCTTACGTGCTTATCTGCATATATCATCATTCACTACTTATGTGGACAATGAGGCTTAATAATTTAAAAGCGGTTCGTTGTTGACATGTACAAGTTCATTCAAAGAATTATATTAAAAAACTCGCAAACCTTAAATGTGAATCTGCTTATTGCGTCATTCACTGCATATGTTGACAATGCTTAAAAAGCATTTCGTTGTTTACATGCACAAGTTCATTTGAAGAAAATCCTAGTGAAAAATCTTGCAGATCTTAAGCGCTTATTTGCATATGTCATCAGTCACTGCATATATTGACAATGAAGCCTAATGCTCAAAAAATTTTTCGTCGTTTACATGCACAAGTTAATTCGAACAAAATCTTAGTAAAATTTCTTGCAAATCTTAAGCTTTCTTTATTGGTAGTGCTCTAAACGTTTTGTTCCCCTATTGAGCGGCTATGTACTCCTTGCTTAATACATCAAAGGTTGTGTTGCCTCTTTTGCGAAGAACAATTTGATCACCTTTTTTCAAGAGGAAAAATCCCGGTAAGGTCCCGATAGTTTGTTCCCGGAAAACCCTTACCGGATTCTTAAACTTCCCATTTTTTCTGCTAATATCCCAGCAGCTTGTTCCTGGAAATACTTACGGGGATCTTAAAGTTCCAGGTTTCCCCGGTGAGAACCCACCAGATAATCCCAAAAAACCCACCAGTTTTTCTTCTTCCCCGGGTTTTCCCGCCAGGAATCTTATATTTCCCGCATTTCCCATCTTGCTCATCCTGAAATTCCCAGTAAATTACCCAATGAGATCCTCGGATCTTCCGTGTCTTAGCGGGGAAAAAACCTGGGATCTTATAAAGATTTAAGGGAAATATTGCGTTGGTATTAAATGAAGTTTAACTTACACAGTATAATTTGTTCTGTCTGATGAGGACACAACATGCTGTAGTGCCTGAGAAGTCATTGGCTAATTCTGCATTGGTCATCATCTCCTTATCTAACTCTAGAAATGCCTTCTTACTCGCACTCTCCACCTGGCCAGTTTCTGAACACACAATTAAGATATATAATCTCCTTTCCCAATTTCCAGTGGAGAAAATTTAAATTTCTGGTATCAAAAAAGGATAAAAAAGTCAGTAACGACACAGAAATAAAATTTATAGAAGTACAGCAGATATAGCTGCAAATCTACTATATGCCCGGATTATAGTCCCAGAGTCACCCAGTACTGAATCATGAACTTTCAGTTCTGAATTTTTACTATGGCCATATTCATGGCAGCCAAAAATCCCGCTCTCGTTCTTATTCGATTATAGTTTTTATTGAACCATTCTTTAATTTGAAATCAATCATTTGAACAAAAAATATATGAGTAAAGAAGAAAGCTCAAAGGTGTCCACTAACTGTACTCTAATCTGGAGCATATTCTGTGTGGTAGGTGTTTGCATGCGTAATGGGCTATCTTGGCACCCCCGTGACCATCGAACACTCCAAAGAACTGGCTGCCAGGGTCCTCTTTCAATGACATCATACATGTATGTGCATCTTCCATGGCTACAACAAAATCCATATCGCATCAGAAAAACTTGCAATTAGCGTGCTACAATTTTTATCCTAATTACTTTTTTAAAGAGCTTGTCATAATCTTCTTAGTTCCTTGATAAAATTTAAGTTCGAAAATAGACCTGAATTGTGAAATTTTGAATTGTAAAATTTTTCGTCGTCAAATCGACACTTTAGTGCATATCATGAGCACTTTGAGTCCACATTTGAGTTGCATCGCAGCCCGAAATGATTGGGAATGATCATACAAATGAAATCACAAGGGTTCAATAGCGCTTTTATAAAATTCCGAGTCAAATTCGTCTGCCTAAAGTCTGTCACTAACACTACATATGCAGAAAAAGACCAAATTAACTTGAATTATAACATCTCTCTGCCCAAATTGGATCGTTTGTGATTCTATATCTACCAGAAGAAAACAATGACATTATCTTACTGACAGAAAGAGTGAAACATACACAAAAAAAACAAAGATTGAGAAAATCAGACAAGCGTTTTCCTCATACATCACGTCACCTCAGATCATGCGGTGAATTAACCGAAGCATAGAGTTTTTTTAGCTAAACTGTCAGTGATCATATCATAAACCAAGCATTGACATTGATGTCTGTCAACATAACAGTAAAAATGAATCCGCTTTCTTTTCTTTGTATCCGCTTTAGTCTCGAAAAAAATGATTAAAACCGTTAAATGATTACATCATGTATAGCGTGAGATTGTTTACTATTTACTTCAGAAACCAATAGGGCGACACAATTATTCTCAATCAGTTCAACCGTAAATGAATGCGTGTTCCTCTGTCATCTAGCAAAATGAAATCAGTTTGAAAAAAATATGGAAAAACAGACGTGATCAAATTTGAGTTGAGAGTTGGAATTGATACTGTCAATTTTTTCCGCATCCTGTCTAAAGGCAACTTTGAATCTCCCATCATCTACAAGATCTTGAAAACGTGGAAGCAAAATGATCCCGGGTTGTGATACCAATGGAACAGGGTAAATTCAAAAAAATTGATAAACCCATTGATGGATCGGTGAAAATTCATAAAAACCGAATTTCTATTGATCGATCCTATTTAATTCATAACTGCCAAATCCTATTGATGGTTTCAAATCATGATTTTAATGAAGCCAACTAACAAATAGATGGCTCAGAATAATTTCATAGAATTTTTTTACGTCGGCTGAAAGATTTCACGAGTAGCTGAATTATATATTGTTTTAACAAAGTACTTTTTATGGTGATGTGTTGTAACGGTTCAACGTTCAGCTGTTGATCATAAGATTGTGTTATCTAATCCTTGCTAAGTAGCACGATATACATGACTGAAATAAAGGGACAGCAAGGGAACAAGTGAGAAAACAAGGGGTGCAAGAACGCTTATCCTTTACATTTAACATTAATTTCTATGAAAGTTCTATGCGTGCCGTAAAATGATAATGTAGCTAAGTAGGCCCATTTATAGACTCTAATAAACTAAAAAGATCGATCGATTGGTGTATATGGGACCCCAACCAGGATTTCATATGATTATCTATAGAACAACTAAACTTTAAAAGTTTACATATAATACATGCTCGATGTAGTTTTTATATCATTTCCGGAATTAAAGTGTTCTTTTTTAATTATATCTCAGCGTTATTATAATTTTTTCAATCCCCAAGTTGATTAGGAGATTTAATTTTGCATTTTTTTTTCATAGATTACTTTTATAGACAGCGTTACAGTTTTCCGATGAACAGAGTTTGACAATTGTATTTTCCCTTATGTGTATTCTTCTATCATCTCTCAAATTTGTCAACGTATCCTATTTTAGAAACTTAAACTAATAGCCCAAAATTCAGAAAAAAATCAAAATTGAAAAGCAGTTTACTGGTAGAAGTTTTCTGGACATAATTATAATTTAAAAATCACAGTATCTTTCATCAGTTTTTTTTAATTTTTTTTTCATCTCGCTCAGTTCTTTCATATTTGCAAGCAATCACGATCTGAACTCATCAACCTCATGAGAACACAGAAAACCGCGAGTTTTCGAAAGAATTAACTTCAGTGATCCAATTGTGTTAAAGATTCGAAACATAGATTTAAACGAAGCAACTTGCATATCATTAGCACAATTCGAACTCTTGGTAGCCACGGAAAGATTATTTAGGGGTACCAAACAGTAGTTCTTGTTGCATTAACTCTACTAATTACGAACTATGACATTTTGAATTGAATTTTTTTGAATGGTTTTGTTAGTTTTGATTGGTTTCATTGAATGGTTTTGCTAGGTTTTGGATGGTTTCGTTAAAAATCCAACAAGGAAATTGTAATGTCTCAATTAAAGATAAAAACCAAAAATAAATGACATAAAAGGGACAACGTGCTGTCAGGAATTGGCCTCACTATTTTGTAAGATAATGAAATGAATTATGCTGACAGCTGATTTCAAATAGACGGTTTCTTTAAGAACACACTGCATGGCAAAAATCTCAAATTTTACATAGACATTGAAAATGTGGTAGCAACATGCTCCCGTGTTTTGATACCAGTGGAACAGAGTAAATTCGTAAAAATTGATAATTTGAGTGATGAATCAGTGAAATATAAAAGAAAACGCAATTTCCATTGATCGATCCAGGTAAATTGATAAATGACAAGTCTTATCGATGGTTTCAAATCATGATTTAAATGAAGCCCGTAAACAAATAGACGGCGCAGAATAATTCCATTGAACTGTTTCATGTCGGCTGAAAGAATTCACGAGTAGCTGAACTAAATTTCTTTTAGCAAAGTACATTTCTACCGTACTGCGTTGCAAAGCTTCAAAGGTCGGCTCTTGATTATAAGACTGTGTCATCTAATCTTTGATAGGGAGCACGATACACATGATTGAAGTGAAGAACAGCAAAGCAACAAAATGAGAAAGCAAGTGGCACAAGAACGCATAACCTTCAACATTTTTTTTAATGAATTTTCTATGCCCATCGTAAACTGCTAATGTACTTAAGCAGGCGCAGCTATAGACTCTATAGTAAAATTTCATATGATTATAACGAATAATTATTCCATAGAACAAATTAATTTGAAAGTTTACATATAATACATGTTTGATGTATTTTTTAAATCATTTCAAGAAATAAGGTGTACTTTTTTAAATTATATCTCAAAGTTATCATAAATTTTTTAATATCCAAAGTGATTGAGCGATTTAATTTTCCATTTTTCTTAATTGATTAGTTTTATAAATAGCGTTACAGTTTTCCGACGAATGAATTTTTGATAATTATATATTCCGTGATGTGTATTCTTTCATCATCTCTCAATTTTTTCAAGTTATCCTATTTCAGAAACCTAAATTAATAGCCCAAAATTCAGAAAAAAAGAAAAACTGGATGGCGGTTTAAAGTTTCCTGAACATCTTTACAATTTAAAATTCACAGTTTTTTCACATTTTTTCATTTTTTTTTATCTCGCACAGTTTTCTCAAAAGTTGCATGCAATCAAGATTCAATTTCTTCAAAATGTTCAGAACACAGAAAACTGCCCGGTTTCTAAGGAACTATTTTCAGTGATCCAATTGTGTTAAGGATTTGAAAAAAAAATCCAAAACAAGCACCATGCATAGCATTAGCACGGTTTGAAAAACATTTGAACTCTTGTTAGCAACGCAAAAAATTTTCATGGGTACCAATCAGTAGTTTTTCTTGCATTAACTCTATTAAGTAAGCACTATGACATTTTGCTGAACAAAAATTGGAAAGAGATTAAATTGGTTTAGGTGGGTTTTGTTAAATTTGAATGGTTTTGTTGAATGATTTTGTTAGGTTTTGAATGGTTTTGTTAGTTTGAATGGTTTCAAGTCAAACAAGGGGACTGTGTAGATTCAATTCAAGATAAAAATCACAATTAAATGACATATAAAAGACAAAGTGCTGCTTGGAATTGGCCTCTCTATTTTGTAAGACAATAAAAAGATTTACGCTTATACTGATTTAAAATATAAAATTTCATTGTGTATTTAAGATCACACTGCAGTGCAAACTTCTCAACTTTTAAATAAATCATGAAAAAGTGCGAGCAACTTGATCCCAAGTTATGATACCAACGGAACAGGGTAAATTCGTAAGAAATGTTAAACCAAGTGATTGATCAGTGAAATTTCATAGAAACGGAAGTGTTATCGATCGATTCTCGTAACTTTATAACTGCCAAATCCTTACGATGGTTTCCAATCATGACTTTAATGATGCCCGTAAACAAATAGATGGCTCAGAATAATTTCATAGAATTGTTTCATGTCGGCTGAAAGATTTCAAGAGCAGCTGAACTATATTTATTTTTCAAGCAAATTACCTTTCTATGTTACTGCGTTGTAAATGTTCAATGTTCAGCTCTTGATCATAATATTGTCTCATCCAATCTTTGATAAGGAGCACGATACACGTGATTGAAGTCAAGGGTCAGCAATGGAACAATAGAGAAAGCAAGGGACACAAGAACGCAATATCTTTATACTTAACATTATGTTCTATGAATTTTCTATGCCCAACAGAAACTGCTAACGACGCTAAATTGACGCAGCCATAGACTCTATTAAGTTACAAAGATCGATTGATGGGTGTAGATGGGACCTCAACCCGAGATTTCATTTGATTATCTAAAGAACAACTATAATTAAAATATTAACATAAACTAACTGCTTGATATATTTTGTAAATCATTTCAGGAATAAAGTGTTCAATTTTTTATAACTCAGAGTTTTTATTTTTCAATCAAAATTTTAAAAGAGATTGATTTTGCACTTTTGTATCAAAAATTAGTTTTATAACTAGTTTTCCGATTAACAAAAACTTGGTAAATGTTTATACCCTGTTGTGTACTCCTCTATCATATCTCAAATTTGTCTACTTATCCTATTTTAGAAACCTAAATTATTATCCCCAAAATTTGAGAAAAAAGAAAAATTGAATAGCGGTTTAAAATTCTCCGGACATATTTGCCATTTAAAATTCACTGTTTTATAAAATATTTTTTCACCAGTTTTTTTTTAAACTTTTTTTCATCTCGCTCAGTTCTTTCATATTTGCATGCAATCAGGATCTGAACTCATCAACTTCATGAGAACACAGAAAACCGCCAGTTTTTGAAAAAATTAACTTCAGTGATCCAATTGTGTTAAAGATTCGAAACATAGATGCAAACCAAACAACTTGCATAACATTAGCACTATTTGAAAAACATTCGAAGTCTTGGTAGCAACGGAAAAAAAAGGTTCCTGTGTACCAATCAGTAGTTTTCGTTGCATTTACTCTACTAAGGAGGAACTATGACTTTTTGAAGAACAAAAGGTTGACCGAGAGATCAAATTGATTTGCATGGTTTCGTTAGATTTGAATCGTTTCGTTGAATGGTTTCGTTAGAATTTGAATAGTTTCGTTAGTTATCCAACAGGGAAGCTGTTTTGTTTCAATTAAAGATAGAAACCTCAATTAATTGACACAAAATGCTTTTCTTTTTATTTTTTTTTATCTTTCCTTGTTCTTGGCTGGCGGTTGTATTGATAAATTTATTGATCTGAAATAAACTTTTGCTTCTCAAATCTTATTCATACCCCTTTTCGAATTCTGATTTCTGTATAGGTACTGAATTCAATTTTTACCAACTCATAAGAAAGCTAACACGATTTGGTAGAGATTGTATTAAAAATTTTTTAAAATAGCGTAAACAGACAGATTTTTGCCAAAAAGTTTTTAGTTCATCATTTTTAAACGCTGGTATAGAGTTCAGCAATTTTTGAATTTGATCAATTTTCATTATTCCAAATAGTTGCTTAATTTTCCACGGAATCAATCTTATATTTTTTGGCTTCTTTTGTGAAAGGTGGATGCAAATAGGAAGCAGATTAACTGGCATGATGAGATCACATATACACTGGAAAAAAACCATTTTTTCATAAAGTGAAATCTAATTGAACTCTTTGCTGAATGGGTTGTTTACATTGGTGAGAAGAGTACAAAATTTGAACTCAGATCCGAACTAAATTTGATTTCATGTTTTTGTCGATTAAAGATTCATGATTTTGGCATCAGAAGGGAAAAATTAGATTTCGGAAAATATTCTCTTCTGACATGGAAATGGATCATCCTGTGCATCACTTGTAATTAGACGTTTCAACCAAACTGCATTTTAAATTTTGAACTCAATTCATCTGTTCTTTTGTTTTCCACAAAAGTAGAGACTTTGCGCCGCTTTGCGCAGCTTTGCGTCAATTTTTGCTTATCTATTAAAACAAGGAGGTTCGGTAATGTACGTTTGCACATCAAATTCCGACCCCGCTTACCCCGCAGACCACTCACGACTCTGAACGATGAATATATCGATCGGTCAAAATTGTCTGAACAAAAAACCCATTTGAGTATATAGTTCCTCCCCCGTAAAGAGGGGTCGGAACAAAAACTAACGTTCTTTCCAATAATATAACGCTTGTTGTTGCTATCTGGTACTGACTGTGGTACTCATCCACGTCAGCGAACTAGTTACATATAAATGTACAGTCTGCGTATGCATTTGTTCAAAAATTTTTTGTAACAATTTTTCTCATCTTTGTGTAAAGAGTGCTTCCAAACAATTGAATGCTGTTTTTTTACTGTATTCCGACCTTTTATAAATAACTTTTTAGCTAATTCAGAATTTCATAAGCAAGTTATCAGAATTGTCAAAGCTATGTTACATCATTAAAATCCTATTCAATTTTTCTTTATTCAATACATAAAAATATATTGTTTATTAAAAAAATTACATGCCATAAATTTCATGAAACATACATAAGACATTCAGCACAATTAGTTTTTAGGTTTAGTTTTTAATCATCCACTCACAGCCTTGACTCACCTGAAATTGATTTTTATAACCTCTAGATTAAATTTTAAGAGCGAGAAAAAATAATTAAGTGAAGCCCATATTGGAGGCTTCAGTATATTTTATCAGCAGCCTGTTGTGGATTTATAGAGCTTTTTTTCAATACTTCTCGTTAAGCTGGTATGTAGATACAGATATTCCCATAGTAATATTTGTGTACAAAATTGTAATAAAAAACTTACTTGTTCTCCATCCCTGCATAGCAGAAGAGGCGACTCTGAGAGAGGAGCTCTCTTGCAATGCTGTATGTTTGGTAGTGATTGGCTCAGACAACACCTGGCCCATCTTTTATAACTAACGGGTTATCACAAGTCACTGATCGACTGTTTAATAACAAACAAGTTTAGTAATCAACCCTGGTAATAGGGTAATTGTCCGTATAGCTCGGCGTTGATCTGTAACTACCTAAACTGAATGGGTGTTTTCGAATATTACAAACATATTTTGACCAATTTAGAGGGCGCTTGGTTTAATTCGGATAGCATGGAAAATAAGGGACGTTTCAGCCTCATAATAAAAATAATTTAAATTTGTATTATCACCAAAATGTTATAAATAATAAACCGATGAAAGAAATGCCATTTTCCACTTACAATTGTGTAACCAAGTATAATTTGAAACAATAATAATCTAGCATAGGTCAAGTTAGCATAGTTGAAAAGTAACAAATTGAAACCGAATCAATTGGTTCAAGTCGGTTTTGTAACAAGTAATAAGACGATGATTTTGAATGTTATCGATAACAATAAAACAGTTTTCACTCAAAATGCGTACAAAGTGGGCCGCTATTATGATAAATAGTATTAAGTCTGCTCTTAATTAAATTTTAACTACTTTTCATGAACCATTGATTTCTAGAGATTTTTATCTTATTAAATACACACATAAATACAGCCAATGTCAGCAACAAACTCCTGACTGTTTTTTTTGGTGTTACGGTAGATCATGGTTTAAGATTAGAAACGAGATAAAAGGCTGATGTATCTGTTTATAGTGTTGTTATAAACAAGCTATGAGCTGAATTAACAAAATTGGTAAATATTTTCATATGCTGCACACGCTGTACTTTGACAAAGCTTTTTATCGGCTTATTTCAATGTGTAAGTCACCATTTTCTTTCTATAAGATGTTTTTCTATCGTTTTCATTACGATTCTTTCATTAAAAAGCCAGACACCACATGCTATAAAACAATGTATATGTAATATTGGTTGATAAAGCTAATGACTGTACAAATTGCTGCTTTATAATATTTTGATTGGTTCTATATGTGAAAAGTTCAAACTAGTCTTCGAAAGTGTACTGTTCAAAATTTGCAAATGAAAAAACAATTTATGAGCAGTCTAAGAAAATCATTTTGTCATTTTAAACAAACCTGGGATCTTTTCCGTTATTTGACCGTTTAAACGTAGGGAAACCCTTGTGAATAGTTGCTTACCATTCTAAAACATTATCAATGTTGGTTGCTTAAGTGGCGCAAAAGGTCTAAATCTGTTTGCATGTCTTGAAATCTCCTCACCTACGCACGCAAACTGAAAGAAAAAATTGGCAAAAACTATAGTAAGGAAGTTTTCAATGTGAACCAAAAAATTTGAACTACTAATTAGTAATTGACGCTGGAAACGCAAAAACAAACATACGATTAAAAAACCACTTGTCGTTCGATTTTATTTCCTGTTTCCTTTTTGATAAGGTTAAACTTAAATAACAAAAAATGGACATTTCCCATGATAGCCCCCCCCCCCCCCAGCTCTGTGGTTCGTAACCTATACCCCCCCCCCCCCAATCATGGTAATTGTAGCATAATAATTGGGGGGCTATATTTTCATGGGAGTTGCTATATTGGAAAAGACCCCCCCCCCCCAAAAAAAAAAATAATAACTGCAACTCTCAATCTCATTGCTGTGCACCATGCTCAGTTATAATTGCAGTTATTTAAAGTTAACATAAGTCAACTTAAGTTATGCAGACCTCATCAATATAGTTCAATAAATGATCCTAAAGAAAAAATGGGCTAAAATGAAAACGAGCACTTTTAATTTTTCCTTGAGACGAGGCAACTTACTCAAATTACAACTGATAATGCAACTGTGTGTACATTACACGTGCGAAAAGTGCCAAGCGAGATTTTTCCATCAAATTTGCAAATTTTGCGGTAGTTTGTTTGTTTGGACGGAATGTAAAATGAGAAGATATGAAAATTTAATTTAATTTTTGCGTCCAATTTGAAGTTAGAGTAATGCGTTACACCATAGCCATAGTGGTGTTCAATGTTTAATACCTATGCTTGTACGCAGTACGTACGACTACAGCGATCAAATGGATAAAGAATGTTTCTCTTCAATTTTTTATTACACACTCACTTCTTTTTTGTCCACTTTATATTTTGGGCATGTGTTCATTTTCTGCAATGGTTAGGCTGTTTATGTTTCGCAATTTTGACACAATAAACAAGGTGAAATTATTTGAACAGTTGCAATTTTTGAACAAGAGTTGCAAATTTTAGCAAAAAAAAGAATTAATAGTAGAACACGTGTGATGAAGGCGCAAAAATAGGGGAGCAAGGTCATAACTAGGAGTTAGTAGTAATAACTTGGTAGAAATCTTTTATGTGAATTGAGTAAAGAACCTTGAAATTTGCTCTATTCATCTTCAAGGACAAGATGTGTTTTGAAAAGTAACGACGCCTTACAATGACACACTAATGGCACTGTAACCATAATAGCACTCCATAAGGACAACCCATTTTTCCTACCACAAACATTACTTACCCGTACGATGGTCAGCAAACACTAAATGCTATATCTGAACTAAGAGAAACAGAATTACTCAATTCACTCCTAAATTTTTCTGATCAGAACAGCAATAAGTGGAAAATACATGCTACTTGGTCGTTTTTTAGACATTGTCTCGAGTCTGTTTTTAGCACATTCTTGGCATACTTAGCTGGTCTTAGGACAGAAGTGACATTGATCAACTACCAATCTGATTTACTGACATTTAAACATTGGGTGCGATTCTTTTGCTTCGGGAGAGATTAACTGCGCCAACCGGCAATCCAATCAACAAAAATTGAAATTGCCCTTATCAAGTGTGAATTCTTCTCGAGTAAAATTCTTTTAACTATACTTAATACAATTTTTCCATTTATTTATTTTTCATCAATAAAACAACATTCATTGCAATTTTATTCAAGTGTTCCAAAAATCATTCGCAAATACAAAACTATTGAGAGTATTTGCAGTGTGCGTTAATTTTTTCCCATCCCTCAAATTGAAGATAAAAGCAAAACCATTCTTATAAAAAGAAGCCTTGTATTAAAAAATTTTTCCAGGAGAAAAACTAAATGACACCTTTGATGCTCGGAGATGATGAGCTGGAAATGATCAGCAATTTGGTACTTTAGATCCTTTGCCACTTATTTTTAATTGAATGAATTTTGCAAAAACTTTAATAGGAAAATAGAAATCAGAAATAAGACAAGTGTGTTAACAAGGAGGCTCGGTAATGTGCGTTCGCGCATAATGTTCCAACTCCACTCATCCAAATTTTTATTCATATTGTTAGAAAATAACTGATATATCTATTTAAAAAGTAGCTTTAAACTCAAAACACAAGAAAGCAAAAAGGAAACATACAGCCGCGAAAATGTCCAGAAGTCAAATAAATCTTATTAAAATTCGTGGCTAAAAGATAAAGCTACAAGGAGGACTCCATCCTGCTTCAAAGTATGCAACCCCTCTCCGTGCTGAGACTTCGCTGAAAGGTGACAAAAAAGATAAAAATTGACACAGCTCAGAAAGCCGCTAAATGTTTTCGAAAAGAAACAAAGTCATCACAACCAAAAACTTCCAACTAAAGAAAATAAAATAATTAACTTAATTAGCCGCCTAACCAGCCAATGGGGCCTGTCAATCATGGTGATATTAAGTCCACAGACTGCATATGACGATGCTAAATTTTGATTGGTTGAAAAAGACTTTTATAAATTCATACAGCACGCATTTTATTATCTTGAAATTCAGACAGACGATTGTGCTCAGTACAGTTCAGTTGCTTTCCATATTACTTGAATTGAAAAACTTGTAGCAGAAAAAGAGCGTTTTTACCGAACCCGCGCTTCAAATAGCACTTAGCAAAAACTTGCAATTAAAAGGCTTTATTAGAAAGGATATTGCAACGATAACTCTGTCTTCATACAATATAGTACTTGGCACTAGCACCTACATAGCTGCTTCTAAAAAGATAAAAAAGGAAGAAGCAAACAATAAGAAGAGAGTTATCATATGGCGACAGAGATGTCGAACGCTTACTTCTGTTAAAAAGAAAGAAAAATTTGCAACTCATGGAAATAGCCATTAACGGAACAACTTACAATCTTCGAATCATTAGAAAAACAAACACTGGAATCAGCCTTTATTTTACCGCACAAGAAGACAATCAAACCGACATCAAACGGATCCGTATTACAAAAAACTCAGAACTTTACAATTTCTTTCAAAACTACCGAATTCGAGAAATTAACCAAACCACAAGCACAAACCAACTTTACCCATTCAAAATTATTTGAGCATCAACCTCTTTGTTTTGCTAGCAAAGGAAAAAATACAACGCAAGCCACAACAGTCCTTCTATGACACTATTGGAAGGCTATCATCCTAGAAACCCGTTCGTATTCTTCAGCGACAAAACAATCGACAGAAAAGTAAGTAAAAAACTTGCAGCGAAGAACAAAAAAGACCAACCAAATAGCCTAAACTGCAAACTCTGTGACACAGCTAAATTGGAGAAGCGCACAAATTGCTCTTTCCACAGAAACACTTCAACAACAAACTGACTAAAAGAAAATGGCAGATCCAAGTCCGCCTCACGTACATCTGAAAAGGTTCTCAGGATTACCAAACGAAAACTGGCCTGAATTTGAAGGACTACTGAGAGCAAGCATTGCTGTATCTAGAATTCCTGAAGCGAACCACCAACGTGCAAGATATCTTCACCTACACTTAGCCGGTAATGCACTCAACTATTACCTTCGACTCGCCGAAAACACAAGAAACGATCTAGACGATTCGCTTGAACAACTACGCAACCGATATGCAGGAGCAGACCAAAGAAGAAACTTTGAGCTCGATCTGCAATCGAGAAAGTTTGATCCAGTGAAAGAACAACCAGATGACATCCTCACAGATCTGCAACGCCTCGCCAACCTCGCAATTGTGGACGATCCTGCAGCTCACATAGACCGCACTGACGAAAGAACAAGACGAATAAGAGAACAATTCATTCAAGGCATGCCCTTCAAGTACAAGAAAGTGTTGCTGAAAGAGAATGACAACATCACTGTAAACGAACTATGCGCTATCATCAAACGACGAGTCAGAATTGATCAGATAAAACCCGAACCACAATACACCACGGCATTCAATACACTAAACGCATCGGGAAACCCTGCTGTGGCCCAAGCCATAGAAAGCATAATGGCGGCAGGCATAGCATCAATGCAAGTAGCACAGCCACCGCATCAACGCGTGGAGAGTACTCAGTACCCTAGCTACAGAAGAGGAAATAACTACAGAGGCTACAACTACAACAGACAAACATACCAGTACAATGGAAACCAAAATGGCCGAGGATACAGTAACAACTACAACAGCAGAGGACGTAAACGTGGAAGCTTTCAGAGAGGTCGAGGAAATTATTCGAGAGGAAGGTCAAACTTCCAACAAAACGACCGAAGTAATGGACGTACCGAAAGATCTCCTACACCAATGAGGACATTTTGCAGAACATGTGCTAGCAATGAGCACACTGCCCGAGATTGTCCAGAACGTCAACCAGCATACCGCGATGGAAATATGCCATTCAATCAGCAATCAAAAAACTAAATAACTTGCATGTTTTTCTACAACATATACCAGATAGCATGACAAACTATAGCGAAAATTTATTTATGATACCTCTACAGTTCGAAACATTAATAATGAAAGCAGTAGCAGACACTGGAGCATTCAGTAGCGCCATGTCAAAGAAACATTTTGATAAAATAAGAAGAAACCTCTACCAAAAACCAGAAAAAACAAATCCTCCTGAAAGAAACGTTTCCACAGCTTTCCTACACCAATCACCTATTTTATTTACAGTCCAACTGACATTCAAAATTGGCCACTTACAATTTGAGGAACAGTTCATGGTGTTTGAAACACTTTCCGCTATCCTTCTTGGCTTTCCCTTCTTTGATAAAAATGAGATTATTATTGATGCCCACAACAGACTACTCCAAACACCAGAATTTACTTTTCAGCTAAATCTAATGCACATAAAAGGTAACAACAAACAAAAACGTCTCAACAGCCGAAAAAAAATCATGCTCAAAACCAAAACAACCTATACGCTCTCACCTGGGGAACAAAAATCCCTGGAACTAATCCCATCGGAGGAAACTGATGCACAAGAACAAATTGGACTCGTAGAGCCTACTGTCAAATTTGAAAAAATGGGCCTTGGTCTAACAAGCACGCTTGACAAACTTACAAAAAACAAAACAACCACCCTACTTGCAATCAATACAACAGAAGTTCCACTTCACATTAGACAAGACTCTCCAGTAGCAACATTCGAAATCATCACACCAGAGCAAGCACGCTACCTGATACCACTTGAACCAAAACTTTTCCCATCAAGCGACTCAAAGAAAACAATAAAGCAAATAGAAAAATCTATAGAGAGAACAGCAAAAGGCGAAATAAATCATATAACAATAAAACACGAAAACGGATTCTGGTTTCCGACCCCAGAAACCAATCCCGACACATCCAAGATGAGTGAAGTTGAAAAATGCATATATGACGAACTTGTTAAATTTAAAAATCTTGAAGCAATTCAACCACTCTCGAGAAACGAAGACAGGAAAACTTTTCTTAACGCATTCAAATGGAGTGACAGTGTACTCTCTGACAAAGATAAAGAAAGAACAGAACAGCTTCTAGTCGAATTCAATGACATATTCACAAGGCACCGCCTTGACATTGGCTACACTCACAAATTCTCAGTCAAATTGACACCAGACACAAACAGACCTGTATACTCAAAAACTCAAAGAATTTCAATCCATCTCAAAGACGATTTGCTTGTTGAACTAGCCCTTCTCTAGTACTACGGAGTCATAACAACGCTCCCCTTCAGCCGCTACTCATCTCCAATATTTGCAAAACGGAAGCCAAACGGGAAGCTCAAAATATTAGTAGATCTAAGAAAAATAAACCATCTCATTAGAAACGACTACAACAATAACAACTTCCCGATAGCTACACTAGCAGATGCAGGCACCCACTTAGCCGGCAAGAAACTCTTTTGCAAGATGGATGGCAGCCACGGCTACTTCTCTGTACCAATGGCAGATGAACAATCAGTACAGTTACTGGCCTTCAACTTCGCATCGAGAACATATGCTTTTCAAAGACTAGCCCAAGGACTAAGCAGAAGTGTCAGCGCCTTTAGCTCATTCATGCGTCAAAACCTGGACCCCGTGATAACAGCGGATAAATGCTTTCAGTACGTCGACGACATTGGCATCGGAGCACATGACACAAATGACATGTTGGAAAAACTTCGAGCAGTCTTTACATGCATCCGAGAATCAGGAATGAAACTCGCAACAGACAAATGCGCATTTGGACTCAGAGAAATACAATTCCTTGGTAATACGATAACCTCTGAGGGTCTCACACCAATTACACAGAAGATTACAACTTTTCTGAAAACATTCAGAATGCCGCGAAACCCAAAACAAGTCAAGCGAATGATCGGATTTTTTCAATTTTACAAAGCCTTTATCCCTGAACTTGCTGAAAAACTTTTACCGTTCTATCGTCTACTTAAGAAAGACACCAATTTCGTGATAGAAGAAGAACACCAAGTTATGCTGGAAAAGCTCACAAATGATCTAAGAACAGCCTGTGACCTTTCACTCAGATTACCCAAAGTTGACCAGCAATATGTAATAATGGCTGATGCATCCTTTTACGCAGCCGGATACGTACTGATGATAGAAGACTACACAACAAATGATGATAATCAGGAACTGAAAATTTATGCACCCGTCAGTTTTGGATCTAGAATTTTCCACCCAAACCAACTCAAACTTTCGATATATGCGAAAGAATTCCTCGCAGTTCACTTTGCCCTAGATACCTTTGCAAATATTATATGGGGATGTAAAAAACCAATTCTCATTTTGACAGACAACAGATCAGTAACCAGGTTCTTTCAAACAAAAATCATACCGCCAACACTTTGGAATGCTCTCGATCATGTACTCAGCTTCGACATCATACTGGGACACATACCCGGAAAAGCCAATTTAGCAGCGGACTATCTGTCGAGAATACACATAAACCCGAAAGAGAAGCTCGAGCTACGCATCAACTCACGCATACCGATGCACGAAATCGAAATCAACACAGCAGCAGATACACCTGACAATTCAATCAGTTATCTGAGCAGCTCAGAAAATGACGATACCCCCAAAATTATGAAAACATACTTACTTGAGAGAAAACAAACCAGCGGAGAAGATCCTATGAATGTTCGAGCTGACGTTCAACTGCAGATTCTTGCACCTGAAACGCAACAAATAAACGCCATGCATGAACAAAACCCATTGGATGAATTCATCACTCATGGGCACGGACCTTTAGACCTCCGTGCCGAACAACAACAAGACAAAGATATCAAACGGGTACTGCTCTGGTTTGAGAGAGGTTCACCGACTACAGGACAATATCTATCCAGTGACCTAAAAAAGTATCTCAAGCAGTTCCCAAGACTATCGATAACAGAAGGCGTCCTTCATCGCAAGTTCTATAACCACACTGGAAACCAATTTATTTAACAATATTGCGTCCCGTCGCACTTACAGAAGGAAGTACTCTACAGAATTCATAACAGTGTCTGGAGTGGCACAAAGGAGTCTCACTGACAATAGCAGAATTTAGAAAACGATTTTACTTCCCGAACTTCACTGAACGCCTAACAGAATATATCAGAAACTGTCTCACATGCTTGCAAACAAAACCAGCACCAACATCTGCATTGAAACCTCCATTACAACCACTTTCGTCTCTACAAAACTTCCCAGCAGACCTTTTACTAATAGATCTGGTGGGAAAGATGCACCCTTCTCCCTACACGTACATTCTCTCAGGTATTGACGTGTTCTCGAAGTACCTTTTCGCCACACCTCTTATGAAAGGCGACGCAGACATCGTAGCACGAGCCCTTGTCTCAATTTTTCTGAGACACTCCTACATTCCCTCAAGAATCATATGTGACCTTGGTACTGCGTTTACATCCGAACTAATGAGCGAACTAGCAAACCTATTGGAGGTAGAGCTCAAACATTGCACACTGAAACATGCGCAAACCATTGGCTTACTTGAAAGAAACCACGCACCGCTCAAACAAATCTTGAGAATTAACGAAAACCAAACTTCCTCGGACTGGCATAGATACGTTGACATTGCAGTATTCATACACAACACAACATTTGCACCAGCTCTTGGGTGCACGCCATCTGACGTCTTTCACGGCAGAACACCGATAAATCCTTTGGACCTCAGATTTCAGAATACAAAATTATGGGAGTCTCACCCAAAATACGACTGCATTAAAGAGCTACAAGACAAAACTACGGAGCTTTTCTCCAGCGTAAAAGACAACCTTATCTCGTCTTATCTGAAATATAAAAAGTACTATGACAGAAAAGCCAACGCCACACTACTAAAACCCAAATCATACTGCCTGATCCTTGACCCAAAAAGCACAACACAGGTAGCAGTGATGAATAAACAGCAAAGCAGGTGGATACCATTATACAGAGTAGAAAAAGTGCTCACGAATGCAAACTACATTGTACGCAAAACCAACACAAATTACACGCAATGTATCCATCGAATGAGACTTCGACCTGTGAAACCTCAATATCAAGTAGAAGACCTCGAACATGTAGACCCCGAAAACTTGAGCAGATCCCACCATAACAGAACAAGAGAGAGAACCACAGCTGTTCAACAACCAAGTCAGGCACCACATTAACGAAGACAACATGCAGCTACCCATAACAACACCAGATGCCCAGTCAGTTTCTTTCAACTCAAACATCCAAACAGCCAATTTTTCTTCTGAAGACCCGCCAATACAATTTCATGATATGACACACGAACCGACGTTTGACCAAGATGCATTCTTCCTGGAAGGCTCAGTTCCAAGCGCAAACACGCAAGAATCACCAGAATCAATTGATACAGGAAACTACGTCTTCTCAAACAACTCAAACTTCTTACCGTCCGACAGTCGTTTTGGCTCAAATCGACGATAAAACCTTCGCAGAAATGATCATCTGGCATTGGCCCGAGAAAACTCGCTATATAACCTCTTGCAACCATCAGAAAAAGCAAAGGAAGAACAGGTAAAAGTCATAACTTACTTCCCACTTGACAACATCCCAGACCCAAACCTGACAATTGATACAACAGAAACTGATCACGATGAGAGCATTGCAGACTCACAAGCGACAAGCGCACAGTCGCGAAACCAGAGTCTCAATGACTTCACGTTCGATTCATCTGAAAATCTTGGCGATCTATTTGGTGACGTTAATAGCCCCGTCTACACGCCCCCAATATTAGACACTACAGGCGAAACCTTCTACCGGACCACCTCGATCAACGATATTTACAACAATACAACCTCAAGCGATGATGTCCAACAACCGAGATCCGACGAGAAAAATGAGCACTCCCTTATAGGAGGCACCATTTCACAAATTGAAAATAACGAGAGTAATAGTGCTATTGCTCAACACGACAACCCCAGAACATCTTCACCACTTCCTCAAAGATTATCCAACAGAGAACTAGCGGACCTTGGCCCAACGCTTCAAAACAGACGAAGAATTGTTCCGCTAACACTTCACCGTCGGGAGATCAACGGAAACCTTCACCAAACTTTTGGCTTCGAAGATGACAGCCAATAGGAATTGAGCACCAATTCTCTATTATACATACACATTAAATACGTCACCAACCAATGAAAACACTCCAAAAAAATCCTAATTTAAAAGGAAAAAAGACACAGCTCAAATCATTTTCCAAAATTTTGTACCTCAAAATCGGTCGCACAAAGACTCACAAACAAACCTAGTTAGCAAAATGCTCAATATCGTACTATTTTTACTACAACTTTTACCCTTGATGAAAACGAACCAACCATCGGTGGCAACAAAAGATGGAGTATTATTCAACCTTCATCAGAAAATTCTATTGACAGAAAAATTTGTCAAAACTGAAATCCTGGTCCCCTACCCAATATATAACAAAACAGTGGAAGACAAACTGATCAACCTGACAAAAGAGATAGACAAAATGTGGACTTCAGAAAATTATGGATGCCCATTGAACTTCACAAATATGACTGACTCGACAGCAGGCCTCCACTGGATAGCGCAACAATCAATGATAGAAAACCAACAGGCCCAACACGACATTGTAAACTTCAAATTGGAAATGAACACACTACTAAGAGCAAACAGTCAAACTTCTACAACACTGCAAAGACAACCCCGCGGTGCGGCTGCCGCAGCAGCAGCAGCCGCAGTGCTTGGAATTGGAATAGGAACAGGCGACAAATGCTATGCTTCATCAAATCAGTGTTTGGAGGATGCGACAAAAGAGTGGCTAGAAACCAGAAAAACATCAGACAAGCAATGGCTTATCTTCAATACCTAACCGATCATGTTGAACAAATAACAATCCAAAACAATGAAAAATTCTATGTTGCATCAGGTGAACTGAAAGCCATCAAAGAAGCCCAGAACGAAATTATAGAGACACAAAACAGGAACTGGGAACTTGCTGAAGGACAATTCAAGGCGTTACGACAAAACGTGCACCACGTGAGAAACTACATCCAATACTTATACGTAAGAGAACAAATCAATCAACATAGTCTTGTACTTAGCAATATTTTTCAAGCAATACTTGCTAACATCAAAACATACCGATCGGCCCTTTATACGTTTCGAATCAACATACTGAATGCCTTGACGCCTCTCATGAATCAACTATTACCAATGTCATTAGTCCCAAGGGAGCAGTTGCATGAAATTCTTACGATTGTTCATTTGCAACAAAATGGACAACAGGATCGATTATCTCTAGCCGTACCAATCCAAGAGATTCTCTCGTACTATGAAACAAAATTAGTCACACAAGTCGAGGCAATTGACGCAGGTCTTATACTTACACTTGCAATTCCAATGGCTTCAAAAAGTACAGTTATGAACGTATTGCATGCCATTCTGATCCCAATGCCGGACGGGGATACGGGTAAAGCTTTAGTTTGGCGACTTGAAACCAAATACATGGCCGTCTCTGACGACGGAGAAGAACTAGCGTTTATCGATGAAGACGAGCTCGCAAATTGTATCGGATCCCAAAAATACGCAATATGCACCAAAGCCATTCCAACAGAACAGACTTATCAGTCCTGTATGGCTACTTTACTTTACCACGATGACGAGCTACTTGCATTGCAACGCTGTCAACTGGATGTAGTAGAATTGCCGTTGACTGAAAAAGCACGCAATCTCGGCTTCGGTCGTTGGTTAATAACATCGTCCAAAGACGATTATACACTCATCGAAAGCGCTGGTAATGGCAGCAATCCATTAGCAAGAATTGAGCATCCTGGGTGCAGAGTGTGTATCATCACACTGGGATGTGGAAAACAGCTTAGAGGACCAAATGTTCATCTTCGCTCAGATCTCACTGCTTGTGACACAGTACCGGCAATACGGTTAGATTTTCAATTACCAGATCCAATAAGTACACTCTTCAAACTACTGCCCCCATTGGATGAACTACCAAACTTCTCATCAAGATCTGAGGCACAAATTCAAATTCTTCAGCAAATTCAACCAGAGTTTAAACAAATGGAAACACGACGAACAAACAGCAAATCAATAGAACAAATGGCCGAACCAATTTTAGAAAGAATAAGAGCATTCAAGCCCGAACTCGAACACCGATTCGAACAGTACATACCATGGAAAATGTCTCTTCTTTTCGGATTTTTATCCTTCTTGATTAGCGTATTACTACATCTAACTTATTCGCATCTTTTACACAAATGGGCAAAACTTCACCGACGTTTCCCTTTCCGAATAACACACGAAGGACGGCGAAAAAAAACAAAACCAGTACAAGTTGTCGCATTGAATGACTATGAATACCTACAAGAACATCCAGAACATCCCCTGCACAAATGCTCACTAGTACTACCACTCGAAATTAAAACTGAGTTCGAAAACCAAAACGAAGAAAACATAAATAAACCCCGCACTCCTTACACATTCCTAAGAGACTACATTAGAAGACTAAAACGTAACGAAGAACCAACTGTCAAAATTGATCATGTCAACAGGCCTGCCGCACCGAGTCAGCCCATCTATACACATATACCAGAACACCAACCGATATCCCATTACGGAGCGTACCCTCTCAGAACAATCAATACAGGAAACGTTTAGAAAAAAAAAACCTGACCGGGACTCGAACCCTCAACTTCAGCATGAGAGTGCAGCGCGCTACCAACTGCGCTAAGTGGGACGGCCGCGTGGTCCGTAAAAACAGCTTATAAATCAAAAAAAGGAAAAAAAAATGTTAAATTTTTTTACACTTCCCCTCTTCTCTACCCCCTTACCCTTACCCTAGCTTACCCTTACACCCCTTTGCCCTTTCTCAGATTTTGCCACATTATGGAAGCACCGGGAACCCGCCGGGATTCGAACCCGGAACCCCAGCTCAACGGCCAGAGATACTAACCACCTAACTAAGTCACTTGTTAAAAGTTATCAATTACACTCACTTCTACTCTGCCGCAAATTAAAAATTTTGTGTTAGCAGTGAGCAAGGAAAACAAAACTTAAAAATAAAAATTTTTTTAAAAAAATTATTAATTAACAACATTTATAATAGCCCTAAATAAACCAGAGAGACCCATCCTCCATCTGGAAAGTACCTACCATCATATTTGCGAAAACTTAATTCAAAATTTTGATATTACTCGAGTATTAAACCGAAATTTTCATTACTTGCAATTATTCTTTGAGAAAAATCAACAAGGAAAAATTACAGAGCAATTCCCCTTAAACCTCCATTGTTAAAGGCGGGGATTTGCTCCCTACCTTTTTATCCAGCGACGAATTTATTTTTAAAAAGAATTTATACTGACGCACTAAACAACGGAGTAATAAGATGCAACTCCTAAAGGAAACTTATCAATTATCTGTCAAAGCGAGAAAAAGAAGGAAATCCATTAACCCGGAAGGCGAACTGTCCATCAATCACAATGACAGCCTATAATGGAACACTAATCAATCCAACCAGGGATAATTCCCCACAATCCCAATTAATCAAAATGTCAAATTTCCCCCACTTCCCCCGCAACACTATCAATCATTCAAACTACCTTCTGCCTGCTAACTACCAGCAACACTCTTCATTGCTAACTGTTCATTCTCTCAACCTATTACAATTTCTTCGCGGATAGAAACTTGGAATTTAATTCAAACAACTTAAACAATTTTCCTACAACTAAAATTTTACCTTTTGCACTATTTCAAACATTTTATAATGAATCCAGTATATCACTTCAGAATTAAAGTTGAACCGCGCATTAACACTACATTCAACGGCCAGCCAGCTTATATTACTGAATACAGCATAGCCTTTTTTACAGATCGTGAAGCAATAATTAGTATTAACATGCAACAGGACAATATTGTCAACAATATTTATTCAATTTCTTTTATCCCCCTTACAGTGAATGAGACATCAGCCGTATGGCAAACAATTCTACAATGCATACAATCGGGAAATAATTATATTAATGTGAATTTCTATCTTAATTCAGAAGGAGAACCAGTTGCAGTAGAACCATCGCAACCAACCATTTCTGAAAGTCCCGACAGACCTGACCCTACATCAGACCACAATTCAACTGAATTAAATTATATTCCAATTTCTCCCCCATCACCCATTCCATTCTCAGATGACTCCATGTAACTTTCCTCAAATATTTGCATTTCTATTCCATTAAAAATCTTATCTCATGTCTTATCCACCAACCCCAACTTTCACCACAATTGACCAATCAGAAGACACCGTTCCTTACATCTCTCCAATTCCAACCCAATTTCCACTTTATGCTTACTTTCTTACTGATTTTCATATAAAACTTGCAGTCTTTTCTGAATAGTTCATATTCCCCTGCAACACCTTATGCTTCTGGATTAACTTCTTGGATAATAATCAAGACAAAAAAAATCAATTTGGAACCAGATCATCCAAATTTTCTTACCATTTTGAATTTCTTACAAAACACCAAAGAAGAATTTTTAGAAGGCGAATTTGACCTGTAATTTCTTTTTTTTAAAAAAACCATATTTACTTTTTCTTTCCCTGATATTTCCAAATCTCAAAACCTAGCAATTCTGAATTTTCTTAAAAATCATGACAAGCATCTGGGACCAAATCCGAAATTACGTCGGCCCAGAAGACATCGCCCCAAAATTACACACGAACCACAACATCAACGTTTGCGTGAAAGTAGGAATCCAATACAGGGAATGTTTTTTCAATGAATATGTCATATTACAAAATGTATAAGAAGACTTGCATAAACTTCTTTAATTTTTTTTATTATTCGAAATATTTTTTTTAAATCTTTTCTCTCATGAGTCGCAATTAATTTAATGTAGTACTTATTTTATAAACACCGCAAATTATTCAATTGTAACGCCTCCTCTTCTTATTTTTAATTTCTTACCAATTTATTTTTTTTACTTCTGACCAAAAAAAAAATTACTCGTGAGTCATAACTCGTGAGCACAATGAGCAAGCATCCCTAACATAGCAAACTATTATTCACCAATCTATTCCCAACCATTATCAACAAAAATTAACAACCCACCTTGCTATCACTTCGAAGGGCACGCGATTGAAAGTCAAAATATTAATTGCTTACACTACATACGACTGTGCAAAATAACGACCCAAAAAACTCACGAAACATCTTTTTTTTTTCAAAACAACACCAAACTAACACAGACAGGACCCTTACCGATTGCCCAGTATCAACAAAAAATAATCCTTTCAAAATACGTTGAAAGGGCACGGGCTTGAAATAATAAAACCTCAAAAAAAAGTTTAAAAAAAACCTGGCAGTATAGTTCCAACCCTTAAAAAAATGTAAATTAAAGTCGAGCAACTCACTTATTCCATTGAAGGATCCTTTGGAGGAAGAAACGAATACACAATATTCTCGTTCTCGTTCGATTGCGTTTTCGTTTCCCGTTTCCTACCCCATTTTCTTCGATTACCTCGTTTGTTATTTGTTTTTAAAATCAGACCACTATTAGCGAAACTTTGCACATGCTCAGTCACATCACTAGCACCACCAGTTGATACTTCTCTTTCTTTCGCCCAGTCTAACACTGCCTTTTTATTTTTATTTGATATTACAATTCTTTTTACCGCACCTTTACGCACACCATAAGCAAACGATCCCAAAGTCCGATCAACAACAACTTGATTCGATTGATCACGCGCCTCCCAGCCCGTCACTAACGACAAACCTTTTGTAAAAGTTAAAACAACATGCGCACACAACGAAGGCTGGCACAACACATTATCTTTCGTCGGAATGAAAAACCAAACATCCTTTCCCAAACCACTTGCAGAAGGACCCCTCTTAATTAAATCCATAAAATATTGCGGAGTACCCATAACATTATTAAAATCCCTTGATGTCTGATAACTTCCACAAATCAGAAACAATTTTTCACCACACGGCGTTTTCGAAACACTATCATTACCCCCAATCTCAACATGTGCCGCCGTCCACCACTCATTCCATTGTACCATGGCATCTCTCCTTACACCAGTAAAACCATCAGGCAAAACACCACTCATCAAACCATCCACACAAAACGTCCAACCTATTGAATTACACAAACCAGCATACGACCCAACTTCTTGATACAACCTGCTATCACCACTCTCCAACTTTAATTTACTAACATAATTATACACATCGCCCTGATCTTTACAGCCCCGGAACACTTCTACTAAACTTTCTTGTAATCCCACAATTTCTTCATTATTTATTGCCAATGGTACCTTTGGCCAACCATTCTCTCCAACCAGTCCCCCTCTACCTTCTATAGTTAACTTATTCTTTAAGGAGTTCCAACTATTTATACCCCGCCCATCGACTGTTTCCACTTCTTTCCATCCGAGACTTATTAATTTTTTCCGATCGTAGTACTGATGTTTGAACTCGTTCATTTCGATTAGCAAATCTTGTCTGCCTCGTGTCGTTCTAAACACGATAATTCTGTTAAAAAAAAGATTAATGCTAGCCTATGAAATCCTAAATTGTTATAAGTAATTAACGAACCTTTTAGTGTCCATATTTTGATAAAATAGAATATTCCGTTTCTTCGTTATTATAATCGTTTTTGCAAAGCTTCGATAAAAGATCCAATAGTCGATGAGTAACGCCGCTATTAAAGTTTGACCTCTCCGCAGTAAACGTATTCTGAATAACTTGATCAATAGAGCAGTCAATCACACTGTTCTCAATTTACTTTCCTCCAAAACTTCCATTAGTGACTGTCAATTACTGCCATACCGAGGGAATTACTTCCGAAAACTCCATTAGTGACTGTCATTTACTGCCATGCCGAGGGATTTACTTCATTACTTTACTCTCCTGACAACGTGGAGCAAATGGAACTGCCACACTTGACAGATCACTACTACATTAATCTTCCTGGGAAAAATGCAAATAAACCCGAAGAGATTATCAAACAACTGTCATACTGATACAAAATCTAATGAACGGCCTCCCACTCTAACCTTACTCAGAAAAAAAAGAAACTATTCATCACTTTATCTATTCAGTCCCACTTTCATTGTTAACAGCGAAGAAAACAGTAGCAGAGAAAATGAACTATCAGCCTGACCCCCCACAACTCTTCTCCTTCGACGGGAGGCTCGCCCTGCTTATAAAAATGGGCATACCACAGACGCCCATTTACCGCACTTACGTGCAAATTACCTACGTGTGGCAGGGCGAGCCCACGAACCTGGACGTACTCAGAAAAACAGCCCTCATTCCTAGACAAAGCAGCCTTATGCCTCATTTAAGGAGAGTTGTGGGCGGTCAGGAGGCCCTTAATTTACGAATCGAGCCTCATCACTACGTCATCCGACATTTTTAATCTATTTTTATACAACACTGCACGTCTCTATTTTTCTACTGCATGCTTACTACGCCTGCCACGACCAACACGAACATCATTGAAACACTTGGCAAGAATCGAGGACACAAATCTTCAATCCCACCATCACCAACTGGACACATATGGCTCCGATATGGCACGAAACTCACATCCACTTGGCCAACGCGGAATGTAGTATTCTTTTCACAACATACAGCGGTCGCGTTCCCCAGCTCAATTTCTTCGCATACATCAGACGACAAAACAAGAGGCCACAAAAGAGCAAACAGACAGTAAACTTTCAGCATTTTGATCTGGAATACTCAATAAAAACTTAGAACAAACCACTATTGATGTTGCTTTCCATTTATACTTAATTAGCCCAGTAAATCCCTTGACTTTGACAATACCACTAATCAAGACCCACTTGGCACAGCACACTAGGCAACCCTGTTTATAATCATAAGATTAAAGGTTCGAAACCCATCGCCTCCGCTTTTTCTAAAGAGCCGTAATATGACGATGCTAAATTTTGATTGGTTGAAAAAGACTTTTATAAATTCATACAGCACGCATTTTATTATCTTGAAATTCAGACAGACGATTGTGCTCAGTACAGTTCAGTTGCTTTCCATATTACTTGAATTGAAAAACTTGTAGCAGAAAAAGAGCGTTTTTACCGAACCCGCGCTTCGAATAGCACTTAGCAAAAACTTGCAATTAAAAGCCTTTATTAGAAAGGATATTGCAACGATAACTCTGTCTTCATACAATATAGTACTTGGCACTAGCACCTACATAGCTGCTTCTAAAAAGATAAAAAAGGAAGAAGCAAACAATAAGAAGAGAGTTATCATACTGCAAAAGGACATCGATTACAAGCAGAATTCAAAACTTCACATCAACACTATTTTTGCTAGCTATCTGTCTTTCTCACTCTCTCATTATCTCTCTATTTGCTGATACTACGCTGCAAGGTGACAAGAGCAGGATAAAATGTGGCAATGCTTACAGAATCCTAAAGTCATAACAACCATAAGCTTTCAACTAAAACATAAAATGACTAACTTGCAACGGCCTAAGAGGCCAATTGGACTTTTCATTAGTGAAATTAAGTCAAAAGGAAGCAAAAAAACAACAAATACAGGCACGAATCAATTTTACGCAAATAAAGTTTTGAAGCAAAAATTGTTAAAGATTTTTGCTGAACCAACAGTATATGATTCAGCTTTATTTGAACGTAACTTTGGTCTGTTAATATTTGCCTTCTTATTTGAAACCAGTCTGGTTCGTAATTAACATTTAAAAAAAAAACAAAAAAATTTTCCGAAAAAAAGGACAGCTCCCCATTATAATCCAAAATTCAATTTTTTTGAATTTTGAGAAAACGCAATTTAACAATAACTTGCCCTGCTATTGACACATGTCAATAAATGCGTAATTGCTCAAAATGTTTCACAATATCTCAATTGACAAAAGTACTCCTTATATCAAAAGTAAATAATTAATTTGGGATCATTATCAAAAGCTAAAATTAGTTTTTATCTGAAAGCTATAGACTATTACATTAACTGCTCCATAGATAGCAAATTAGACTTTTGATATTTCCTGCTGAGCCATGAGACTACAAAAAGAACAACAATGCTTGCAAAACTTAAAAAATCGCCAAAAATTTAGGAGAATATTTTATCTGAGTCTTGAAAGCCGTGAGCTTAACTCAGAAGTCATGATCTTTAATGAATGATTCTCATTTGATCATGGTTTCTCATTAATTGAATCATTAAAGGAAAAGTGGTTTGTTTGTAATTGGGATTTTAAAAAAGCAGAAAAAGTTTGAAAAGGACACAGCAAAACACAATCGGAATCATTTGCATTGCAGAAACAACCATTGAGAACAAAACTGTTCTTTCTATCGTTTTGCGGCTGCTGGAAAACGTAATTGTTCCCAGTAATTTTATAACAGATTTTTTGGCCGACAAAAATTTTAGTAAATGGACATATTATGCAACTTTTTTAAATATCGATTTAAATAAGCAAAGAAACCTCAAAGCTTTTAGTTCCAGAAAACTTTTTTCAGAACCAGAGCTGCTGATAGCCCCTAATTGAGCAAGCAAATATGATTTCAGTAGTTTTGGCAGTGCTACATGGCAATTTGGTCAATGTTGTCTAAAGAAGCACAATTGGTACCAAATTTCATGAAAAAAATGAAATAATGCTGAATTTTCATAAATTTAGCCAAACTTTGAGCCAATAAGAGTCAGTTCAAATAATTCGGCATTTCTCTTTTCTCTTTAAATGTAAAAACAAAGTCACTTTCGCTGACAATTTTTTTTAGCAAAATCGATACAAATTTTACAAAGAATTACGAAAATTGTGAACAAAACAGCGCAATTGAGGCTTACGATCACACAATTTAAATCCTGCGTAAATCCCCGGCAAAACCAAATTTCGAAAAATCTTTTTGTTTGAATTATACGCCTGGCAAGCTTTCTAATGATACTACTTATAACACTGAATATGTCAACCGGCCAAAATTGGCCGAACAAAAAAAACGCGATTGAGCATATCCTCTACTAAAGTGGGTCGGAACAATTAATTTAAAACAAATACTTAATGTAGTCAATGATCGATCAAATGACTGAATTTAACTGAACACAAAAATTATACTGCGTTTGGTTTTCTGTAGAACAAAAAATCTAAACTGCCGATTTTGGGATGCATTTTGAGACAGAGAGAAGGAGAGCGACAGAGAGAGAGAGAGAGAGAGAGAGAGAGAGAGAGAGAGAGAGAGAGAGAGAAAGAAAGATTTTGTTTCTGTTCGTCGCAAAAATTTTTTTTGGATACGCTAAGAAAGATCCTGGCAAAAGAAGGAGGAGAGTCAAATATAATAACTTGGAATGGAATTAATAAGGAATTTCATAAAAGGTACCAAAATTTTTACTATTAAATTAATATATGAGGCAACGCGTCAGAAAAATTGGATGAAGGAGCCGTTTATTAAATTATTTAGATGTTTCTGATGGAGATAGCATTTTGAAACCAATTTTTGAATTGAAAGAGCCTGCTTTTTGAATTTTCTTTTCAAAAACTTTTTTCAAATCAATCAGGTTGAGATCATAGGCGAAAATGACCTCTGATTAGACTGTCACCGACCAAATTAATCTTTGGTCACACCGTTGCTGACCGATGTTACCTGTGCTTGGCTGAGAGGAATTGCTTTGCGGGATTTTTCTCTCGCGGGCTTTTTTCCTCCACTCAAGTGAGTTCAACGCCACCTGAGATTACCAAAAGTTTAGCTCGACGTTGTTTGAGCGTTCTCAAGCGTACTCGTTGTAAATTTTTTGACCAGACTTACCAGCGTTCCACGATGAGGTTGTGCCGCGACCAACAGTGTCTCAAATCAGATTCAAGTGTGCTCGAAATTGTCGCTGATTAGACCCAATTAAGCTCAAAATTGCCTGATTAGAATAGCCTTAACAATGGTCAATTCTTTTGGTATCAATTTGTTATATTTTTTGCATTTCAACAAAACGCTGAGAGTTTTGTTTGTATGTCATTGTTGCAAGATGGCGACACAACAGCTGGAACGGGGCAAATTTCTACTTAAAAAAAAACTTCTCAACAGTTGTTGCAACCAAATTTTTAGGGTACTGACTCTGGTTAGCGGCTTGACACCTTTTTTTTTACCAGAGCCAATAGAGTCCAAAAAGAGAGTTTTTATCAAGCTGCGTCTCTGTCGTTGGCTATTGGTAAAGCAATTCCTCTCAGCCAAGCTTTTTGGCAAAACATTTAGCTCTGATGATACCTACATTTATTCAAATGTGTTTGTCGGACCCACTAGTGTAACTGTCGCTAATCAAATTTAAATTTCGAAACGGCCTCTGATCAGTTTATTTTGCATCTTCAGGTCTACCAGGACCTGGAGATTTTGAGTGCAAAGTTGACACTTGTACGGTCGAGGGAGTCTGATCACAAGTGTCTCTAGAAAAAATTAAATTTGACTTATTATAGTTTTCAGTTTCCACCAGGGCTCAGTAGCAATATGGCAATAGAAGTAACAAAATGGTGGCAAAATTGTTGCAGCTGTAAAAGAAAAGAACGTTTAGCAATGCATGGGATCAGTTTTTGTTCCAAGTGTTTGAGGTAATCAAACAAAAATCAGAAGAAAACAAATTTGCAGGACAAGGTCGAACAAATAGGCGGAAATTGGCCGGGCGCACTTTTAATTTAGTTATTCGGTTGATACCTGGGGAATGTAAATAAGAGGCGTAGGTTGTCGTGGTGTTAATGAAGGGAAATATGATGACGATGAATAAATGCGACTTTTGCACGCTGGCTGAACACTTTGGTACAATAAGCATTTCTGCCAAACGTGATGCCTCATTAAGCATGAATAAAGGGAACAGCAGGTGAATCGAATTCATTGATCGGCGCCCGTCTGGCCGAATTCTTCCAAAGCCGAAAGAATTCGTGTCAAGTTTGCTCAGACAATCTAGAACCGTTTTTCTTGTAACGATTATTTAGCAAAACTATCATAAAATCGTTGTAAAATTTATTGTGAGAATGCTCCATGATCAAACTTGATCTCAATAAAAATTGCGCTTTTAACTATTGATTTAAGACCATCCATTTTTTACCCAAATATACATGTAAATTGACGAGGTCAACAAATATTGACAGCTTCAAAGGCCACATAATATTGAATCATAATTTAAGGCCTGGAATTACTAACCTTTTTTCTGATTACGAATCATCTATACAACGAACTCTGTTGGAGGGTTCTGCTTAATGCTCGTTGCCACTTATTAAAATCTGGTCTGTAAAAGCACTGGGATCGATTTTTGGACTAAATGCATACCAACTGACAATTTATCCTCTTTTCCATTATAAATCGGGATGCCACTTATGACGTATCATAATTGGGAATAAATTTGTTCACTTTACGCTCACCTATCGATCTAGCTCTCTCTCCCTGTGAATAAATAATTTCTCTTCATTTTATGCCAGCATAATAATATGCATCAGTCACACATCAGTAAATGCTCGAAAATGGATGATAATTTAGGATTGCTAGAAAACCACGTGACGGCAAAATGCCCGAGAAAAATCTACTCTTATGTCAAGTATCTAAGTAACAGTTAGAGAACTAATTTTGCATGCACGAGTTTATTAGTGTACCGGGCAGAGATGAGACGAGGGGAAGCCGAATTGAAACGTCGCCGGGCACTAATCAATGAGGGATCGAAACCAGTTCTCTATTTGTTTTAGGCCTCCTATCGAATTAGGCGAAAAGGAGTCATTTCTCAAAAAAAAACATTTTTGATAACTTCTGAGGAAAGCAGCTGGAAAAAACTGTTTTGCTAAACGGAGAAATTTACAAACGAAGAAGTTCAACTTAGCAAGTCTCTGCTTTATTAAGAGAGAAGAATCAAAAGCAAAAGAATTGCAATTAATTAAAATGGCGGTGACAAGATCAATGTTTTCATGTATACATATAGAAAGTGTAGATTCTGCTTTAGATGGAGGAAAAGCAAATTCCACCTTGGATTAATAAACAACCAGCAATTGGACAATGAGAGACGGATTGCGTAGGGAGGAGACGCATATTCGAGCATTCGAGGGGTAAACAGCTTCAGGAATGAGCTCGTTGCCTATAAGCGCAAAATTCAAAGAGCACTGGAGCGATGCAGGGCACGGGAATGATCACTGCTGGAGGAATTGTCCCTCTTGGAACGAATGGAGGTTATAATTGAGGAACTCGGATTGTCGTCAGGCGACGAAAACTGATAACTATGATTAATTAATCGAAGCGCATTGTTCAAATGTATGCACGTTTTTTTTTATAACTATTGAGAGATATTGCCATCATTCGGGTGTACGATGCGAAAAGAGGTGGGAGTGTAGACCGCATAAAATTGAGCCGGATTTAACTCTGTACATACGTAGGCTCTTTGGAAATTGTGTGATTAGGACAATCTATTTAAGATGATTACACCGCGGTTAAGTTGGACAAATTGAAGCCCCTCGTGAAAATATAGCCGGCAGATTGCCGGAAAATAGCCGCGATAGACGCTCGTGGCCTTCCAGGAATTGAAACACCTAAAGAAATAAGATAGACAGATCGACCACCAGTCCTTCAATAGACCACTAGACTTTTCGGGTTAGCTTCGGACTGTCAATTTTTGACACATACGTTCTATAAGGAAAACGCCCTTAAAGAGCTATTTCAAAATTGATATTCGAAATCAAAAACTCAAGACTAATAATCACAAATTAGGGCATATAAGATTGGCACAACTTAGATGCACACTATTAACTAGTAAATCTTCATTAAAAATTAAAGTTCCATTAGTGAGTTCAGAAGTCAATTTTTTGAGTGAGGTAAGTCACTAAGTCACGCAATTGACCTTAAAGTAGAAACAACGTCACGTACACAAATTTTAACTGCAAAGCAATAGAAGTCACTGAAGTCAATTCCATGAAGTCAATTCCAAGAAGTCAGGTCGTAAGAATCATCGATGGAGACGACGAATTAAAAAACATAGCCGGTAGAATACCGGAAACGAATCGAATCGTCGTGCAAAATATCTGTATTTCAACTGGGACAAAATCAGAATATCGAAAAAACACTAG
>NC_134472.1:30813927-30872648 GCF_964194025.1 Convolutriloba macropyga
TTTTTTCTACGGCGTATCAATAGTTTTTCTGGTTCTCTGTTCTCTCTTACTCTGTTTGTGTTCAAATATCGTCCTTCTTTATTCTCTGCTTTCTCTCTCTCTCCGCTCTCTCTCTCTCTCTCTCTCTCTCTCTCTCTCTCTCTCTCTCTCTCTCTCTCTCTCTCTCTCTCTCTTCTCTCTCTTTCTCTCCCCCTCTTTCTCTCATTCTTTTTTTCTTTCTTTCTTTCTTTCCCTAATTTCGAGAAACTCTCTATCATCTTGATTTTTTGTCTTTTTTGTGTTTAGATATTCTTTGTTTTCTACGGCGTATCAATAGTTTGTCTGGTTTTCTGTCCTCTCTTATTCTGTTTGTGTTCAAATATCGTCCTTCTCTATTCTCTGCTTTCTCTCTCTCTCTCTCTCTCTCTCTCTCTCTCTCTCTGTCTTTCTCTCCCAATCACTCTCTCTCTCTCTCTCTTCTCTTCTCTTCTCTCTCTCTCTCTCTCTTCTCTCTATCTCTCTCTCTCTCTCTCTCTCTCTCTCTCTCTCTCTTTCTCCCCCTCATCATTCTCTCATTCTTTTTTTCTTTCTTTCTTTCTTTCCCTTTTTTTCGAGAAACTCTCTATCATCTTGATTTTTTGATTTTTTGCTTTTTTGTGTTTAAATACTCTTTTTTTCTACGGCGTATCATAGTTTTTCTGATTCTCGGTCCTCTCTGATTCTGTTTGTTTTCAAATATTCGTCTTTCTCTATTCTCTGCTCTCTCTCTCTCTCTCTCTCTCTTTCTCTCCTCTCTCTCCAGCTCTCTCTCTCTCCTCTCTCTCTCTCTCTCTCTCTTCTCTCTCCTCTCTCTCTCTCTCTTCTCTCTCTCTTTCTGTCTCTACCTCGCTCGCTTGCTCGCACTCGCTCTCTTTCTCTCTCTCTCTCTCTCTCTCTATCTCTCTTTTCAGCTCCTCAGTATATTTTCTGCCTTTTTTTCTCGAAATTTTTTGTTTACTTAACTTTCATGTTAAGTAAACAAAAATTTTTAACTTACTTTTACACAAAAAATAAAATTTCGCCCTATGTTAGTTTTTTCATCAAACAAGCATCCCTGTAATAGTTTCACGGGGCCTGCTAGTTATTTGTTATTTTCAAACACATTTGACACAATTGACTTAAATTATACAGTTTTGGTCTTCCGAAGGCTTTGCATAACGTGAACGAGCTAATACCTGTATCATATCCGATTTGGATCTGGGTGGGTCTTTTAATAATAATCTTGAGCAAGCACCTGTGTGCGCCGAAACTTTAGGACTGCGAAGTCAATCATAGGCGAATCCGGCCTGACTGGGTATTTTTATACGCAAAAAGCATATACTTTTTACAAAGTATATGCAAAAAAGTATAAAGGCCTGTATATACATTTTGAGCAAGTACCTCAATTTCGGTTGAAACCATTAAAATTTTTGAAATTGTATTCCATTTTAAAAATTGTTAAAGTATATGTGAATCATGAAACATTGCCATTTTTTTCGATTCTCAAAATGCAAACGAAGGATCCCTCATCTTCCGAAACTATTTTCCATTTTTTCTATACCTTAGAAAGTTGAAACGAATGATGCAACAGATCACGGAATAGAAATGGAAAAGAAAATGGGCCTACCATGTAGCAACATAACCGAAGTTTGAATTGAAGTCCCTGATGATGTTGGTTGATGAGGGAATCAATGGCATCAAAGTCAGTCTGGTTTGAGATCTCCCTTCTGAACGTGTTGGCTGCCAAGTTCACGAATGGCCTAGTGTCCTCACCCATCAGTTGCACTGTCAAATCGTCGTCAAAATTCACATTGACCACCGAGCGAGGAAGCGACTGAAAGCGTATTTTGCCTTTGTTAATCTATTGATTTAAATCAATTCGGATATGAAGTAGGTTTAAACAAATTATCGGATTAATTTTGCAATGCTTGTGATTTTTGAATCTGTTTATATGACAGGATAAACAAAATTTCCCAAAATTACAGTTCAAAAATTTAGCGGTGCATTACTACTAATAATACTGAATCACAAATGATATCGGAGACTGAAAATCATCTACTTTGTTAAGAACATTATAGGCACTACTGCTTTTGACACTCGTTATTTCTGGTCGCACTCTGTGACCGACTGGCCTTTGTTTCAATCCATTAACTCGATACGTATTCGGAAAGCAATAGACAGACTAATACAACTACGGCTGCTCTTTTCTTTTGTAAAACTCTTGTTGTACCTTTATGATGAGCGTTAATATCACATGGTCTCTCTGGCTAATAAAAAATTGCATAGTTATCAAAAATAGAAACAGACACAACTAATTTTGAACTGAAAACTACATACACTTCTAAAAACCCTATTCTAAGCCATGTTCGACCAAAAAAGACCTAGTAGAAAAACCCATGTTCGACCAAAAACTGATACGACGTGGGCTTGCTCGAATCAAATGATTCAAAACAATTTAAACGGGAATTTATGGTCATCTCGACTGTAGCTCGCATAATTTTTTGCAGCCTGATTATAGTGCAAACAAAGTTTTGTCGCTGGACTGCTGCTCGGCAAAAAGAATTGCTGCTTAAGTGGCGGTCAAGCAAGCCAAAAGGCAAGCAAGCGGAATTTTGAAAATGCCCTCAAGTAAGCCGAAAACTTTTGGGATACCCGTATTCTAAGTTGCCCCAGGTGGGCCGGTGGACGCGCATCGCGGCTTCGCCGGGATAACCGACCCACGGTTTCCCGATTATATCCCATAGCGGATTAGAGGCATGGCCATGGACAGCGGTACCCACTGAAGGCCCGTACCCACTAGATATCTAAAAATTGACTTTGTAGGACTGCAAAATAGACGCAATTTAGGACCAAAATAATTGTTGTATAGCCTCAAATACTAAAATAAGAAATAAGCGCTATTCGCTTGACTAAGGCAATAAGTTAAAAGAAGACTAATTCACCATCATATATGAACAAAGTATATTTATATACAGTCTACAATTGTCTTTTAAGTTTTGTTTTTATTTTACTACTGACACAATGATCTTGGTGATTTCTTGTTCCGTCGATTGTCTCCATTCGCAGTTGATCCAAAAACTACCAAACCGTCAAAGTTGATAAATCAAACAAAATTTATAAGCAAATATTGAATAGGAAATGTAGTTTAAATTTATTCACAAAATTTAGCAAGGAACGGATGCTAAGGTGGTTAACTACACCGTAGAACAATATAATTTACCCTTTTTATGAAGTACCAATTTCATACCCCTCATTTAGTAGAAACACATATGTGCAATTTTTTAAAAATTAATTTACTTGAAACATGGGTATGTGATTCTGATTGAAAATTGTATTTATGAACAAAATAGGAACTGATGCTGAGGAGAGGGCCGGTAATTCCAAGTTCATGCTCCATGCGGTACTTATTACTAAACAAAAAGAAGCAGAGTTCTGACGTCAATGCTTTGATTGGCTAAATTTAAGGCATATGGAAAAGTAGGATAAAAGGAGGACTCTGAAAAATTCAAAATCAGACTTCAATTCAATCTTCTAGCTAAGCTCTTCTCTTCTTCCTAGTCCAGTATCCAACAGCAGAAGTGAGTTTGCCCCCTGAAAAGGAGAAGCAAAGGAGCCCGGGAGATGACCAGAAGAGCGCGAGGCTCAGCAGAAGTACTTGCTCCCGAGAACGTGCTTGAGCACTCGATAGGTTATCTTACAATGGTGGTCCAAGTGAGGCTACTGCGAGGAAGAAGGAGACGATTTCCAGCTTCAGATGGCACAACCATGAGCTGGAGCGGGGGGGGGAGGTGGCGGCGCCCAAGCCCAAGTACCCAGCAAGTTCGAAGTTCTTCAACTCTTTTGACCGTTGGGCGAGACAGTTCCATGCTGTCTGTCAAGCGAACGGGTGGAGTGACGTTCAATCAAGAGGAATTCTGCCAAGATGCTTGACTGATCATGCAATTGACGGGTACTACATACTCCCAGCGCACTTCCTTCAACAGAAGCAGGACAACTAGCACCAACACTCAAGATTCAACTCAATGAGTTGAGGAACGGGATCGGAGGCTACCCAAACTTGAGGACGGCCAGGGCACAATTCAGGAGTCTGCAACAAGGGGAGTCAGAGACGATTGTGGAATTCTACCGACGAGTGCGGAAAGTAAGTGAATCGGCCAATGCAGCTCTAGCGGCAGATGCAAGAGACTTGGCTGCGAAAGAGACCTTCATAGAAGGATTGCGGGACCCAGACGTGAGGGTGCACCTGCTGCGGGAGGAACCCGCAACGCTGAATGCAGCATACCAGAGAGCTCTTAATCTAGAAGCAGTGACCAAGTTGAGATTCAGAGATACCGCCGCCTTGGTGTTGTTGTACGATATGTGGACATTGAGGGCACAGACTTGGAAACAGTTCTGTTCTCGATTCATTCATGGCTTGTGCAGTCCCTTAAGATGCAGGTCTTGAATAATGGTTTCCAGGCAATGAAACCCCAGCAACCAGAAAGGAGCGAAGGGCGAAGCAATACACTGAGTGCTATGCGCGACATGAGAAATGGCAAATTTCAAGAAACTGTCCAAATAAGAAGTAAAGTTTAAACGAGGATCGGCCTGGGCGAGAAATTAATCCACCCAGGAGTGCTCCGGCCAGGAAGGTGTCAACCGTTTTTGTCCTAAAACGACCCGGATCCTCAAAAGCAACGTCAGTGGGGGAAAGTGGCGGCCCATCGATACTAGTGAGAGCCGATATTGGTGGAGCTGAAAGAAGAGCTGCAGTGGACACCAGCTTTGGTGTAAACATCATGTCCAAGGAGACAGCAGAACAGTAGCCCGTGCCACTACAGATGTATGACGGGACAGTGTACCATACGGAGGGCAAGCAGATCCAACTACTGGGTAAAAAGACCTTGCCAGTTTGCATGGTCGTCAAATTTGTGTGCGTTGCAGACTTTCTGGTAGCCCCGATGCTGCCAGTGGACATCATCCTTGGCACAGCTTTCCTAAAGCCCAATCAATGTTCGATCGACTTTCACACGAGTCGATTGTTTACCTGTACTACTGAATCGAGTGCTGTGGCATTCGATTGTGTATTCAAGACCGAAGTGATTTTCAACACTATCGACCACGGGCCAAGTGAGATGAGCTGCTTCGAAGGAGGATTTTTGACGGCCAGATGCCTAAAAGCAATAGAAATAGCCCCAACGGATGACTAGTTGTGGAGATTGAGATCTCGGAGATTAGGGTAAACATTTCTCAAGGAAATTTTCTGGTCTCGGAAAAGAATTGGCCCAAGAAGTCATTACTGGCAATTCCTGCAATTTACTCGTGTGATGGCGGGGGCCATGGCAAAATAGTCATGGAAAATCATGCAGACACAAATGTTAACCTTGAATCGGGTGCCCCAATTGCCAAAGTTAGGAAAACTGCATGACCAACGAACCAAGAGGAGCTAGAATACACTAAGTCCCACCCCAAAACGGTTAGCGTACGAAAACCGTGATTATGTTTCTGAACAACGCCGCAGGATGTCAGTGGTTAAACTGATGCCCAATTCACCCGAAACGGAGATCAATTTAGTAGAAACTGACAACGTACTT
Source organism: Convolutriloba macropyga (assembly GCF_964194025.1). Lineage (NCBI taxonomy): Eukaryota > Metazoa > Xenacoelomorpha > Acoela > Convolutidae > Convolutriloba > Convolutriloba macropyga. The sequence goes on from NC_134472.1 coordinate 30,819,498, forward strand.
GGACTCCGTTTCAAATTATTCGGAAAACGATCAGAGGCAGTTTTTTCATTAGGACAATGGGCCCAAGACATGTTATTACATTGACCTCTGGTTTCGACAGGGAGAGAAGTTACTGTACACAGATCTTTGGCGTGTGCTTGCAAACCTTCGGGCAAAAGCCGAACGATACCACACCAGGGAGCTGAGAATTGATGAGAAGAACCTGAAGCTCCCTTGATTGAACATGGAGATTGTACACGATTTCATCATCAGAATATTTGGCTGGATTCGGCTAGATTCGGAATTTTTGGCTTCTGAGGTTAGATGTTTGATCATCTCTGACCAATCACCTGCAGAAGTATTGAATGAAGACTCAATAGGGGGAGCCCCTGCAGTGCTCTCCACAATCAGCGAAGATGCTCAGTTCAACGCGGACGTACACTAAATCACGGAGACACTCCTTTAGAGCGCAGAGGGGGCCAACAACCAACAGAAGGACGTAGTGGAGCAGATTGTCTACAATTTTAGAACCAGTTTTGCAAAGGATTATAATGAATTGGGTCTGACCCACCTAGTTGAGGACAACATTGACAACAACGAGAACGCGCCGGTCAAGCTACCGGCTTACAAGACCACCCCGGCTAAGCTGGCAGATTTAAGAAACAAGTGCAACAGATGCTCGATTTGGACATCATCCAAACGTCAAAAAGCGATTGGAGTGCTCCAGTGGTCTTAGTGGGAAAGAAGGAAGGCACTTCACGTTTCTGTGTAGATTTCCGCAAACTCAACGAAATCACAAAAAAAGGACGCATTTCTTTTTCCATTAATTGATCAGATCTTGGATTGCTTGGAAATGACCCAATTTTGCAGCTCCTTGGACCCATTAGCGGGCTACTGGCAAATACCACTCACTGAGAGTGCTAGACCAAAAACAGTCTTCTCAACGCCAGACGGGGGCCACCATGAGTACAAGCGGCTACCATTCGGACTGTGCAGTGAGCCTGCAACTTTCCAGTGCCTCATGAATCAATTGTTCAAAGAAGAGCTGTATGATTTTGTGACCATCTTTTTTGATGATGTCCTCATCTACAGTCAGAATCTTGAAGACCACCTCCAACGCCTCAAAATTGTCATGGAGAGACTAGTTTCAGCCGGTTTGAAGCTGAAGCCCTCGAAATGCAAGCTGATTCAAACAGCAGTGTCCTACCTTGGATATCACATTGGGGCGGATGGAATAGGGCCAGATAAGGGGAAACTGCACGCCCTATCGAAGTGTCCTGGGCCACTAATACAATGGATGTACGATCATTCGTTGGCTTTTGTAGCTACTACAGACGATTTGTTAAAGACTTTGCAGGTATAGAGAAGCCCCTACATGAGCTTACTAAAAAGCACCAGCAAATCTATTGGAACGAGAATTGTCAGCGTTCCTTTAAAGACCTCAAGACAAAAACTCATCGGAGCACCATTTTTGAGCCATCCAAATTAGAACCAACTTTTTGTTGTGGACACTCACGCTAGTAACAACAGAATTGCCGCTGTTCTGTGGAATTTAGACAGCAATACGGAGAATCCACTCCCTTTCGCTATTCGCGTGCTGACGCGAACAGAAGTAAACTACAGTACAACGAAGAGCGAGGCATTGGCAGTTGTTCAAGCATTAAAGAGGTTCCGCTCCTATTTGCTGGGTATCCCCTTTGTACTTCGGACAGACCACACAATTTTACAATGGCTCTTTCGTCAGAATGCTGACGGAATGACATACAGAATGATCGAGGTGTTGCAAGAGTTTGACTTCCAAGTAGTTCACCGGCTTGGTGAGAAAAATGGCACTGCAGACGCTCTTTCTCGGCAAATAACAACGGAACCTGAGTGGCAGGAGGGCGAGGAAGAGGAAGCGACTGGATTTTGTCCGGAACCCATGAAATTGGAGACGGCAAAAGCTAAATTGCGAAAAACAGATGTTTTTTGTCAATAACGGAGCATTCAGAAGAAAACGTGGCCTCAGTGGAACTCAAAGCTAGCAGTGATGAAATCAGGGCTAAACAGAGGGAAGAATCAGCTATTGCCACGATTCTGCAAAATCTACGGTGAAATTGAACGACAGATAGTACAACTGCAATACTTTTGGAGTAAACCCAATGACGAGGGAACTGGCTCATAAGCGGGGACCTGAAGTCTTCGGGTTGTGGAATAATTGGGAGCCATTCATGATGAAGGATGGTATACTCATACGAAAGTGGTATACCCCTGGCAAAGACGGCTATCAAGACCTTCTCGTTGTACCACAAGTTGTAAAAAAAGCAGCGTACTAAAACAACTACACGACTTCATGGTAACAGAAGGGCACTTTGAATTACACAAGACACTCGATAGAACTTGACAACGGTTCTGCTGGCCCATGATGAGAAAAGATATTGATAAATGGATCAAAAGTTGCAAACCATGTGCAGCGCGATCAACAGCTGGCAGAAATTTGAAAGCGGAGGTGCAACCAGTCACAGTGGGAGTACGGTTCGCAAAAGTGGCTGCCGACATCTTGGGACCAGTAACGCGTAACCGAGATACGGGAAACAAATATATCTTGGTCATAACTGATTATTTTACGAAATACGTAGTCACTGTCCCTCTCTCAGCAATAACAGCGCAGATGTCGCAAAGGCATTCGCTGAGAAATGGGTTTTGCGGTTTTGAGCCCTCGATACATTGCATACAGACCAAGGAAACAATTTCTGCAGTGAGCTCATGACTGAAGTGTGCACCCTCCTGAACATAGAAAGATCCCAGACATCTCCGTAACACCCGCAAGGAAATGGTCAATTAGAGCGCCACAATAGAGTTCTGGCAGATGTGATCAGCAAATGATGCTCAGAAATTGCAAAAAAATGGGAGTGAACCATCCCTACGTAGAGTTTGTGCATAACACAAATGTCCACAAGTCGACAGGAGAAACCCAATTAACTCTAGTATTAGGAGACGAAGCCGTCTACCCAATTGACTTACTGTTCTCCAAGCCAACAGACACAGAACATACAGTACACAAGTCACCTAACTTTTGGACGAGAAGCTTCGCGAAGCCCACATGTGTGTTCGTGAGACCCAAGGCGCAGTACAATAAAGACGGAAGGATAAGCATTTCAAGGGAACGTACGGAAAACCGTATCAGAAAGACGACAAGTTGTGGCTCTTTTCGCCTCAATTGGCAAAGTTAAAGAAGTTCTACCCACCATGGACTGGCCCATATACCGTTGTAGAAAAAATCAATGAAGTCAATTGCAAAATTTGTTCGAGAAGAAAAGAAGAAAAAAGAAAAATCAGATTGTGCAGTCTAACAGACTGAAACCCTTCAAAGTAGGATCAGATAATGATGATCAACCTGTGAGTCAATCCACGCGAATTGCAGAAAGACAACCAAATCAACGTTATGATGCGGACAAGTTGCCAAGTAGCAACGATGAAGATGATGCATTGCTACAGCGTAATAGGAGGATCCACAGGCGAGTTAGAGAGCCTGTATACGACGACGACAACATTCGTGGGGACATACAAGATATTTTTGCTGAAACAACACAAATTATGGCCCGGGTGCCAGAAATCAATGGTGATGAAGAACCAGCAACTTTGGAATTGGAGCCTCAGCAGGAACCAGCAATCGATGCAACTGAAGAGCAACCGGCGATCGTTGCAGACGAACAGTACAACATTGACGATGATGAACAATGTCGGTATCCGAGAAGAACACGACTACCAGTAGACAGAATGGGACTTTAAAACTTTTAGGTGATGCATACGATTATAATATCAAAGCAAAAATTACGAATGCGAATATCATACAGATTTTATATAGTGTATTCAATTTATAAAAGAAAATTTTTTAAAGGCATGAAGTAGTATTATGCATTGAGCTAGGTCAAAGTAACCAACCAATCACAATCAGTACCAATCCTATTGGTTAGTTTTCAACGTTCATAGTAAAAACACTGGACCTTTCTTTTTCAAAATCATTTTTCTTGGTTACTTTGTCTTGGCCTTACCTGTTTTCCTGCTTGATAAAACTTGGAGTGCTAAAATGCTCCGAAACCTTGTCATATACTGGCTGATTCTCTTCAAACCTTAAGACTTCATTCAGGACGTTTGGCTAGAAGCAGGAGTGGTGTTCATCCCAGATACGACGGTGTTTATGGCCTCTTCGTTCAAGAAAATGAGATTGTTTGTAACCTTTCCGGAACTCCTACTCATTGACGTTAACCAACTACAACTCGCAAGACACAACCTCACGCAGGATGTGACCCAACAATGGGACGGAAATTACATGGGACTCATTTGATCTTCCACGGTTGTTACGGAGAGTTGCGGAAACTTGACTGCTAGTGTCGTTATTGCACTAGAAAACGAATATCAACGTCTCCAACCGGATTATCAGCTATTCAAGGACAAAAGGTCATTGTTTAGCAACCATTCCAATGTGGTACATGAGGAAACAAGGCTAAAGAGAAAAGTCAACATGCTATTGGCGGAAGGAGTGGCACTCAATCTGGGTCCGAACCTGGAGGCAGTAGGCTGTAAACTCTTCTCGATATTGGGTTTATGCAAATCAAAAGAAGCAAGGCACATAGAGAAACTGAATGAAGAAAACCAGAGAAACAAGTGTAACGTGGACTGGCTAAACACTCAAACGGGAAGTGCAGTCAAAATTCTGAGTGCTGAGGAGCTCACTACGGGCACTCGTGTGGAGACCATCAGGAACAATACCAACAGGAACTTAGACTTGCTTGCCACCCAAATCAATGAGATGGGGAAAAAAATGGAAACATATGAGTGGCTGGGGATTCAAAATAACTCAAGCGTATCGAGATTGGCTGAAATCCAACTTTCAGATGAAGAATCTGCTAAGAATTATATCCGAACTACAAGGGCAAGTTCTCTTTGCACGTGCCATTGTTACCCACCTGGGATATGTGCTAAGCGAAGCCCTAATTTCTCTAACAAAAAGACTATTACCAGCCATTTTGCTGTCGCCACCACAAATTAGGGACATTGTGTCAAAGATGGAACAAACGGGATGGTTCCCGCAATCACCAAGAGCGAGATGTCTGCATATTACTAATTCGAACTAGTGAAAAGCGCCGAAATAACATCCAAAGGACTCCATATTGAACACAAAATTCCATTTCATCACACCTACACAAAATACCAAGTCTATCGGACTGTGACAATTCCACAACCACTGAACAGCGGAAAGACGGCAACAGTTTACGATTTTCAGAAAGAGTACTTTGTCGTCTCCCCACGGCAGGAATTCTTTGGGGAATGGGATAGATCTGAATTAGTCAAATGTCATGGCACTGACCGTCTTCGGTTCTGCAAAAATGCGTTTGCTCTAACACTATCAGTGAAGAGCTGGTGTCTTAGCAGACTGTTTTTTGGCCAAAAGACAGACGCGATGAAATTGTGTCCACAGAAATAAATCCCGTTGCCGGCAAACCCATCATCCCAAAATCTGAGGCAGTCTATGGTTCTTCTTCAGTCGGAGCACAACAATTACCATCTTCTTAACGTAACAATGGACACACGAGCAGGCCAGATACCTGGCTGTAGATCTTGTTTGGTGCAACCATCCTGCAATGGACATCTAGAACTCCCTAGTGGTGGTCTTAACCTTTATCCGGAGCCCGAGGTGTGCAGTTTTGACACTGGAATTTCAACGTGCTATTGGTGTCAGGAGTGGCACTCATCCTGGGCCCAAAGCTGGAGGCAGTAGGCTGTAAATTCTTCTCTATATTCAGTTTATGCAAATTAAAAGAAGCAAGGCACATAGAGAAACTGCATGAAGAAAACCAGAGAAACAAGTGGAACGTGGACTGGCTAAACACTCAAACGGGAGGTGCAGTCAAAATTCTGAGTGCTGAGGAGCTCACTACGCGCACTCATGTCAAGACCTTCAGGAACAATACCAACATAAATTTAGACTTGCTTGACACCCAAATCAATGAGATTGGGAAAGAATGGGAACACATGAGTGGTTGGGGATGCAAAATAACCCAAGCGTATCGAGATGGGCTTAAAGTCAACTTGCAGATCTGCTATATCCGAACTACAAGTGCAAGTTCTCTTTGCACGTGCCATTGTGACCAACCTGGGATATGCGCTAAGCGATGCCCTAATTTCTCTAACCAAAGTACTATTACCAGCCAGCTTGCTACCGCCACCACAAATTAGGGACAGTTTGTCAAAGATGGAATAAACGGGATGGTTCTCCGCAATCAGTAAAAGCGAGATGTCTGTATAATACGAACTCAAACTAGTAAAAGGTGCCGAAATAGCATCCAAAGGACTCCATATTGAACTCAAAATTCCATTTCATCATACCTAAGCAAAGGACCAAGTCTATCGGACTGTGACGATTCCACAACCACTAAACAGCGGAAAGACGGCGACGGTTTACGATTTTGAGAAACAGTACTTTGTCGTCTCCCCACGGCAGGAATTTTTTGGGGAATTGGATAGATCTGAGTGAATGAAATGCCATGGAACTGACCGTCTTCGGTTCTGCAAAATCCGTTTGCTCTAACAATATCAGCAAAGAGCTCGTGTCTTAGCAGCCTGTTTTTGACCAAAAGACTGACGCGATGAAATTGTGTCCACAGAAAATACCCGTTGCCGTCAAATCCACCAACCCAAAACCTGAGGCAGTCTATATTTCTTCTTCAGTCGGAACACAACAATTATCATCCTCTTAACGTAGCAATGGACACAAGAGCAGGCCAAATACCTTGCTGTATAGTTTTTTTGGTGCAACCACCCTGTAATGGACATCTAGAACTCCCTATTTTCGGTCTTGTCCTTTATCTATCCGGAGCCCGAGGTGTGCAGTGTTGACACTGGAAAAATAACAAACATTCAGCTACCTGGAATGCTACAGGAAATGTTTGATCACGTGGAAAAAGAGTTCACATTGGCACCAGCTCCCGCAAAAGATCATTTGAAATCGAAGATTTTCGAAGCCGACAAATTGACACTGAACCATCTATCGGATGAATTTATTGATACCCAAAAACTACCTAATTTGGCAGAACCCTTCATACAGCATCAAAAAATGCAACGACAGGACTACAGCGACAGGCTTATGCAACACGGGATAGTTCCCTTCAACAGTTTTATATTCCTCGCTATTCTGTTGGCAGTTGGTTTGGGAGTTGCTTGTGGTCACTGGAAGCTGCTAGAAAGACTTCGGCGGTTTCTCGCAAATAAACTTAAACAAGAGTCACCAGCAGTAGGAAGAGTCACATTCAGCAAAAGCAATGAGAAGCAAGAGTCTGTAGTTGAACTGCCTGAAGGCAAGCTTGACTTCTACCCAAAGATCTAAATATTTATAGCTGCTTAATTTATATTTGCTTGATTACTGCTATCCAGGAGAATAGCAAGACTAGATGAGGGGTAAGTAGGACTTCGAAATAGACGCAATTAAGGACTAAAATAATTGTTATATAGCCTCAAATACTAAAATAAGAAATCTGCCTGAGTCAAGCGCTTTCGGTTGACTAAAGTAATAAGTTAAAAGAAAATTAATTCACCAACATATATGAACAATGTATATTTATATAAAGGTTACTATTGTCTTTTAAGTTTTGTTTTTATTTTACTACTTACACAATGATCTTGCTGATTTCTTGCTCCGTAGATTATCTCCATTCGCAGTTGATCCAAGATCCACCAAATCGTTAACGTCGATAAACCAAACAAAAATTATAAACAAATATCGAGTAGGAAATGTAGTTTGATTTTAGTCACAAAAGTTAGCAAGGAACGGAGGCTCAAGTGGTTGATTACACCGTAAAACAAATTATTTTACCCTTTTTTATGAAGTACCATTTTCATACCCCTAATGTAGTAGAAACACATATGTGCAATTTATTAAAAAGTAATTTATTTGAGGTATGGGTATGTGATTCTGATTCAAATTTGTATGCATGAAAAAAATAGGAAAGGATGCTGAGGAGAAGGCCGGTAATTCCAAGTTCATGCTCCATGCGGGAATTATTACTAATCAAAAAGAAGCAGAGTTCTGACGTCAATGCTTTTTATTGGCTAAACTTAAGGCATATGGAAAAATAGGATAAAAGCAGGACTCTGAAAAATTCAAAATCAGTTGTTTCGGACCTTTTGGAGCTTCAACAACGGACTTGGCCCTCTCTCCAGCTACCCTCTCCAGAAGACTTCAATTCAATCTTCTAGCTGCAACTCTTCTCTTCTTCCTAGTTCAGTAGCCAACAGCAGAAGTGAAGTTGCCCCTTGCAGAGGAGAAGCACAGGAACTCGGGAGAACACCAGAAGCGCTCGAGGCTCAGCAGAAGTACTTGCTCCCGAGAACGTGTTTGAGCACCCGATATGCAATCTTACAGACGTATTTTTGTTTTTTTTTTGTGCATTGGATTACATCATGCACGATAATACTAAGCGCAGTGTTTACTGTAATGGTTAACAATGGGTTATTTCTGATTTATTCTGACATAACTATCACATAAATTTCGGCTTGCTTTTATTTCGGCTTACTTTTACTTCGGCTTACTTGTTTCTACTTCTTTTCACCCCTATTCATTTAACCCCTATTTATTCATCCCTCTATCATTTCAATACTCCAATTAGCAGTCGACATTAAAGGCATGTTTTGTCATAATTAAGTGGATAATTTAATCCCACGTTCGGTTGTGATAGTTTCATATCAACTCCCACGGGCCGCTGAGGTACTGTTATGGCCCGCGAGGCATGGCCAAATGATTATATTGCTAATTTAATAATCCTTATTTTACAGAAAGATTAAAATCGGGGTGAATTGCTAGAGGGGTTGAAAGATAGAGGGATTAAATGATACAGGGGTGAATAAATCGGGGTTAAATGACAGGGGGTTAAATGAATAGGGGTGAAAAAACGGGACACCGGATTACTTTGCGTTCACTTGATGCGGTGGGAAACCGTTAACCGATTTTCCGCAAGCTGTCCAAAATTTTATATGAATTCTTTGACGAGTGTGGGAGATTGGTGTTACAATTTTCGTGACAATCAAAACAAATAGATGTATAGAAATACATTAGAAAATATCTAAATCTGTTAACCGGTAGAAACGAGGCGGCAAAAAACACTTGAAAACAACGAAGTCCGGTGATGTGCTTGTGTGCATAAAGTTCTATCTCGTTAACTTGAAAACTTAATTTCTAATCATTCTGTTAAAAAAATCTGCATATATTTGATTGAAAAAATGGTGTTGTACAGAAAAAATTGGTTGAGCAGTCGCTCACTCATATTATAAAAATTTCACGCTCTACCTTCTGTCCAAGCAGAGTTGCACATTTGTTTTGAAAAAAAAAACATTTCAAATCTGAATATCAAATACCAAAGTTCTTTCATAACTATTTGAATAGCGGTAAATTTTATCTGACTCCTTGATACTAAGATTCCCTATGATAGTTTTCAATCAACAACTGCAAACGTAGATATGGTTAAAAAAAATTGCAAACGTACAAAAAATTGCAAACAGCAAACTGATCCAGCTAATACTAGCCTGTTATAAATATAACAGAATCATGTTTGAAAGCTGAAGATCTGAAGTTTCCAGGTGATTAAATGCGCCAACTTTTTAAAGTAGCTTCTAAACAACAAAACAAGGAACAAAACCCCAGCAACACAGGAAATAATTGTCAAAACATTGGGATAAATTGCTTAAAGTAGTGGGATCCTCTTTTATTGAAACAACGATGTAATTTTGTTCGATTCAGAACTATCTCTAAGTTGTTTTCGAAAATAGTTTGAAATCACAAACATTTTTTCCATTTTTATTTAGGAAACTCATTTTTTTCAGCAAAATTTGTTTTCTTACTGTAATTCATATAAAACTCTGAAAAATCTATAGAAAAAACACCAAGTTTTTGTTGGCCATTTTTAATATCAGAGAAAACTCATTTAATCTTACACATTTCTACTCAACTTTTCTACTCAAATAGTCCTATAAAATTTGAGAATCAGGAACAAAACGATCTTCAATTACCTAAAAAATAAATTCAAGAAACAAAAATGTCTTTGCCAAGATCTTCAATTTCCGCCTCCAATTTACCCTCAATAAATACTAGGTTCTAATAAAGGGAGGGAGATATGACCACAACCGACTTAATAGATTAGCAACCAAATAAAGAATTTAAGTTATCCGAAGACTGACATTGGCAAACGGAAAGAAGAATTTTTCGATCCGTTTTCCTTAAAAAGTCATTCATTGGCAATAATTGCTTTCTCATTTGATTTCAAAAAAAAATCAGTGAAGTTTACTTGAAAAAGCACATTAAAAATTTTATCGTAAATATAAATATATAAATATAAATATATTTGATGCATGTGAAAAGCTTATCAAGAAATGAAGATAATTTAAGTGTAATTTTGTACTTGGATTATCTTCATTTCTTGATAAACTTTTCTGGTATATCTCAATCTATATTTACAAAAAAGTTTCTTAATTTGCACTAATCAAAAGATTTGGAAAGCCTGGATAACCACGCAAGTTCCAGCCAAGTTCTTAAGATCTTGGAAACCTTCGTGTTGTCCTTGGAGAGTCCAAGATCTTGCCTGGACTTGAAAATGGTGTCGTGGGAATCCAAGACCTTGCGTAGACTTGGCGTGGATATCGTGGGTTCGAGCACTAGGATAACCTAAATAACCTATTTCAAATTTGTCAAGTCCATTTATTCCATATTTTGTACGTTAAAATCCATAATTGATATAAATCCAACTTAATTATAATTAAGTCTATTTTAAAACCAAAATGGAACTCTAAAACTTAAAATGTCGATACAGGATTTAAACATAGATTTAGTTCTTCAAGCCAGGTCTTCTTGACGATACCATTTGCACAAGCTATCAATTAACCAAAAACAGGTTTACCAAACAAAATCGAACTGGCATGATGTTCCTTAAGTTTCACTGAGGTTTGGAACAACAGGTATCAAATGTCTAACTTCTTTTTTTGATTTACTGACGATCACTGATGATCTTTGTTTGCATGTGTTTATGTGGCACTAAGAGTCAAATGGTCTCTGATCAGACATTCGTTCGATCTATGATCAGATTATTTCCAGACTTTGGTTCATGATCACACCTTTTTCCGAACATTGTCCAGACTATTGCGCGACTAAAACACCTTCCAGACCCTGTACTTTGGGTCGCACTATACTCCGGGTGTGACCCAAATGGTCCGATCAGAGGTGGCCTATTGATGGCTTCACTTGGAGCACTGTCGATCTCGTTTTAATCAACTGCAAATTATTCTACTTATTTATAAGCGAACCTGTTTTTAATCTGATTTCGTTCCCGGCCCATTTATGGATATTTCAAAGGACAACATTGTTGTTGTTATTATTATTGGACAATATTTTATCACGCTCGTTGTTAACGGATATAAATATCACACAGGTCTAAATTGAAAACAATTGCTATAGTACAATTCGGTTAAAACAATCAGCTCACCAACGCATTCCACTGACTGAGAATTTCATCGTTGGCCTCATTATAGCCTGGTTCGTGCTTCACTGCATCTGTGAGGTACTCTTCATTCTCGAACTCGTCAGCTCGGTAGAAGAACGCACAGACGTCCTCCCAATCGTAGTCGTATACCTCCGAGATCCAGGGGTAGTGGTGGTTGCTCTGTGTACACATGTAGTCAAACAGTCCATCTTCTATTTCGTGATCGTGCAGAGCCAGCGCGATTATAGGTGTGAGCGCAGCGTCGAAGTCTTGTGGCTTGTCCATGTTAGATCTCGCCAGGAAGTCCACGTATACATCATTGCAGACAAAGATCTGTGTAATGGGAAACCCGCCGAATATGAACTCCCTTGACAACAAATGACCTCGCGAACATTTGTCGGAGCCTTTGTCGACAAAGACGTCGTTGTGTTTGGGTCCAAATGGCAGAAGGAACGGGTGTTCTATCTCTGATGATGATGAGACCGAATTGAAGTTGCAAGCAAGTAGCACCACAAATGCTACTGCAGCTGGTACTTGCATTGCTCTGTGTGCGTTCACAATTCACCTCTTGATTATTACAGTTTTTCCCTTCAAAACAGAAGATGTCTTCTAAAACACTCATCATGTATCTTGGTGAAACAGTATGTTTCAAAATTTACAAAGCTTGTAAAAGTTCTAAAATAGACTTTTTGCTTGACGCATTTCATAACCTATCGTCGGTACAAAGCTTTTTTAAATTTGCAATTACTGATGAAGCTGAAAACATTTTATAAATTGGAATCGCTAAATTCTGAGCTAAAAACAACCGCAAGGCGGAAATACAACCAAAGAGAAAAAAAATATTTATCCACCATATACGTGTTACATAATGATCCACCATATACGTGTTACATAATGATCCACCATATACGTGTTACATAATGATCCACCATATACGTGTTACATAATGATCCACCATATACGTGTTACATAATGATCCACCATATACGTGTTACATTTTAATCGCAAAAAACTAACCTGAATGAAAAAATCGAGTAACAATAACAAATTGGGATTAATTTTTTATTGCAAATCATGAAAATTATATTTGAAAATGGCAACACGGTTTCTCTAATTTCTGCTCCAACCTTTCAATTTAAATTAGTCTAACGAAAGCGAAATAACTGACATGATTGGAAGTAGAGCTGAATAAAAATGGAAGCCCAGTTTTTTATTTCGTGGATTTTCACTCCCATGTGTTACATGCATACGACGAAGTCGATAACTTTTTAATCAAAATATTGCAATTATTTACTTTCTTAACAAAATCTAATGGCGAGAAAAAATAATCTTGTCATGACGACAGAGTTTTGAAAAAACAATATAGTCGTAAAAACAATCATTCAAAACTTCTTGAACTTTGCAATAGGATGTTGATCGTTCACTGGTCATTTTTCTTTACATTTTTTCCCATCCAAACCCAGTTGGAAAAGGGGGCAGCACATTTTTTAAGTATCAACAAATTACTAATACATTTTTACAACGGCCGGTACTGGAAAACAATCTAACTATCTTAGTTTTTCCAATCACTTTTACAGGAGGAACAATTTTCAAAAGACAAAAAAAAAACAGAAAAAAGAGAGAATATAATTTTAAAATATCTCTTTTAGTCTTGCAATATCATTTGTGAGACTAAATCCAAAGACTTCGCAAGTTCCAACCAAGATCTTGGAAACCTTTGTGTTGTCCTTGGAGAGTCCCAGATCTTGACTGGACTTGAAAATGGTGTCGTGGGAATCCAAGACCTTGCGTAGACTTGGCGTGGATGTCGTGGGTTCGAGCACTAGGATAACCTAAATAACCTATTTGAAATTTGTCAAGTCCATTTATTCCATATTTTGTACGTTAAAATCCATAATTGATATAAATCCAACTTAATTATAATTAAGCCTATTTTAAAACCAAAATGGAACTCTAAAACTTAAAATGTCGATACAGGATTTAAACATAGATTTAGTTCTTCAAGCCAGGTCTTCTTGACGATACCATTTGCACAAGCTATCAATTAACCAAAAACAGGTTTACCAAACAAAATCGAACTGGCATGATGTTCCTTAAGTTTCACTGAGGTTTGGAACAACAGGTATCAAATGTCGAACTTCTTTTTTTTTGATTTACTGACGATCACCATAATCTTTGTTTGCATCTGTTTATGTAGCACTACGAGCCAAAAGATCTCTGATCAGACTGGTTCATGATCACACCTTTTTACGAACATTGTCCAGACTATTGCGCGACTAAAACACCTTCCAGACCCTGTACTTTGGGTCGCACTATACTCCGTGTGTGACCCAAGTGGTCCGATCAGAGATGGCCTATTGATGGCTTCACTTGGAGCACTGTCGATCTCGTTTTAATCAACTGCAAATTATTCTACTTATTTATAAGCGAACCTGTTTTTAATCTGATTTCGTTCCCGGTTCATTTATGGATATTTTAAAGGACAATATTGTTATCATCATTGGACATTATTTTTCTCTCACTCGATGTGAACGGATATAATTATCACACAGGTCTAAATTGAAAACAATTGCTATAGTACAATTCGGTTAAAACAATCAGCTCACCAACGCATTCCACTGACTGAGAATTTCATCGTTGGCCTCATTATAACCTGGTTCGTGCTTCACTGCATCTGTGAGGTACTCTTCATTCTCGAACTCGTCAGCTCGGTAGAAGAACGCACAGACGTCCTCCCAATCGTAGTCGTATACCTCCGAGATCCAGGGGTAGTGGTGGTTGCTCTGTGTACACATGTAGTCAAACAGTCCATCTTCTATTTCGTGATCGTGCAGAGCCAGCGCGATTATAGGTGTGAGCGCAGCGTCGAAGTCTTGTGGCTTGTCCATGTTAGATCTCGCCAGGAAGTCCACGTATACATCATTGCAGACAAAGATCTGTGTAATGGGAAACCCGCCGAATATGAACTCCCTTGACAACAAATGACCTCGCGAACATTTGTCGGAGCCTTTGTCGACAAAGACGTCGTTGTGTTTGGGTCCAAATGGCAGAAGGAACGGGTGTTCTATCTCTGATGATGATGAGACCGAATTGAAGTTGCAAGCAAGTAGCACCACAAATGCTACTGCAGCTGGTACTTGCATTGCTCTGTGTGCGTTCACAATTCACCTCTTGATTATTACAGTTTTTCCCTTCAAAACAGAAGATGTCTTCTAAAACACTCATCATGTATCTTGGTGAAACAGTATGTTTCAAAATTTACAAAGCTTGTAAAAGTTCTAAAATAGACTTTTTGCTTGACGCATTTCATAACCTATCGTCGGTACAAAGCTTTTTTAAATTTGCAATTACTGATGAAGCTGAAAACATTTTATAAATTGGAATCGCTAAATTCTGAGCTAAAAACAACCGCAAGGCGGAAATACAACCAAAGAGAAAAAAAATATTTATCCACCATATACGTGTTACATAATGATCCACCATATACGTGTTACATAATGATCCACCATATACGTGTTACATAATGATCCACCATATACGTGTTACATAATGATCCACCATATACGTGTTACATAATGATCCACCATATACGTGTTACATTTTAATCGCAAAAAACTAACCTGAATGAAAAAATCGAGTAACAATAACAAATTGGGATTAATTTTTTATTGCAAATCATGAAAATTATATTTGAAAATGGCAACACGGTTTCTCTAATTTCTGCTCCAACCTTTCAATTTAAATTAGTCTAACGAAAGCGAAATAACTGACATGATTGGAAGTAGAGCTGAATAAAAATGGAAGCCCAGTTTTTTATTTCGTGGATTTTCACTCCCATGTGTTACATGCATACGACGAAGTCGATAACTTTTTAATCAAAATATTGCAATTATTTACTTTCTTAACAAAATCTAATGGCGAGAAAAAATAATCTTGTCATGACGACAGAGTTTTGAAAAAACAATATAGTCGTAAAAACAATCATTCAAAACTTCTTGAACTTTGCAATAGGATGTTGATCGTTCACTGGTCATTTTTCTTTACATTTTTTCCCATCCAAACCCAGTTGGAAAAGGGGGCAGCACATTTTTTAAGTATCAACAAATTACTAATACATTTTTACAACGGCCGGTACTGGAAAACAATCTAACTATCTTAGTTTTTCCAATCACTTTTACAGGAGGAACAATTTTCAAAAGACAAAAAAAAACAGAAAAAAGAGAGAATATAATTTTAAAATATCTCTTTTAGTCTTGCAATATCATTTGTGAGACTAAATCCAAAGACTTCGCAAGTTCCAACCAAGATCTTGGAAACCTTTGTGTTGTCCTTGGAGAGTCCCAGATCTTGACTGGACTTGAAAATGGTGTCGTGGGAATCCAAGACCTTGCGTAGACTTGGCGTGGATGTCGTGGGTTCGAGCACTAGGATAACCTAAATAACCTATTTGAAATTTGTCAAGTCCATTTATTCCATATTTTGTACGTTAAAATCCATAATTGATATAAATCCAACTTAATTATAATTAAGCCTATTTTAAAACCAAAATGGAACTCTAAAACTTAAAATGTCGATACAGGATTTAAACATAGATTTAGTTCTTCAAGCCAGGTCTTCTTGACGATACCATTTGCACAAGCTATCAATTAACCAAAAACAGGTTTACCAAACAAAATCGAACTGGCATGATGTTCCTTAAGTTTCACTGAGGTTTGGAACAACAGGTATCAAATGTCGAACTTCTTTTTTTTTGATTTACTGACGATCACCATAATCTTTGTTTGCATCTGTTTATGTAGCACTACGAGCCAAAAGATCTCTGATCAGACTGGTTCATGATCACACCTTTTTACGAACATTGTCCAGACTATTGCGCGACTAAAACACCTTCCAGACCCTGTACTTTGGGTCGCACTATACTCCGTGTGTGACCCAAGTGGTCCGATCAGAGATGGCCTATTGATGGCTTCACTTGGAGCACTGTCGATCTCGTTTTAATCAACTGCAAATTATTCTACTTATTTATAAGCGAACCTGTTTTTAATCTGATTTCGTTCCCGGTTCATTTATGGATATTTTAAAGGACAATATTGTTATCATCATTGGACATTATTTTTCTCTCACTCGATGTGAACGGATATAATTATCACACAGGTCTAAATTGAAAACAATTGCTATAGTACAATTCGGTTAAAACAATCAGCTCACCAACGCATTCCACTGACTGAGAATTTCATCGTTGGCCTCATTATAACCTGGTTCGTGCTTCACTGCATCTGTGAGGTACTCTTCATTCTCGAACTCGTCAGCTCGGTAGAAGAACGCACAGACGTCCTCCCAATCGTAGTCGTATACCTCCGAGATCCAGGGGTAGTGGTGGTTGCTCTGTGTACACATGTAGTCAAACAGTCCATCTTCTATTTCGTGATCGTGCAGAGCCAGCGCGATTATAGGTGTGAGCGCAGCGTCGAAGTCTTGTGGCTTGTCCATGTTAGATCTCGCCAGGAAGTCCACGTATACATCATTGCAGACAAAGATCTGTGTAATGGGAAACCCGCCGAATATGAACTCCCTTGACAACAAATGACCTCGCGAACATTTGTCGGAGCCTTTGTCGACAAAGACGTCGTTGTGTTTGGGTCCAAATGGCAGAAGGAACGGGTGTTCTATCTCTGATGATGATGAGACCGAATTGAAGTTGCAAGCAAGTAGCACCACAAATGCTACTGCAGCTGGTACTTGCATTGCTCTGTGTGCGTTCACAATTCACCTCTTGATTATTACAGTTTTTCCCTTCAAAACAGAAGATGTCTTCTAAAACACTCATCATGTATCTTGGTGAAACAGTATGTTTCAAAATTTACAAAGCTTGTAAAAGTTCTAAAATAGACTTTTTGCTTGACGCATTTCATAACCTATCGTCGGTACAAAGCTTTTTTAAATTTGCAATTACTGATGAAGCTGAAAACATTTTATAAATTGGAATCGCTAAATTCTGAGCTAAAAACAACCGCAAGGCGGAAATACAACCAAAGAGAAAAAAAATATTTATCCACCATATACGTGTTACATAATGATCCACCATATACGTGTTACATAATGATCCACCATATACGTGTTACATAATGATCCACCATATACGTGTTACATAATGATCCACCATATACGTGTTACATAATGATCCACCATATACGTGTTACATAATGATCCACCATATACGTGTTACATAATGATCCACCATATACGTGTTGCATAATGATCCACCATATACGTGTTACATTTTAATCGCAAAAAACTAACCTGAATGAAAAAAAAATCGAGTAACAATAACAAATTGGGATTAATTTTTTATTGCAAATCATGAAAATTATATTTGAAAATGGCAACACGGTTTCTCTAATTTCTGCTCCAACCTTTCAATTTAAATTAGTCTAACGAAAGCGAAATAACTGACATGATTGGAAGTAGAGCTGAATAAAAATGCAAGCCCAGTTTTTTATTTCGTGGATTTTCACTCCCATGTGTTACATGCATACGACGAAGTCGATAACTTTTTAATCAAAGTATTGCAATTATTTACTTTCTTAACAAAATCTAATGGCGAGAAAAAATAATCTTGTCATGACGACAGAGAATTGAAAAAACAATATAGTCGTAAAAACAATCATTCAAAACTTCTTGAACTTTGCAATAGGATGTTGATCGTTCACTGGTCATTTTTCTTTACATCTTTTTCCCATCCAAACCCAGTTGGAAAAGGGGCAGCACATTTTTTAAGTATCAACAAATTACTAATACATTTTTACAACGGCCGGTACTGGAAAACAATCTAACTATCTTAGTTTTTCCAATCACTTTTACAGGAGGAACAATTTTCAAAAGACAAAAAAAAAACAGAAAAAAGAGAGAATATAATTTTAAAATATCTCTTTTAGTCTTGCAATATCATTTGTGAGACTAAATCCAAAGACTTCTCATTAACAATTAAATAGGGAGAACTCAAAATTTTGCAAAAATTTTTATGCAACTGATGTTGAAGCCAAAAAGCAATTTTCTGAATCTATTATGTATGTTCATTTGCCTCTCTTTTGCCTGTAAATCTTGAGATGTCGATAAGTGACGATTGATTTGAAATCATTCTGGTCTGTAGCCAACATAAAAAAAATAAAAAATGCAAAATTTTTTTGAAAAAACACGTGCGGTGCCTCATTATAAATCGAATATTATTTGAACAAAAAAAATCCACCAGAGAAAAACTGATCCACTTCCTGATGCTTCTCCATCAAAACAAGAAGTGTCCCAAATAGTATCGAAATGGTTATTTTGTTCAAAAAGTCATTACATCAAAAACAAATGATAATTTTTGGATGTTTACCGAGTTTCAATGACAAAAAAGCATTTTGTTTCATCTGAACGAATAAAATAATTACTTTAATAGCTCCCTAGAAGACCAATTAAAAACTTTAATAATAAGATTCAATCATAAGACTACAATAAGAGCATTAAATGCTTGAAAATCTCAAGAATTCAATAAAAATTGTCGAAAACAATTTGTTATAGCCATAAGAATCATGATCTTTACTCATAAAATACAATGTTGTGTCCTTAGAGCATATCGGAATGTATTGCGGCCTCGTATTACTTTCACAAGTAAATGGCAAACAAACTTTCCAGTGATTGGGATAAAGAATTGCGAAAAGTAATTTTGCAAACAAGAAAGAGAAAAAGCTAACCGAAAACTTTCTTTTCTATCGTTGGTCAGCTGTTTAAAAGCGCAATTTTTCTAAATTACCTAATAGGTTTTTGGCGAACAAAAAGCTTAATGTAGATAAACTAATTCAATTATTTTTTATAAAGATCTGTTTAATTTACAAAAAAAACCGCAAAAAAAGTCAGTTTCAGAAACTTCTCTATGGTACCAGAGGCAAAAATTAGCCCATATCTTCGTGAAGGAAGATTTCATCAGCAAAATTTATGTCTGCAGCATCGTTCAAACTGGACAAAGTGAGTCAAATAGACATATTTGGTTCCCTTTTTATGAAAAATGCCAAATTTTCAAATGTTTAGCTAATATTTTGCCAAAAAAGTGAGTTCAAGCAGTTCACCAACTCTTTCCTATCTTCAAACGTAAAACCAAAGACACTTTTGTTAACAGTTTTATCTTATTTTACCGCAAATTGATCAAAATTCAGGCAAAAATTACGAAAAATGTGAAAAAACAGCAGAGCTTAGGCTATCGTTCAAAAAGCTTTAAACCTACGCAACTTCTCGGAGAAAAACGGAAATTAAAAAAAAACCTTGTTTCCATATTCTACAATGACGGGCCTTTGTAATGATACCACCCAAAATACTGTACGATGAATATATCGATTGGCGAAAACTGACTGAACAAATAAAAACCATTTATTTTGTCGAGTATTTAGTCCCCCAACTAAATCAGTTCGGAACAAATATCAAACTAGGGGCCATAGTCAGAACTTATTTAAAGGTTGCACAGAGATTCAACTTTTGATGTATAATTAGTCAAAATAGAACAGTTTTTCAGATTTGTTTCAAATTATGATTGATTCCCTTATACAAATACCTTGATTATTAAATACGACTCAATTTTTCTTTGTATCTGATAACGGTATACTTTTCTCAGTGCTTTTTCCAAATGAAAACTTCTGAGAAAATTTAAAAGGAATTTCAATGAAAATTTTAGATTTTAAATGACGAACGTAACATTTTTAAGCTATTCAGCTATATTCTTGCTAATTCAAATAAACTTTGTGAAGATATCGAATTGCAAGGCATTATTTATACTATTATGTTACCGCCATTTTTGACAAAAAATTATTTTTGTTAATGTATGTACAATCAAGTTCAATCAATTTAAAAGGCATCGAAAATTAAAAGAGAAAATTCGATTTCTAAAAGATGAATTTTTGATCTTGTTTTCACAGAGTTTTCATTTAAAAACCAGTTGATTGCTCTTGTTGCTGGGAGCCAATTCAAGCGCCGGGAAGTGCTTCTGTTGGCCCTGCTTACTTTCATCCTTTTTCTTGGTGTTCTTGGCTGGTCTCGTAGAAGTTGTTTAGCTCGTCATTTTTCAATGCGTGGTAAGATTTAAAAAAATTTTATTCAAAGGAGAAAAAACCGTTAATTATGGTAAACAAAACAAGAAGTAATAAAATTTGAAAAAAGGAAGAGTCAATAATCAAAGAAAATGAAAATAAATAAAAAATAAAAATTAACAAAAAATGAAAATGTTTATTATGTGATTGAATAATAAATGCTTTGTGGTAGATTCGATTACTGCAACCCGTTTGATCAAAAAATTGGATGACTGCGCTAGAACTCGCCGTTTTAGTCTTAAAAGGGTAATTCTGTTCATGAGGGAAGCGTTAAGACGCGTTTAAATAAAATGAAAGAAGTTGCAACAGTTAAAAACCTAGCTTCAACAAACAAAATTAAAGCGTTGAGATGAATGAAGCAAAAATTACGGAAAAAAAAGAAGTAAAAAATGCTCTGCTATGCTAAACTAATTGTTAAAACCACTGGACCAAGCCACGCAAAGCACAATTTTGTGTCATTAGTTGTATAACTGTTAGTCAACTGTGCTAAAGATATCAGTGGAGTGATTGTGAAAATAAGAACATTTTCTTGGTTGAAAATTATGCTAATCTACTAAAAACTTGCACAAAATAAAGATAAAGGCTGTGTAAATGCTGGTCTGTTGGTTATCTTTCCCAAAGCTAAGATCCGAGTTTACTAGGCGAGCAGCTGTCTTAGCTAAAGGGTTAGGACGTTGTATGTTTGACTTTTGCCCTGAATTAAGTAAGCAGGCCGCTGGCAATAAGTCATTGGTTGATTGCCGTTCTACGATATAGGAAGTTAGATGAAATAAAAAAGAAGCAAAAAACAGACTGCAAGCTGTTGCTCTAACTAGAACCATCTTCCAATGCTTAATTCATTTCGTTTCAAAATCGTTAATTGCTCGCTCTATGTATTCTGATTGTTGTCGATGACGGCAGTATTTAATCGCTATTAGCATATATGGCAATCCTGTTGAAATTAAATGTAAAGAGCGTTAGCAGGATAGATTTATCAATCTAATTCGATTATCAACAACACACCTCTGACCAAAGATAGAGCATTGAGAATATGTATGAGAAAATCCCACTGCAACAGTGTCAAATAACTCTATGAAGAGGCCAATATACCTGCTGCAAGGGACATTCAGATCAGATTAGCAAATGAGTACCCGAAACGCGCAAACGAAAACAAGATGGAATCAATACTTGAACTTATCCAGAAAAAGAGACAACGTCCGAAAAACAGTTAACAAAGCACACTGGACCATCTGTCCTGCTAACGTTCTTTACATTTAATTTCAACAGGATTGCCATATGTGCTAATAGCGAATAAATACTGCCGTCATCGACAACAATCGGAAAACATAGGGCGAGCAATTAACAATTTTGGAACGAAATGAATTAAGCATTGGAAGATGGTTCTAGTTAGAGCAACAGCTTACAGTCTGTTTTTTTCTTCTTTTTTATTTCATCTAAATTCCTATATCGTAGAACAGCAATCAACCAATGACTTATTGATAGCCGCCTGCTTAGCTAATTCAGGGCAAAAGTCAAACATACAATGTCCTAACCCTTTAGAGAAAAAGAGATCGAACCCCTGATTTATACAAACTCAGCAAGCACTCTTCGTCAATGTTGATCTGACTGAGCCGCCATAGTTGGCAGATGCTTTTGTTGGCCATCAAAATTTTTCAGGATTCATTCTATTTTAATGCGGGGTGAGGTATTTTGCCAAGGAATTGGATTGAGTTTGCGCCTTCAATTTGTGTACCTTTGATAAATTGATCAAGACTGGGAACTTTCTTTGACGGATTTTTAAGAAGCATCAAATTTCTTTTGCCAGTATTTAATCTTTTTTCAGTTTTTCGTACCGTTCGATCAATTTGTCCATTGAAAATTGCAATTTTTTTCGATTTATTCTACAGGAGCGTGACCTGTAGTGCAGGGAAGAAAATCAGCGAAATGAGAAATTTGTACAAGTATATCAGGAATGCCGCTGACATAAACAAGGAAGAGTGTTGGTGCAATGACGCTGCCCTGAGGTACTCCAGCTAGTGTTAAAAATGTGCTACTTTTTCATTTATTAATTTTCACAGAGATACTTCTCTGAGAGATAAAAGAGTTAACCCATTTTATCCAGGGTTAGGCACACAATTTTGTTGCAATTTGTTTTGAAGTCCTAGTCTCCACATTGCATCAAACACCTTTTCGATATCTAGGCAGACAAATCCCACCATTTCGGACCCTTGAAATTCTTCTGTTACGTGCTGAGTAGAATTGAGCAAGTTATCAGTTGTGCAGCGGTTCCCTCTACACGCAAGTTGCATTCACCACAGACACCTTTTTTCACAGTGCGTTATTCTTTACAATATTCTTTACTGCAGTTTCAAAAGTTTTTGCAATGCAATTAGTTGGGCTATTTGGTTGGTAATTTTCTTCAATTTTTTTGTTTTTGTTCGGCTTTGGTAACATTTTGACTTGTGACTCTTTCCATGTAGTTGGAACATAAAAATGTTTTATTGAGATAGTTTTTACGAGACAAATATATGCTTTGAGGCATTCAGGTAAACTTTTCAGGATGTTGCAGCTGATTTTGTCTTGTTCTGGACATTATCTACTTGTTTTGTTCAGAACTTCATCTTATTGGTCTCATTTTATAAAACAATATTTGGTTCAATATTTTGTTATTAGGAAACATTTAAAAATTTTGTCTCTTTTCCGACTTTCTCGAAGTGCTCATTTAGTTCCAAGCTTTCGTATTCATGAACTTTCATTGTATCCTGTAGAAGAATTTTGAATTTTTCGCATTTTTCAATGTCTGTTGTTGCTCTGAGTCGTTTATATGATATTTCAACACTTTTTTTCAGTTCCATTTCGTTCTTTTTAATCGCCACATAGTGCTTTAACTGCTCTCCATATTGTTGACAAGGAATCTAAACGTCCATGATCACGATAATTTTACAATTTACTGTTGAAAACAAGTTAAAACCAAACATTGCTCGGCTTCATTATCTGCATTTAGCCACTCTTCTTTCAAAATAAATTAATAGCAAAAAAGTTGGAGCAATGAAAAAGAAAAAAAGCAGTTTAAAAAAAGGGCTGGGTTTGTTCTCATGAATCTATAGCCAGAGTTGTCTGTTCTTAATTGAATAGTTAATTTTTTTATAATATAGACCAAAGCTGTGAACACAAAGCAGATAGGGGTGATTTTCTCTCCCTTTTGTTTTTTTGAACTCACAATATGTGTTAAAACATTTGGTTTCTTCAACTGATTAGATTATTTGTTTTGTTGTAGTATGAATTTTACAAATGTGTCATTTAAATGCTATTGTGGTTGCTATGACTTGAGCAACTCTTTATCTTTCACGTCACTAAAGCTCACGTCAAACAGTTACATTTAGTGTCTGATTGAAGATAATGTTAATTGCAACAATGTCAATTGAGAAAAGTCACATATCACGCCAGTTTACAGGCAGAGGCTCACAACAAAACGATTTCTATAAATTTTAGGGTTATATTGAACCGAATCTATATTAAATTTTTGTAAAATTTCTCAGAATGTTGTTCAACTGAGGTGACAATTGCGTTGAAAACTATAATCTGTCTTAATTTCTCAAAACGCCCTATTACGCTGTCTTGCACTGTGCTGATACTGGTTTGCTTTACGACCTATATTAAGCTAAAAATGAAATGGTCTTGTTGCAATTTGAGCGATCGGTGGCTATGATAACAATTGAAACACTTGTGAACTATACTGTTATTTGGGAGTATAATTTGGATACAAAACTATAACTACAAAAAAACACATTTTTGCTCAGATTTCGTGCTCAGGACAGTAAATTGTTATTACTCTTACTAAAATTGTTAAAACAATCTGAAAACGAATTTATTAATATACCGGACAGTCCACAGAACCAATTTAAGCTCCCAAATGAATGGTTGGTCTGACTTGACCCGAGATGAACCTTCTTTGTAGTCATACAAAGATCCTTTATGGTCCCATATAAGACATTTAAAATTTCTTAATATGATCTTGCAATGATTATCTAAGATTCATATATGGTCTTTCTATGATTACTAAGATGTTAGTATACCATACATCAGGCATAAAGTGTTTGAAGCCAGAATCATTTTGGGTAGATAGAGCCTGATGGCATTCACAAAAAAACACCAAAATAAAAACTTACCAATTATAAACGTTAGGCAAAAACTGCAAAGAAAATTTAAAAATACTCACCAATTGATACAAAATTGAGCCTCTGTATTTTTTGATGGTGAGGGGAAAATAATTAGAGAAATTTGGGCTATTGATTGCTTGTGATGCATTCACAACACTTCAGTCAATTAGCAACTTTCATGGTGCAAATCAATGCAAAGATTTTCATATTTTAATTAAAGTGGTTTAAATCTGAACTTGGAGCCACGGAATATATAGATCAGCTGTTTGTTTATAAGCGGCGATCTTTAATCAGCGTTTGAGCGCAACTTCAAGTCGAAAGTACTTTTCTTGATAATTAGTTTCAGCTTCCTTTGCAATTGATTTAAAGGCGTCGTGAGAATCTTTGAACAAAACAACAGCAGATGATAGAACACATAGCTTTTAAAAATGAAGTTTCTAATAGGTCCCAAGTAACTTGTAAACTTCCGCACAGTAACTATCAATATCTCAAAAGTTGTTTATGACATCTTGCCAAGTGGTTTTGATAAGTAAATTAACATAGTTTGTACATAGCCAAAAATGATAGATCGAAATAGATCGAGGAATAATCTTGAATGTAAATAAACGGGGCTGTTTTTGCTTCCGGATAGGGTCTATAGAAGATCTTGACTGCGGTATCTTGTTATGTAAACAGTATTGGTCTGTCAAATTACAATGCAGTCCCTAATTCAAATCACCGATCTCTTACAGACATGAAGATCTCCAAGAAACAACAGAAAAATTACATACGGCTTCATTAATTTTGCACTTCGCTATTTTCAACAAAAATTTCAAACTTCTGCACTTTCCATGACGCAATGATTCACAATTTAATCATTTTATTTCCATGGTAATCTAAAAAATATCGAATTACAAAACAGACCTCCTCCTGCATTTGAAAAATAATGTGAAAAAATGAAAATAGAAGGCATGCGAAGAGTGAAACCATTTTTTGTTGTGTTTTAAGGTCAATTATTTGCAGTAGTTAAAAGTCCAATTCACCCAGATCTGTGTCTCATAATTTTTAATTTTAATTTTTTTCTATGACCAGCGTTATGATCACCGCAAGTACTAGCCATTTCATGATAAAATTCAGAGTACATTTCTGATCTATACAATTATTTAGAATTAATACTTATAAAAAATCGACAATAGTTTCATAAAAATCTCTCAGTTTATTACACTGGCACTATTTTTCTTACAGTAATTCATTACACTGGCAAAAATATAATTTCAGTCGTCCAGTATTTCTTTACAATATTTCATTACGCTACGCTGGCAACTCAGTACAATTCTGGATATTTTCTTTTCCAACACAGCCACTCTAAATGAAACACGTTTTCACAGTTGGCACTGAACATAATCTTTCATCGCCCATTGGCCCATCTGTGATCGAAACTTCACAACAAACTTCTTGAAAGTTGCCGTCATGTCAGAAACTAGTTCTCTGTCCTCTCTCTTTTCTGTGTTCAAATATTGTCTTTCTCTATTCTCTGCTCTCTTTCTCTCTCTCTCTCTCTATATATATATATATATATATATATATATATATATATATATATATACATATATATGTATATATATATTTATATATATATATATATATATATATATATATATATATGTGTATGTATATGTATATATATATATATATATATATATATATATATATATATAAAATATAATTTGATGTCTTATTTTCGATTTAAAAAAATTAAAAAAAAAACAAAAACCGAATAATCATTGTAATTTTTAAAAAAAATGGATGCTGGATTTGAATTGAACATAATGCTCAATCGACTTCTCTTCGGCCACTATGAATTAGTACTGAATCATGCGTCTACTTTTGAGATATTATTATCCAGTAATGATTTGCTATAGCATCACTGCCCAGGCGGCTAATATTATTTAGACGGTGGCATAACAGTGAAAATACGATGCACGAAAAATAGCCCAAGCATTTCAATGTTCTTGGCCTCAATACTGCAAAAAGTATTGCTCGCATCAAACATTCAAAGACAATGTCCTCATTACTATTGAAGGATATAAAATCACATGCATTGCGTCGTCAATCGAAAACACATTAAATGCAGCTTAACTTGAAATTAAGTGGTTGATTTACAACCATTTTTTGGTTCTCATTTCATTTTTGAGTGCATAGCAGAGTTCACGAAAAAAAATCCTTTATCCTCTCTCTCTCTCTCTCTCTCTCTCTCTCTCTCTCTCTGTCTCTCTCTCTCTTTCTCTCTCTCTCTCTCTCTCTCTCTCTATATATATATATATATATATATATATATATATATATATATATGATAAAATATAATTTGGTGTCTTATTTTCAATAAAAATTAAAAAACCGAAAAATCATTGTAATTTCAAAAAAATGGATGCTGGATTTGAACTTAAGGTAATGCTCAATCGAGTTCTCTTTGGCCTTCTTGAATTAGTACTGAATCATGCGTCTTCTTTTGAGATTTTATTATCCAGTAATGATTTGCTATAGCAGAGTTCACGAAAATAAATTCCTTTACCTATTTTTCAGCTGCCTGAAAAAATAATTTGTGTATTTTCCTCCACTAGAGATCCTCCACATTTAAAGTAACTTTGACTTTCAAGTAAAAAATTACAAGAATGGATAATTTGCGGAACCAAGTCCTGCAAACAATTCGGTTTCATCGGTTTCTCTCCGTTCAGCTAATCACAAAGATACAAAATTATATCAATTCACAGAATCCACAAAGGCATTTTTCTTCTGAGGTGGAAACAAAAGTTGTATGGGCTTGAAAACTTGTTTATTCTCACTCAATTTCAGAAGAGTATTTTGCTTTTTGAACCACTGTAAAAAATGTCCAATCCTCCATTTTATGAAACCAAAATCAGCTGAGCGTAAACTTACATGGACTTAAGATCCCAAAACTATCGCAAGTGACCTTTTCAATTTTTGGTTGTTTCTCTCAAATTCAAATTAAAACTGTATTTTCCACAAATGTAGTTCTTAGGTTAAGCTGTAACATTTTAAACATAACCCTGCCATGACTTACCTGTCAGTTAGTTTCCCTTGGAAAACTTTCTGAAATGAACCGAAGGACGCTGAGAAATCGAATAGACATTCAAGAAACTAGAAAAGGATTGGATATTCTGTCTACCACTTCAATAAGTGCCATAATAATTTATTCCGTCCATCCCTATTTGTCACATTTCACTAACAAGTTCACAGAGGAAAAGAGATGTCAATAGTCACCCAATCCAAAAGAAGGTCTTTCCTCCGACTGCGAAAAATTGTGGTTTAAGCTCAGTTAATCACTTTAATCCGAGAACAGTTATTGAATTTTTTCTGAGAAACTTTTTCGTTTTCATTTTGCTCTTTGAGTCTCAGATTTTTCTAAAGTTCCCTGACTAATGTTTATAAGAGCATAATGCACAAACTTAAGCAATCATAGATCCCAAAACTAAGCGAAGGAAGCTTTAACGAAAAGTATTTATACGTCAACAAGGACAAATAAAGGAATCTGTCAGCCGAGACAGTTCCAATTTGCTATTCAAAACATTTTCTATCTCTCTCTCTCTCTCTCTCTTCTCTTTCTCTCTCTCTTTCTCTCTCCTCTAAATGCCATACTTTGTTACCCAACTGTTTTATACAAAAATGTCTTTTTTGTTCCGCCAGAATTTCAGATTTAATTTTTAAAAATATAATTTGATGTCTTTTTTTCTATTTAAAAAATAAAAAAACAAAAACCGAATAATGATTGTAATTTTTTTAAAAAAATGGATGCTGGATTTGAATTGAACATAATGCCCAATCGACTTCTCTTTGGCCACTATGAATTAGTACTGAATCAAGCGTCTACTTTTGATATTATTATCCAGTAATGATTTGCTATAGCATCACTGTCCAGGCGGCTAAAATTATTTATATAGTGGCATGCAGACTCTCATAACAGTGAAAATAGGATGCACGTAACATAGCCTAAGCATTTCAATGTTCTTGGCCTCAATACTGCAAAAAGTATTGCTCGCATCAAACTTTCAAAGACGATGTCCTCATAACTATTGAAGGATAGAAAAAAACATGCATTGCGTTGCCAATCAGAAGCACATTAAAAGCAGCTTAACTTGAAATTAATTGGTTGTTTTACAAACATTTTTTTGGTTCTCATTTCACTTTTGTGTGCATAGCAGAGTTCACGAAAAAAAATCCTTTATCCTCTCTCTCTGTCTCTCTCTTTCTCTCTCTCTCTCTCTCTCCCTATATATATATATATATATATATATATATATATATATATATGATAAAATATAATTTGGTGTCTTATTTTCAATTTGAAAAAATTAAAAAAAACCGACAAAATCATTGTAATTTCAAAAAAAATGGATGCTGGATTTGAACTTAAGGTAATGCTCAATCGAGTTCTCTTTGGCCTTCTTGAATTAGTACTGAATCATTCGTCTTCTTTTGAGATTTTTTTATTCAGTAATGATTTGTTATAGCAGAAATCACGAAAATAAATTCCCTTATCTATTTTTCAGCTGCCTGAAAAAATAATTTGTGTATTTTCCTCCACTAGAGATCCTCCACATTTAAAGTAACTTTGACTTTCAAGTAAAAAATTACAAGAATGAATAACTTGCAGAACCAATTCCTGCAAACAATTCGGTTTCATTGGTTTCACTCCGTTCAGCTAATCACAGAGATACAAAATTATATGAAGTCACAGAATCCACAAAGGCATTTTTCTTCTGAGGTGGAAACAAAAGTTGTATGGGCTTGAAAACTTGTTTATTCTCACTCAATTACAGAAGAGTATTTTGCTTTTGAACCACTGTAAAAAATGTCCAATCCTCCATTTTATGAACCCAAAATCAGCTGAGCGTAAACTTACATGGACTTAAGATTCCAAAACTATCGCAAGTGACCTTTTCAATTTTTGGTTTTTCTCTCAAATTCAAATTAAAATTGTATTTTCCACAAATGTAGTTCTTAGGTTAAGCTGTAACATTTTAAACATAACCCTGCCATGACTTACGTGTCAGTTAGTTTCCATTGGAAAACTTTCTGAAGTGAATCGAAGGACGCTGAGAAATTGAAAAGACATTCATGAAACTAGAAAAGGATTGGATATTCTGTCTACCACTTCAATAAGTGCCATAATAATTTATTCCGTCCATCCCCATTTGTCACATTTCACTAACAAGTTCACAGAGGAAAAGAGATGTCAATAGTCACCCAATCCAAAAGAAGGTCTTTCCTCCGACTGCGAAAAATTGTGGTTTAAGCTCAGTTAATCACTTTAATCCGAGAACAGTTATTGATTTTTTTCTGAGAAACTTTTTCGTTTTCATTTTGCTCTTTGAGTCTCAGATTTTTCTAAAGTTCCCTGACTAATGTTTATAAGAGCATAATGCACAAACTTAAGCGATCATGGATCCCAAAACTAAGCGAAGGAAGCTTTAACGAAAAGTATTTATACGTCAACAAGGACAAATAAAGGAATCTGTCAGCCGAGACATTTCCAATTTGCTATTCAAAACATTTTCTTTCTCTCTCTCTCTCTCTTTCTCTCTCCTCTAAATGCCATACTTTGTTACCCAACTGTTTTATACAAAAATGTCTTTTTTGTTCGGCCAGAATTTCAGATTTAATTTTTAAAAATATAATTTGATGTCTTTTTTTCTATTTAAAAAATAAAAAAAAAACAAAAACCGAATAATCATTGTAATTTTTTTTAAAAAAAATGGATGCCGGATTTGAATTGAACATAATGCTCAATTGACTTCTCTTTGGCCACTATGAATTAGTACTGAATCATGCGTCTACTTTTGATATTATTCTCCAGTAATGATTTGCTATAGCATCACTGTCCAGGCGGCTAAAATTATTTATATAGTGGCATGCAGACTCTCATAACAGTGAAAATACGATGCACGTAACATAGCCTAAGCATTTCAATGTTCTTGACCTCAATACTGCAAAAAGTATTGCTCGCATCAAACATTCAAAGACAATGTCCTCATAACTATTGAAGGATAGAAAAAACATGCATTGCGTTGCCAATCAGAAGCACATTAAATGCAGCTTAAATTGAAATTAAGTGGTTGTTTTACAAACATTTTTTTCGTTTAATAAATCGCGCAAACTCATTTTTGAGTGCATAGCATAGTTCACGAAAATAAATTCCCTTATCCTTTTTTCAGCTGCCTGTTTCTAAATTTACATCATTATATTATCTCAAAGATATAACATTCTGTATTTTCCACTACTAGAGATGCTAAAATAGGTTCTAAAATTCTTCTATTAGCTATCGCCGCGTTATCACTTCATTTTCAGTTTTTTTAAGGAAATTTATGAAATCATTTAAATTAACTTTGACATTCAAATAAAAAATTACAAGAATGGATGTTTTGCATAACCACGTCCTGCATACAACGCGGTTTCATTGGTTTCACTACGTTCACCTAATCACAGAGATACAAAATTATATCAAATCACAGAATCCACAAACGCATTTTTCTTCTGAGGTGGAAACAAAAGTTGTGTGGGAGGAGATACAACCGCTATGTAACTCCATACCTCAACGAAACAGAACACAAGACTCACGTCACGCCGAAAGAATAAAAAAGAATTCTCAACGATATGCACAGTGTTGAAGTGAAGGACGCCATTGAGAACTACGCTCCATCCAAAGTTCTTGAAACAATGTCACCAAAGATATCAGAAAACGAGAAGACCTTACCAAGAGGCAGCAGAAGACAACTAGGGCATCAGTTGCCCAAAAAGAAGGACCCGATTGACACCCGAAATGCTCCTGAGGAACCCAGTGGAAGCCGTCAAGTTTCTGGGCCTCCAGACCTGCGAAAACCAAGACGATTGTGGCAAACAACAACAACAACAAAAATTGTGTGGGCTTGAAAACTTGTTTATTCTCACTCGTTTTCAGAAGAGTATTTTGCTTTTTGAACCACTGTAAAAAATGTCCAATCCTTCATTTTATGAAACCAAAATCAGCTGAGCTTAAACTTACATGGACTTAAGATCCCAAATCTATCGCAAGTGACCTTTTCAATTTTTGTTTGTTTCTCTCAAATTCAAATTAAAACTGTATTTTCCACAAATATAGTTCCTATGTTAAGCTGTAACATTTTAAACATAACCCTGCCATGACTTACGTGTCAGTTAGTTTCCATTGGAAAACTTTCTGAAATGAATCGAAGGACGCTGAGAAATCGAATAGACATTCATGAAACTAGAAAAGGATTGGATATTCTGTCTACCACTTCAATAAGTGCCATAATAATTTATTCCGTCCATCCCTATTTGTCACATTTCACTAACAAGTTCACAGAGGAAAAGAGATGTCAATAGTCACCCAATCCATAAAAAGGTCTTCCCTCCGACTGCGAAAAAAGTGTGATTTAAGCTCAGTTGTTCAATTTAATCCGAGAATGGTTATTGGTTTTATTCCGAGAACCTTTTTCGTTTTCATTTTGCTCTTTGACTCTCAGTCAGATTTTTCTAAAGTTCCCTCACTATTCTTTATAAGAGCATAATGCACAAACTTAAGCGAACATGGATCCCAAAACTAAGCGAAGGAAGCTTTTATTGCAAGCGTTTAGCTTCAAATCAAAGTCTCTCCACAAAATGCGTAGAACATAAATTTGACAATAAACAAGGTAGCATAGCTTGAATAATTAATTACTCATAGCTCAAATTCATTGCGTACGGGTTTTTAATCTGTTGTACCTATTTCTTGACGCCCATTTTCACTAAAATGATACTCAGGGCAATTTTACATTCAGTGGACATATATTATCACTCGAATTTCAACCCTTTCTGTGTTTTCAAGGAAAGTGAAACTAAAAGGCGATGGCTTTTTCGGATCAAGCATATAAATAGAAATGCATTATCATGAAAATGATTTTTGAATTTTTTGAAACTCAATCCGGATTGACACTTTTGTGAGCTCCAGCTCGCATTCTTATAATTTCCGCAATGAATATCCTCTGCTACTTAGCCTTCACCTTAAAAGCACCTTAAAAAAGACTATTTGGAAACGTCTATTTGAACTGCAATCGGCTTAGAAAACGCTGACTTCTGTATTGTAAAGTAACACAAAGAGTAAACGGCTCTACTGTAGCGGAGTAGCACCAATAAGGAACAAGAGAAATAGTGAACTGCTGGACAATAATTCCCATCTCTGTGTGAATCAGAGATGAGCATTGAAGCTTCTCAATGTTGGGGAGATGGCAAGACAATTTATTATGCTGAAGATTATTAATATGGCTTTTGATTGTGTTTTGTCTGGTTTCTGTGGCTGTTGTTGTTGTTTTGGTGGCTCTTCACGGCTCCAAGCATGCCGTGTGGATTTCTAGGTCTGAAGCCGCCGTTTTGAGAGTTCGGTCCGGCTTGCCGGGGTCCGTTATTGAATGCATTATTGCCATTGCCGTGATTGTTTTTCCATCTAGGGTGACCAGAAAAACGACTTTGAGGTTGGAAGGGTCTTGTTTTATGATCCATCTGATTATTAAAGTGATTGCTGGTACTGCCAAAATTTGGGTTCATATTGCCAGATAGTTGATTTGGAATGCTCTGATTTGGTGCTAAAGCTCCCAGTGCAGAAATGTTGTTATACCCTGAACTGTTCTGTCCTGATAAAGCACCAACGTTGCTAAGGATCCCATGGAAAGGTGTAGCTTGATTTCCGGGTTGAGCACCATAGCTAAGGTTGTCCATAGTTCCTGAGTGCTGGCTGATGACGTTCTGGTGTTGAGAATTGGCAGCTTGCTGGTTGAGCTGTTGCTGGCTATTTGTCGGCACATTGCTGATAGGGGGTTTGATTGCACTGTTGGTGTTCTGATATGGCAAGTTGTTGTTGTTTATCGACGGAGGATGGAAACCCTGACCCTATAACACAAGATGCGTTGAAAACAATCAGTTTTTTTATTCCAGAACAAGAAATTTTCTGCGAAATTGAGGAGTCTCCTTACAAATTGTTTCATCGATAAAAATTTTCCCAAAAGGAATTTTAAGCAACTTATTGTTTATTTATCGGAATGTGTACTCCAATTTTATGTGATATAATATTGTCGACAGCAGAGTTTCCTCGGAGCTATATTAAGATCTTTTTATGACAATTTAACAAGCGCGTTTGGAAACCGTAGACTTTGCTACCTGTAATTCGTCAATTGAGATTTATTCAGGCATCTAAGAACAAATATGAAGTTTTGCATGAGGTAACTGCTTCTCTTAATCTAAGATAAATTTCTCGTCTAAAACAATTGTCTGAAATTATAAAATGCTTTTACATAAATGCTACCTAACCTCTCAGCTGTACAAGAAAGCGGAATTAGCTGAGAATAACATAATCGGTGGGCTTTTTGAAAAAAGAACAAACTGAAAAGTTATCCTATTACAGTTGTCTCTGTTAACTTTGGGACAATTTTCGACGAAATCATTTTGGTGCCTCCACATTCAAAGCTCAAAAAAGCTTTAGCACATCGTAACGTTAATTTGTCAAACAAAAATTTACTGCATTTTTTTTTCGGCGTTCCATGCAAAAAGAAAATAAAGAAACTTTTAAAAATGGCCAAATTGTTCTGAACAGAATTAACCGTACTGATAATAAGCATTCATATTCGTCATCCCGTGCGATAACTGAGTTATTTCGAAAACGGTTCACTGATTGCCGTTCGTTTTGAGGGATTGAAATCTTTGTTGCTTTTAAGAACAATCCTCCAATTGTAATTTTTATTACTACTACATTTTCCAAGCGCTGTTTTAAAGAAAGGGCTGTACTTATAATTGTTCTGACTCCAATTGTGGGGGGAGGAACTAAATGCTCACCTGGGTCTTTTTTTGTTGTCAATTTTGGTTGATAGATATAATTCGCGTAGAGTCTTGAGTGATATTAGAAATCCCGCCAAGCGTAAAGAGGGTAAAACTATAGACATTTTAAAACTTTGTCCTTTTCGAGGAGTCATCAAGGTTTAAAATTTCGGGAGCATTTCAATTTTTATACTAATTTTGTTCAGATTTTTGACAGTTATTTAAAAGTTTTTGATAGTTTTGGCCCAATTAGGTTACCTTTTCCAACATTTATGAGGTTTGTAACCCTGAAGCGAAATGGGAGCCTTTTTTCCCCTTTTAGTTTTTAAGAGTACAACGATTAGGATTACGGGACCTAAAAGAGACCCCAAATATAGATTTTGGGTCTCTAGAGTTCTTTTTGTCTACTTGTCGCGTCCACTTGACTTCTGTTTTGGTTTTCCTCATGACTTTCTGGCAAAGTATAATAAAAGCAATGCATTTGTTTTAATGCTGAATATAAGCTTTTCTCTGAAATGGACTTCGGTAACTAGTGATTTTGATGACTTTCTCACTAAAAGTTTTCATTGAAAACAATTTAACTAGTTGTTCTTTTTGTTTTTTGTTGTAATGTTACTTAGTCTCAATACTGACAGATTTCACTGAATTTCCCACGAAGTCTCATTGAAAACAATTAAAGCTAACAGTTTATAGTTTAAACATATGAAACTATTTGTTGTAGCAACTATAGTAAACTTTTGTTTTGACTGTAGATATTGTCTGTGTAGTTTTGCCACTGTCTGAAAGAAAGGTCTCACTTATATCAGTAGTAGAATAAAATCATTCATCAATTGACTGAGTTCATGAATGGTTTCCTGTGATTGGGTACTAAATGTTTTCTGAACTAAAACTTGAGTAAAAATTGGATTTCTGACCGTTTTTGTTGTTGATTTTGTAGCCATGCCACTCAATCTCATTTATTAAAGTCTGCATACGCAAAAATTATCCATGTCTGAATCAAGAAGTCCGTTTCAATTGGCTTCTCATCATAAACATAAAAATGATGACATTTAATTAATGTAAAAATTTGAAGAATTTTAGAAATTTAGTTTTTTTTAGAATTTAGAGAATTTTGTTTTCATTCATTTGGGTTTTTGGTTTTCGTTTAACAGCGATTGTATCAAATACGTGTATGTAATAAAAAGTACTTCGTATCAAAAATAATAACTTATGGAAAACATTTCCCCTAAAAATTCTCATCACGACTTGAAAACTACTGTTACTAACAAGAGGATTTAGATCCTGTTCAGTCATACGTATGCGCTTTTTCATTTGAGTTTTTATTATTTCTATAGCAACTTTTTTAGTACAAGAGTCATGGCATACCTCACTTACAAGTTAGCTTGTGATTATCTAGCTTGATTGACCTTTATTTTAATTTGAATTATCAATTTAGATTTTTAAGTGATTGCATAGTTCATTTGTTAATACTATGCTTGTTCCCAACATTGTTAGTGAATTTAGTTATTCAAATTTTAAGATCAAAGTTTGAAGAAACGGAATTCTATTTAAAATAACAAAGCTAATGTATTATAACAAGCGTTTGACAACCTTTAGAAGCAATCTTGACATACTGAACTTAAGACATAGCTTGTGATGATCTTATAAGAGTGACCTTATTTGAGCTTTCAATATCAATTCAGATTTAAGAGTGCAGAGGTCATTTTTTAATTCTGCGTTGAGCTTCCAGAATTTAGTTGAAACTAATTAGAAATCCAATCAGCGAAATAATAACTAAGTTGTCACTTGAAATACTTCGCAGTTTGAAATTGAGACTGGAAAAAGGGTCAGATGTTTATTTCTGGACCTCGTATTTGTTCTTTCGACCTCATGTTTTTTTAATAATTTTTTAAAGCATGTTTTAGCGGTTTCAGACCTTATAAACTGTTTAATTACATTTTTCCAAGCTTTAGCCTCAGCAATTTTGAATGAAGATTAAGTTATATTCGGAATCTTTTTTGTTTTTATTTTTGCATATATGTTTTGACATGAACCGATAACTATTTTACCAGAACAATCCTTTGAGAAGTTCTAGTAGCAAACACGACGTACTTCACTTGTTACTTGTCTTGTCATTATGTAGCCGAAGTAACCTCTATTTGAACTTTATTTGACCTCTCTGGTCTGCAATCTCGGTTCAAATATATAAAAGAGCTCATAAGTCAATTCTTCTTCAATTTTGTGCTCACTTATAAGTCTAAATGAGAATTTAAAATCGTATCGGAAATAAACATCTGATTTTTTTAACTTAAAGTACATGATAGTTTCATATTTAGCGGGAAAACAGGATAGATTTTGATTTTTGAATTTCATTTTTTTAATTCGTTAAATTTTGCAGTTAACTTGAATAATTTGTCAACTCTCTACATGAGAAATTGACATATAAACAATTTCTTGTGTCATTTTGTCTGTTCAAGTGTTCATTTTAGTAAAACGAAGAAATTCGATCTCAAAAAGAACCGTTTTATTGCATAGACATGTCCATTTTTGTAGAAGTCTATCAAAGCCTAAATAATATAAAATTTTAACTACTTCTTTAAAGGCAGTCTGCTTCTGCTTCATTTGGACAAGATTTAGGATCAGCAGGGTTGGCCACCGCACAATAGGGATCCCCTTAATAGAGCGTTTTTCGAATAACCTCTACTGCACCATGTAACCAAAATTTAGATCACTGAATCTCACTCTAATCAAAATTTTGCCTAAAACAGTTTTGAGCTGTCCCAGAAACCATATCGCTAACAAAAATTAGGAAAAGCCGCTTGTGATAGGAGAAGTTAATATGAAAGCAAGCAAAATGAGCAATAAATAAAAGCAAGTTATTCATAGAGAAACCTTACAGCATTCTACAATGTCAAGTTTCTGTTCGACGCAAAAAATCAGAGAAGCAGCTCTGATATAGACTCAGTCAAAATAGCTGCTTCTCTGATTTTTTGCGTCGATCTCCATTTTTTCATATCTTACCGAAAAATATTTGTTGCCACAATTATTTTAGAAAAAAAGATCAGATTCTAGGTAGCTCGCTGAAATTGAAGGGAAGTAGGAAGAGTTATGATGGATACAGAAGTCTGGCACAGAATAATTTTTGTTATACTCTCCTGGTATTCCAATCACGCACACTTTCAGACTAAATCACGAGTTAAAAAAATGCATGTTGTGAAAATTAAGACCCAGAAAAAAGCCAACGAAGACTACAATCATCACTTGAACAACTCAACTACATATCTCTTTACGCTTTTGCATCACTATTTTTTCATGTTTTGGTAACTCGGCCAATAATAGAAAAGTGAGAAAAATTCTTGAAAAGGAAAAAACGAGCGTTGTGCAAAATTATCAGGCGGCAGTTAATTTGAGGAGTCTTCCGTACTCAGTAATCCTATATTTTTAATAATACTTAGTCTCAATACTGACATATTTAACTGAAATTCCCACGAAGTCTCACTGAAGACAATTAAAACTTACAGTTTATAGACATTTGAAACTATTTGTTGTAGCATTTATAGTAAAATTTTGTTTTGACCGTAGATAGTTTCTGTGTAGTTTTGCCACTGTTTGAAGGAAAGGTCTCGCTGATTTCAGTATTGGAATAAAATCATTTATCAATTGACTGAGTTCATGAATGATTTCCTGTGATTGGGCACTAAATGTTTTCAAAACTGAAACTTAAAGTTGAGTTCTGACAGTTTCTGTTGTTGTTTTTGTAGTCATGCCACTCAATCTCATCTATTAAAGTCTGAATACGCCAAAAATCATCCATGTCTGAATCAAGAAGTCCGTGTGAATTGACATCTCATGATAAACATAAAAATTATGGCATTTAATTAAAGTAAAAAGTTAAAGAAATTAGAATTTTAGTGTTTTTTAGAATTTTTGTTTTCATTCATTTGGTTTTTTGGTTTTCGTTTAACAGCGAAAGTATCAAATACGTGTATGTAATAAAAAATACTTCGCATCAAAAATAATACCTTATGGAATACATTTCCCCTCAAAAATCTTCTCCCGACTTGAAAACTACTGTTACTAACAAGAGGATTTAGATGCCGTTCATTCAAACGTATGCCCTTTTTCATTCGAGTTTTAATTATTTCTATAGCAAATTTTTTAGTACAAGAGTTACGGCATACCTCACTCACGAGTTAGCTTGTGATTATCTAGCTTGATTGGCCTTTATTTTGATTTACTTTATCAATTTAGATTTTTAAGTGATTGCATAGTTCAACTGTTAATACTAAGTTTAATACCGGTAGTGCTAGTGAAATTTTGTCGACTTGAACCAAGTTATTCAATTTTTAAGATCAAAATTTTAAGAAATGGAATTGTATTCAGGATTAATATTTTCTCAAGTTCGCATATGTGCGTTTATAATAATACAGGTAATGTTTTATAACAAGCGTTTGACAAACTTTAAGAGCAATTTTGACAAACCAAACTTAAGACTTAGCTTGTGATTATCTAATAATGTTTTAGCGTTTAACGATTTCAGATTTTCTAATAAACTGTGATGTTTTATAACAATTTTCCAAACACTAGCCTCAACTATTTTGAATGAAGATTTAGTTATATTAAGGATCGTTTTTGTTTTTATTTTTGCATATAGGTTTTTATATGAACCCATAACTGTTTTACCAAAACAATCCCTTGAGAAGTTGTAGTAGCGAACCCGACTTACTTTACTTGTTACTTGTCTTCTGATTATATAGCCGAGTTAACCTCTTTTTGAACTTTATTTGACCTCTCTGGTCTGTAATCTCGGTTCAAATTTATACGTGAGCTCATAAGTCAACTCTTTTTTTACTTTTGTGCTCACTTATAAGTCTAAATGAGAATTTAAAATCGTATCGGAAATAAACATCTGACTTTTTTTACTTAAAGTACAAGATAGTTTCATATTTAGCGGGAAAACAGCATAGATCTTGATCTCTGGATTTCAATTTTTTTATTCGTTAAACTTTGCAGTTCACTTGAATAATTTGTTAGCTCTCTACATGAGAAATTGACATATAAACAATTTCATGTGTCATTTCGTCTGTTTGATTGAGACAAGAATGTGGATCAGCAGGGTTGGAGCATTCTGTGCCACCGCACATTAGGGATCCCCTTAATAGAACGTTTTTCGAAAAACCTCTACTGCACAATGTAACCAAATTTTTTATCATTGAATCTCACTCTACTCAAAATTTTGACTATAGGAGAAGTTAATATGAAAGCAAGCAAAATGAGCAATAAATGAAAGCAAGTTATTTATAGATAAACCTTACAGCATTCTACAATGTCAAGTTTTTGTTCGACGCAAAAAATCAGAGAAGCAGCTATTTTGACTGAATCTAACTCCATTTTTTTAAAATATTTGTTGCCAAAATTATTTTAAAAAAAAGATCAGATTCTAGGTAGCTCGTTAAAATTGAAGGGAAGTCGGAAGATATATGATGGTTACAGAAGTCAGGCACAGAATAATTTTTGTTATACTCTCCTGGCATTCCAATCAAGCACACTTTCAGACTAAATCACGAGTTAAAAAGATTCATGTTGTGAAATTTAGGACCCAGAAAGAAGACAAAGAACACTACAATTTTCACTTGAACAATTCAACTACATATCTCTGTACGCTTTTGCAGCACTATTTTTTCATGTTTTGGTAACTCGGCCAATAATAGAAAAGTGAGAAAAATTCTTGAAAAGGAAAAAACGAGCGTTGTGCAAAATTATCAGGCGGCAGTTAATTTGAAGATTTTTCCGTACTCAGTAATCCTATTTTATTTTATTTTATATATACTAGCAGGCCCGCAAAAGCATAACAAGAACATCTTATAAAAGAAAAGTTTTAAATTTAATTTTCGTACCACCTCGGGCTGGAAAACATGCCCCTCATTCATCAGCAATAGATATTCCGTTACATTACTGTCACGTGATCGCAGTCAAGATTGCCCAGACGGAGGTCGGAGACGACATCAAACACCTCAGGTGGGGGAGTGCCGGTGGCGACTGTACCAATTGGAATGTGTTTGGTTCAGTATATTACCTCCAAGATCCAGCAATTTTGTGTTCAACTTTATTGGCTCGTTAACTTGCATATTTAAGGAGCAATAAGACTCGTAAAGATAACCGCCTTCTACAAGGTGGCGTAGCGTAACACGTGTAATACTTTAGGATGAAAGTTTAAGGAGCCTTTAAAAAGAGAGAAGAAACAAGATAATGAAGGAGAGAAAACAGACCAAAAAGAAAGAGAAAAGAACGACAGAAAAGAAACAAAAGACAACAGAAAGGAAAAAAAACAAGAAAAGAAAGAAAAGAAAGAAAGACGAAAGCGAAAACCACGAGATAAAAGAAAAAAGACAAAAAAAGACAAAATAGAGAAAAAAAGAGGAACAAAAAATAGAAGCAGGAGAGAAAAACAAAAAAAAGAAGAGCAAAAAAAAGAAAGACAGGAGAAAGATAAAAAAGACAGAAGAGAAAGAGGAGAGATAGATAGAGAGAGAAAAAAGCAAGTGACACAAGGAGAGAAAAAATACAGAGAAAAGACAAAATAGAATGAAAAGACGGAGAGACACAAGAGGGAAACACAGGAGAGAAAAGAAAAAAAGTTGAACCGAAAAAGAGAGAAAAGAAAGAGAAGCGAGAGAAAAGAAAAGAAAGAAAGAGAGAAAGAAAAGTAAACCAAAAAGAACAGAAAAGAAATACAAAAAACAAAGACAAAAACAGAAAAGAAACAGGAAAGAACGGCAAACTAAAGAGAGAAACGAAAGAGAGGAACAAAAGAGAGAAAGATTGAGAAAAGCAGGGAAAAAAAACAGTCAATAAAGATAAACGAAGGAGAGAGATAGATAGAAAGAGAAAAAAGACAGCAAAAAGATAAATTAAACAAAATTGAAAAGGGACAGAAAAGACAAACAGAAAGAATGAGAGAAAAAAAATGAAGAGAAACGAAAGAAACAAACAAAAGAGAAAAGGCGGACGAAAAAGAAAAGGAAAAAAGAAAAAAGAAAGAGAGAGACAGAAAAGAAAAAAACAAAAAAAAACCAAAGAAAACAGGTAGAAAAGACGAATAGAGAGAGAAAAGACAGACAGAAACAAAAGACAGAAAAGAAACAGAGAAAAGAAAGACAAAAAGAAAGAAAAGAATAAAAAATGAAGGAAAGAACAAAGAAAAACGAAAAAACAGAAATGAGATATAATGAGGGAAAAACGAAAAGCAGAAAGTCAAAAAAAACAACAAAAAAAAGAAAAGCCAAGACCAAGGCAGAGGCGATCAAACGGAAAATCGAGGTTTTTCCCATTTCTAAAAAAATTTGAATCTTAGCTTTTCTTTGTTCAGGAATATATAATTTGCATCACCAAATAAGAACCCATGATTTTCCGTAATTTTTGGTCATTTTGCCTAGATTTTCCTTCTCGGTCGTTGACTTTCTTTGGAATCTGAGTATTTTCGGTCATTGAACGCTTCCGAATCAGTTTTTCGGACATTGACCGAAAAGCGCGTTTTCGGTCATTGAGCTCTACTTATGAGTCCGCTTAACTATGCTTGTTCAACAGGTC
The DNA here is from genome assembly GCF_964194025.1 of Convolutriloba macropyga. Lineage (NCBI taxonomy): Eukaryota > Metazoa > Xenacoelomorpha > Acoela > Convolutidae > Convolutriloba > Convolutriloba macropyga. The sequence goes on from NC_134472.1 coordinate 30,861,645, forward strand.
TCCTAAACATGCCAACCGAAGCTCTTAAACATGCAGCTCTATAAACTGTCACTCATTTAAAATATAAGATATATATATATATATATATATATATATATATAAATATAATAATAATAATAATAATAATAACGAATTCAACCAAACATGGTTACAACCAGCTTGGTAGTCCCCTGATTAGGGGAGAAATCCAGTTTCAGTAATTAAAATTTATCGAAAACTTTCCATCCTGAAGTGTAACTTTTATTTTTGAATCTTTTCACTGCCTCCCTTTCCAAAAAGCTCTTCACTTCTCTTCGAAACTGACATGAATTTTTGTGTGGTGAATAGTTAGAAAAACTGTTAAGTTGAGACAAAGAATTATTGAATAGGGCCACTCTATAAAACTAAATATTTTCAGAACGTTTCCGCAATGTTAATCTGGCTTCAATAAAAAATTTTTCACTTGATCCGGTCTTGGGACAACCAAAAGTTATTGACCAGTGGTCTGAGGCATTCAAAGAAGTTAAGACCACTAAAATCTTGTTAAGCAGAATTAGGTTGTAAAGTACTAGAAAATAACTGAATGGCAACAGGCGATTTCGAATTAGGCTCTCAACGTATTCTTTGTCACCCAAAAATGAACGGCAGGTTATCCATTTTAAACATGATCTTTGCAGTCTTTCCAAGCGTTGCAGATACTGTGGTCCTGGATTCCAGACATTTGACGCATAAAAAACCGAAACGAATACATATGTTTTCACCATTGTGCATTTGACAGTTTCTTTTGTGGTGCGGGGTATAACTCTTCCTAAATGATTCAGTTTTTGATACCCCTCCTTTATGGATATTCCGAGGTGACCATTCCAAGTCATGCTGGATGTAAAAATTAAACCGAAGTCTATAATTTGTTTTTCGTTTTGATGACAATGCCTTCTGCAAATAACTTTGTGGACGAATCATATGTACTTTTGTATGAGAACACGAGAATGCTGAATTTGTCAAAGCTGATTAGTTTGTTTGAAACAGACCATTCGATAGCTCTATTTATATCAAACTGAAGATCTTCACTTGAAATCTGTCCTATTATTTTCGTATCATCGTCATAAAGAAATGTTTTATTAATAAGTTGATCAGGTAGGTCATTTATGTACACGGAGAACAAAAACACAGCAAATATTGATCCCTTGGGACCCCCGCTTGAGATTTCAGAGAAAGCCGAGTAACTGTCTGCAATTTTTACTCTCTGCTGTCGATTAACTAGATATGAAGCAACAAAATTCAAAAACTTTTCATCAAATCCAAAACGAGCGAGCTTTTGAAGAACAGTATTAAAATTAATCGTATCAAAAGCATTAGCAATGTCCAAGTAAACTGCTATTGGGGATGAATTATCATCTAAAGCGTGATATAAGTTATCACAATATAGTATCAATTGGGTTACTGTTGAATGCTTTTGCCAAAAACCATGTTGCGCAGTGCAAAGCTTCCTTTCGACTGTCTTCTTAATGTGTTTGTAAACTATTCTTTCAAAAACTATAGAAATTGCACAGAGCATTGCAATTGGTTTGTAATTTTTAATTTCCGTTTTGCTATCATTTTTGTGATGAGGACGCACGTGTTTATTTTTCCAGACTTAGGGAAATTGGCAAGCGTTAAAATTGTTCTTGATTTAGCTGTCGCAAAAATTTGTACGCAACGTTGTTTGTTGAAATACAGAAACCCTCGATAAAAATTTTTGTCCTTATGCAAGTATAAATTCAATTCCACCTCTAATTTTCTAATTTTCTCTGACCTTTTGTTTGTTTTCCTTAGCGTCTTCAACTTGTTTTCTAGGTGTACACTATGGGAAGACATGTAAGATGGTGCATCAAGCCTGCGTTTTGTTATATGAGGCATTGATTTTTCGCAAGCTTTGTAAAAACTCCGATAAAAAACAATGAAGCAAGTCATTGGGACACCTGTTTGACAGAGCTGGGATTTCAAAACAAAAGAGATTAATAAGTTCCAATCTGCCTTGTTGATGTTGAGTTTTTGGAAGAGAGGCTTTTGTTCTTTTTTTGTGAGTCTGACAGAAATTTCTGCTACGAACAAATTGTGCTCAGAGAAGGAATTAGTCTCAACCGCTAGGTTATATTTCTCCAGATTAGTGCACAGAAAGATGTTGCGACAAAAGTTGAAGTTGCGGATTGAGCAAAAGTTCAGAGCATCTACTTCTTCTAAGAAACTTTTTTCATATTCGTTACTACTAGAAAGTGTATTCCAGTCAGTATGTGATAAATTTACATCACCATTAATTATTAATTTTTTCTGAGTACTAGAGTTGAAAAGCCACTCCAATTTAAATAATAATATTTGTATTGAACTTGAAAATCAGTATCAGAAACCCGGTATTTGCTGTTTTGTGGAGGGTTTTACAAGGTGATGAATATTAAAACAAGGTCGTTTAGGAAATAAACATAACATGACCAAAAATCAAAGATTGTTTCAATTTCTGTCACTTGACTGAAATAGAGATTTGTATTGTGAGCAATAAGAGTACCACCGTGAGTTCCAACTTTTCTATCTTTTCTTGACTCCACAAAAAATTGCAGATTTAGGAAAACTTCTGGATTTCTTACCTCATCTGTGAGCCATGTTTCTGTTAAGCAAAGTAGGTCAATATCACGTTCCTTTAGTAAAAAATCAAGATTCATTCTGCGATCAATTGTTAAAACCGACCGGCAGTTCAATAAACCTATCTTCATTACTTGTTTTTCCTCTAGTCATGAACGTGAATTTGTCTGATGATCATTCTTCTTTCAATTTTTTTCTACTGAGAGAGTTATGTCTACGAACAAGTTTTCGACTAACAACGCTCCTGATCCAATTTTGATTTCTGATCTGTTAATGTTCAGTTTTTGAGCACGTTTGAAGCGATAGTCAAGTAACTTTTTTTCCTTCTCCCAATTATCTTTGGATAAGAAAGCTTTCACGAAAATATTTTGAGCTCTCAGTTTTTGATTCGACATCAGGAGCAGTCGAAAGTTCCAAGGATTAGTCAACTTGACTATAATTGGACGTTTTCTTTGTGTTGCTTCGTCAAACTTTCCCAGCCGGAAGACATCTTTAACCATGATTTTGTCAATTCCAAAAGCTTGTGCCAGCTCTTCTACTTTTTTTTTCTCGTAGCTGATCAGCGCCACAAAAAAAGTTGTTCCCGTACTATCTTTGGGTTTCTCAGCAACTCGGTTTTGGTTTTCACTTTTTTGAAATTAATTTTTGTCACTTGGTGTTTTTGCAGAGAGCTGTTTTTCCTTTTCGGAAATTTTCGAATTCATATTTGTGTGAACATTTCTTATGCAATCGTGAATTTCAGTTTTGATTGATTCCATTTCAGATTTCAAGTTGCTTTTCATATCCTCAATTTTTTTTGAGATAATTCATCTTTAATGTTTGACTGATCTTGACGAACCACGACTTGATTTCGACAAAGTAAACATGCCCGAAAACATCCATTAATATTCCCCAGTGTTCTAAAAGTTTCCTTTGACAGGTCTGTGCAGGAACCATATGAGACACTTGAAGCATTGTATGCTAAATGCAGTACAATTGTTTCCACATATACCGCATAGAAAATCTTCACAAGACGCTTCTTTTGTTTTAGAGCCTTTTTGTGAGGCATGTTATTTTTTTAAAACTGCCCAATGGCACCTCACGGAACCTGGGGACAGCTTAAAACAATACTTCTTCAGGGATGCCTCAATGCTGCAAAACCTTTTGGGGGGACTTTTCTTCTTTTTAACTTCAATAAAACAACCAAATAAATGGAACGATCTAACCGGATATATTGAGTCCTTTTTCTAGCTTCAGAGTGTTTTTCCACCTCAAAATAACATTCAGGACGCAAAAAAAATAAAGCTTTCTTGTTCTGGAATTTTTGATAATTCTTTGATATATCAAATCTTTTCTCTGCGCTTTATATATATATATATATATATATATATATATATATATATATATCCGTGATTATTAGATAAAGATGGTGAATTGATTTTAGGGATGAAAACGACTCGAAAATCAGCTGCATATAAACCAATTTCAGTGCGAAAAAGTCAAGATACAAAACTGATCTTAGCTCCAAGGTTTATAGTAGGGGTCGCAAGGGTTACCCAATATGGTTTGCTTCTGAATAAATCCTTAGAAGCAATTCTCAAGGGATACCATAGATATATATTTATATATATATATATATGTATATATATATATATATATATATATATATATATATATATATATATATATATATATATATATATATATACATGCACATTTATTTAAAACAATTTTAATATTTATTTTAAAAATTAATTCAGAGTTTCCTTAATAAACTTGAAACAATCTTTCAAATTGAACAGAATGGTTGAATAAAGTTGTTCGAGGCACCTTAATCGAGAGAATTTTGTAATAGCTTTGCCATATTATTTGCCCAGTGGTGCCCCAGACGAGAGAGCAGATTATCTTGTAACGTCTTGTAAGATTCTTGCGAAAAAGTTTGTCTCCTACGAGAAAGTATCTTGCAAAGGAAAATGACTTGTTAAATCTTGTAACACAGAAATTTATCTTGTAATAAGATTTCTGCAAAACTGATAATCGCATAGGGAGAAACTATTTCAAGAAATCATCAAATGCAAACAGAATGATTAACTTCAGTTTCTTAAAGTTTACTATTCAGTTTTCCAACTTATTCCAAGCACAAAATCATCTCAGCCTGTCTGAAAACTGGAATTTTTAGTTTTGAATCGCAACTCATTGATGGTTTGTTATATCAGACATTGGAAGAATGAAAGCTTGATCTCAGAGATATATTTCAATTCAATTATCAATAAATAAATGGAAGCACTTTTTAAACCGTTTTAGATTTGTGAAGATAAAAACTCATTTGCGAACTATATACTAACCACCAATATAACCATTCATTTTACCATAAAACATTAGAACTCTAAATTATTGTTTATTTCTCAACAAAAACAGTCTTCTTTGTTTGTCTATTTAAAAAAGACAAAAAAATACAAGGAAATATCAATATCAGTTTAAAGAGCTGCATTATGGGTTCAATTGTAATCAAACGTTGATGAATGCGCTAAACTTATCCGAATTGTAACGCTTGATTTTTTTCTGAAAACAGAAAACAATAACCACGGAAACCATTTTTGCAACTAGTTGTAAACGGAGCCAAAAATTGGAAACTTAATCCTATATTGGATCCCAAAAAATTCTCCGAAACAGAACACAAAAACTATACGAGTTTTTCAAAAAAATGTTTATTATCTTAAAACTCGAAACTTGGAAGCTGCCACTGAACAAGTGCTATGCTACACAAAATTTGGTCAACATGTTTCAGAAAAAAATACAAAAACCGAACTTTTACAAATTGCAAGTTTTGAAATTTATTTTTTATAAAATGGAAAAAGATTGATTGCAATGTATTTAAACCAAAACGCCAATTTTTTTTGCATTTTTTCACAGAAGGCCTTACAAACATATAGAGTTTTCAATTTTTGATTTATCTCTGGAGGATAACTACGAAAATCGCTACCAAAAGCAAAAGCAAGAAATTGGGCAATTTCAATTTTCAGTCATTCAAGTTTTAAGATAATTTCTGTTACTATTATCCTGTTCCGGTTCAATTCTCACAGTTATCTTAATAAATTAAAAATCTTATTAAATGGATAGAGCGGGTTTGGAATCGTTAAAAATCAGAAACGAAGAAACATTTGGCTGACAAGAAACGTCAGACGGTACAGATTTGAGCAAATTTTTACTATAAATTTTCTTAGCAAGCATGCAAAAATTTTTTGCAATTTTTGAAAAAAAAACGTTTGAACAAGTGATTAAATTGTTAACTGAAAATGATTTTTGAAAGATTTTTTTTAACCAGAGTGAAAACCCGAGATAAAGATCGGGGAATCCTCGAAAATTAATTCACCTAATGGACACAAGTTCACTGACTTTCCGGAGAATTAGAATAAAATTGACGACCTTCTTACCTCCATTACTTTCTTGGAAATCCTCCGGTAATTTTTTAGTTCAATTTCCTCAATCTAATGAAATCCGCACTGTTGTCTATAACTAATTTTTTCTATGAGAACAAAAGAGAACTATGGTACTTTTGAACATTTCAGGCAGCTAATGAGCTCTATGAACAGCAAAAGCAAAAAAAAACATTTTCAGAGCAATCTTAAAATTTCTAGAAGACATCATGAGAATAATCGAAAAAACAAGCCTTAAATTACAAAACTTGCGCCGGACATCGAATCGACACGATGAAAAATCGAAATTATTAAGTGAGACACAACAAAAATTACTTTTTATCTTATTGGCTGTAATTATACTCTATTCGAAACAGTAAATATGAGATTAGCGCATTTGGTGAGGCCTCGACAGCCCGTGGGAATTGTTAAGGGATTATTACAACTTAACATATTATCAGGACCAAATAGGTCGTACGCTCTTTTACGTATGTGTTTAACAATTCATTGGCCAATGTTCAACTTGAAGAACTTTATTGTCAATTAATACAATAGATAGTGGAAGTTCATAATTACACAATGATAGGAAAAATACCAAAATACAGAACAGTGAAGCAGCATTTTCCATGACTACAATCAAAATTTGAATGAAGATTCCTCTTTACCAGCCACTTCCCCATCACCTTGTGTAGAAAACCTTATATCTTCTTTTCAGTCAAGCACTAAATTTTGAAAAAAAATTAAGCACTATCATGAGTAGAACATCAAGATGATGGATTAAATAACTGAAAAAAATTTAGCTAAAATTACAAACCGACAGTTTGTGATCACCGTCAGAAAAACACTGCATTTACAACACAAGAAATAACGAGATCCGGAATTTTTAAAGATAATTGCGGTATTTTTCTATTAACGGTCAGGAACTGTTGGTCTGGAATTTTGGGAACAATAATTTTTATGAGAAAATTTACATTGGAAAAATTACCACCGTGAAACAAAACCCCCCACCTTTTGTAATTAACATTTGAGAACCGCTGCAACCAGAGAAACAATTTTTGTTTTCTAGCAAACAATCAATGACTGAGTCACAACGTCTTAGAACCGGAGCATGAATTTCGGAACCAATCATTTGAACCAATCGGAACCAATGGAAATAAAAAATAGCCAGATCTGACCAGGAATCAATACTGACAAAATCAATACTGACAAATCTCAATACAATCAGAATCGAAATTAAAAAACATGAGCATCGGTAAAAACTATTATACCATTTTAGAATATTAATATTGCTAAAACAATCATACAGAATCAACGTAATCAACTGTTTGAACACTAAAGATAAAGCCCAAAACCGACACCAAAAAGGACAGGATTTTAAGCATTAATTCTGTGTAAGCTTAACTTCTGGTAAAAATTTGACCTTTTTAATTTGTCATACGCCAAGTATCTTCGCTTATTTTTGTGCTTAGTGTTCAATAATTAATTCAATATTAAGTTCAATAGTTATTAGATAAAGTTGCGGTCTATCAAAAAATTTGAAAAAATTGATAACTCAACTTAATTTTTTGTACCTTAGGCCATATAACGTTTCATAATCTGTCCATACCTATGGGTCGCTTATCTATACAGAACAATTGTTCTCGCTCGCTTCATGTTGCATTGATGTGAAACTTTTTACATTCCGCGCTTCTCTTGCCATTTTACATCGGTAAAATAAAGCGGGCGCTAAGAAATTTAAAATTTTGCTAAACAAGTCCGTGAATTGTGATAACACGAAAAAAAAAATATCGAAGTTAGAAATTGAGCGGTGAATTTCTGTAGTGCGGATTATGGCAGTACTAATAATTTTCCATTCAAAGCATTATACAGGAGTTTCTACAATTCACCGCGTCAACCACGATTCTTGGATAGCTTTACAAGTTCTAAATAAGTACTCAAAATTATTTTAGGCGTTCATTTTTGTCTAAATACTCGAAAACATTTTAGGCGTTCATTTTTCTACTCAACTCCTTGACAGTTCAATTTTTATCCAAATCTTAAAGAAATAATCGATGACTTCTCAAATATGTAATGTCTATCAGATTAGCGAAACAATCAGTTGCGGAAAACCCACGGGGAAAAAAACACTTCTTTTTAGATAGGAAATAAACCCCCAAGGAAATAGACCCCCGCAGAAAACCCCCCACTTTACTATTAAATAGCTGCGCATTTAGCGCGTTTGGCCATGCCTCGCGGGCCATGGCCATGCCTCACCGGTCCGTGGGACTTGATATGAAACTATCACAACTGAACAAATTATCACGACCGGAATTCAATTTTATTATCATAAGCAAATCTTGTGTTCCAAGAAATAAATCATGTCGTTTCAAATGTTTTATAACTTCAAGACAAACCAAAACCGTTGAGTTTTCCGGTGGTTTCATTGGCGCTGCTTTTCTACTTTTACAATTTAACCCTGTGCTTCAGGTAAAAAAAATAGGCTTATTGGCAAAAATTCTGCAGTGTTTTGTCAAAAATTAAAGAAATCTGCAAATATATTTGTCTTTATTTTTTAATCAACAACCATCATGTTAGCCTACTTGATACACGCAACATGAATCTTTGATTTGAAGATTTCCGAGGCATAATATGTGAACAAAACAGCTACATGCACTTTTAAATAAATAATGAGGTGCGAAAAACAGAATTGCTGTTTATTTTAACATGAATAATAATTTACCAGGAAAACATTTTTAGTGAAGTAGACCTTTTGTGTTTGTTCAGTGCAAGTAGCGCCAGTGTAGTCCCTCTTATGGGGGTCTTGAAATATTTTCTTGTTCAAGAGAACACTGATTGCCGCTGTTTCACATACCAGTGCAAACTCAGTTTGTGATCTATTATTCTAGCATCGCGTAATTTTTGTGCTACGAACATTAGCAAATTCAAGTAACAATAAAGCGCGAGATACAGAAGGTACTTTTTCAAGTGAATTCAAGTAAAATTTTATTTGAAGGGAGTAATATGAGTAAGGGGGTGCTGTAAAAGTAATCATTGGGGAAATTCACTGGCCGTTTCAGATCACGAAACTTGTCAAATTGTCCTGTAAAGAATGCAGGATTTGTATATCATGTATTATATTTTATTGTAAAGATGTTTCTTTTTATTTCATCTCAAAAACTCTGAACACCTCTCCGATTCTGTCGACCCTATTAATGCTTGAACATCTGATGAAACTCTTAATTTTCTGGTAATCAAGCGAATGAGCAGTTTTAACTGCACGTTTTTTATAGGGTACATCTTTATTTTACCAAAGGAAAAACAATCTTTCATCGGCTTGGCGATTAATAATAATTAGCGCAGCAAAACTGCTATTAGCGCAAAAGCATATTCAATTTTTGCTTGTGATTATTACGGCTTTAAGTTTTGCCGAAATTTATTTTAGAATTGGAGGAACGAAAATGATGCATTGCGCTTAATAAATTGCTCGTAGAAGGGTTACGAGGTGGCGTTCATTACTTTCGATGCAAAAAAGTGAAGTAGCAAAATTATACGAACTAAATTGGTGTTTTCTGAAGAGTTGAAAGTAGAAGGCACGCTGTCTAACTCAGGGTTGGGACCACTTAAGAAGGGCGTCTCCACAAACAGCATGCAAAAGTCACCTCTCTTCAGAATAGTTCCACCCTTCATTAGTTGGATTTGCAGACAAGACCGAAACACCGAAGCTTGTCTAAAATGATGGAAAAATGCATAAACTTTTTTAAGAAAAATTTTATATGCAGGCTTTGAGGTTTAAAAATGTGTGCTGTGAATCTTTCAGAACTTATTCCCAACTTAAAGTTGAATGTATTTACCCTTAGCAAAATAGCTCCAAGTTACCTTAGTTGGTTAGTAACTCGAAAACTAACTTATCTTGTACAAGATCCCCAAAACTTAGAATATAATAGTATAATCAAGTGAACTGATATAATATTCCCCAACTAATAAAGAGAACTAACGCTTTTTGTAAGAAAATAATGTCGCCGCCATTGACTGTTGCACCCTGATCGTCCCACAAACTTAGTGTCATTGAGCCTGACCTGTCAGCTACCTTGAAACTCTTGATTAGGTTGCCTTCTTTTGTTGTGATTGACTGTTCTAAATGGATCAAAGTAACCCAGTCTACCCCCCTTACTTAGTTGATTTTTGCAAAGGAAGATAGTTGTATTGCTTTTTGTATAAAATACGAAACAATCAATTAGATTTAATTTTAGAGCAAGCAATAGGATTGCCTCTCAATACTCCATGAAATCTTATTATAGGCCGGCTTTAAATTCACTGACCAGTCAAGAAACTTCCGTAAATAGTGAGCTATGCGAATACTCGTAACTGCATTTGCTGCAATTAAGGTTTTAATGTTTAGCTGTTTAACTTCTGCGAATTCAGCAAATTCAGGTTTTTGTTATCAATTAGTGAAAATGAAATCCTTAAATAAACCATATCCTGAACTTTAAAGTTCGCTGGCAATTCGACATATGGTCTGTGGACCATATCCTAAAGCTGACGAGGCCTTCCCGGTAACAATCTAGTCATTAGTGTGCTCTTAACTGCTTTTATGTAGTTCTTTTGAAAGCGAGCTAACTACTATGTACGAAGTCTCTCTTTGTAGTGCTTAGCTTCAACCAATTAACAATTGTTGGCAGTTATCTTCCCACCCCCCTCCAATAAAAAAAACAATGAAGACTTCTAAAATATTGTTCTTGACCCCCTCCCCATTTCTTTTATCGGACCGTGCACGCTCCTTCTGGATCAATTATTTCAGCCCCCCCCCCCCCCCCCCCCCCCCCTCCTTTAAGCCCCCCAAATAAATTTGTTATAGCACATTACTTTGTTAACTTGCATGCCACTATGCTCGCGCGGGGGGGGGGGGGGGGGGGGCGAACGGCGAACAGTTCCTCTATTTCAAAAATAGGATCTTTTCAACAATTGCCCCCCCTTTTGCAAAAGGGGGGGCTATTCTTGAATAAATTTAAGCGAGCTATTTATTAACCAATCAGAGACG
>NC_134472.1:30872848-31036318 GCF_964194025.1 Convolutriloba macropyga
CTGGGGTGTGCAAATAACATACGCCCACTACCCACTAAGCGGGGGGCACAAACGGAAAAGATCCTCAATATCTTCAGCGTGTTGTCTGGCGTCGTCTTATCGCCAGTCGACTCTTCAAATAAGGTTAGACGATGCACTAGTCTACATGTCTCATAGTTTGCATAACAGTTTAGCTCGACCACCTGGGTTTTTAAAATTACACCACCTTGCCTGTTCCACGCCTTTACGCGACTTTCATTCGTATTAAGGGTACAATCTGAAAACCATAGTCGCGTTGTTAAAGACAGCTGGGTTTTCGGCTGATTTGCCTTAAATTTAAGAAAATGTTGGGACTATTTTCAAAATAAAGGTGGCTTCTAACGAATGGAGTGTTTACATATTTAAATTCCTTTGGGACTCAAAAGACGTATTCTGTCATTCATGTGGGACTGTCTGATGTTGAACTTCAACGAAAGAGTAGTGTGTACATGGACCATTTTCTGTGATTGCTCCGATTGCAGAAAATAGTGGAACCAAGGCCAAAACTTCTATGGGAGCAATCCCCTCGGCTTGATGCCAAAAAGTCACAACAACAACATGTTATTTTTTTACTCAAATGCGCTCTAATTGAAGTGAGCCTTTTCTACGCCATGGAATGGTATCATTTTTTTCAGAATTACGTGTGATTTACACAGTGACCGAGATGTGATAGCTCTTATATGATAAAAGTTTATATGCAGACATTGATAAGGGATGGCGAGCATAGCTCTTTGTGAGGCGGAAAAACTGTTTTTACTTCATGGAGTTGAGCAAGATTGTCGTAATGATGGACGATCATGCCTGCAATGTCGCGAATTCAGAGTGCGCTCTGGTTTAGTTTCGACTGCCAATGGATCTGCCAGTGTAAAGATTGAAGGTCAGACAGATGTTTTAGTGGGAATCAAGGCCGAACTTGACACCCCAGATCTTGACCGGCCTAAGCAGGGGAAGATTGACTTCTTTATAGACTGCTCTGCGCTTTGCGAGTCCACGTTTCGAAGGTCGAGAAGGTAAAGAACTTGGAGTTGAGATTTACAACGCGCTGAAAAGCGTATATTGCGAAGGAGCAGCTGCAATATCCAATTTGAACAGTCTTTGTATTCTTCCCTCCAAACACTGCTGGTTGCTTAATATTGACATTGTTATTCTGGATTGTTCTGCTGGTTCTTTGTATGACGTCATTTCCCTAGCAGTTAAAGCTGCTCTTCATGATACAAAAATTCCTGCAGTTGAAGTTGACAGTGAAAGTGGTGAAATTCATGTTGAAAGTGAGACGTGGCAATGTTTGGACAGCGAAGGCTGGTTTAACTGGGAATCATGTCCGTTGCTCATAACCATATCAAAATTGGGATCAGCGCCTATGCAATCGTTATCACACGGATTGATCGTTGACGCGACTCTTCAAGAAGAAGCATGTGCGACGTCGAGCATTATTGTGGGCGTCGACGCTGCTGGAAAAATGTCAGGTTGTCGGAAATGTGGAACGCATAGTCTGTCTTTTTCGACATTTTCCGCAATGCTTCAGATTGCAGTACAGATTGCAACTGAATTGCACCAATCTCTTAAACAGCAACTAGCTGACGAGGCGGAACAGGCTTCTTGGTTGCAAGATGCATGAATAGTTGCATTCATTTATCTGACTTGGTTTTGTGTTCTATCAATGTATCTTGTTACGAACCGGCCTACATTTCATTGCTTTTTGTGATATTTAAGTAGTGCAATTTAAATGTACGATAATTAAATGGCGTACCAGCATACTGCGCATCAGCGTTTTGCATGATCTTTTCCAGATATTTTGTGTTTTCAGATGGTTAATGGAGATTAATTTATGGCAAGAGAGAGCTCTGAATGCAACTACAGAGCCAGTGAAATGCTTCTGTGATCCAAAGACATGTGACAATATTGGGTGGTGTTTGGCAGCAGAGCAGTGCTATTCAGCTGTTGGTGAGTTAATTTTCCCTTGATCCTTGCAGCTGAAGCTTGGTGTTCATATTATTTGCAATCCTTTGCTCAAATGGCTACTGAATTCATATATGCAGAGATCTGGAATAGCCAGAGAATTGGAGGAAAAAATTTTGAAGCAAGCTAGAACAAGCTATTCAGTTCAAACGGAATATTTCTGCTCCATAGATAAGATTTTGTGAATTCGAAAAATGTCTACGAAGGGTTCAGTCAAAGACTTCGTGAAACGCCTTTCAACCAGAAAATTGCCAACGTGCACAAAATATCGAGTTAACCTAAAAATATCATTTTGTAAACAATCCTAATTAAGTGATCTTGGACCGAGTTTTAAGCAATAGCTGATGTCTTGCTGCTAGTACAATTTTTACCCTTTTGAACGATTTGATTTCTTGCCATCTAGTCAGGGTGACCTAGTTTAGTTTTATATTGACAAAGATAAAGGGGGCAAGCAAGATTGCATAGTCATGGTAGGTACAAAATCACTCCTATAATTTAAAATGCCAATGCGGAGATCTTACGTAGTTTTCGGGCAATTTGGTGCTAAATGAGGAAATATGAAGGCAAAAACTAATGTGACATGTGCTCCAAGTGCAATGCACTAAATGGTGTTATTGCGAGCAGATGTTAGAGTGTTTGTTGATCTGTTGTTTATGGATATTTAGTTCTGTAATTATATTCAGAAAGAGAATTTATAAACGTGGGAAAGGACAATTGTATTTCAGATGTTGTGTGAAGCTGCTAAGATATTATTTGCTTCCAAAAGCAATTATTTGGATCCTGTTGCTCTTATGCAATCTTTGATGGTATCAGTTTTTCGTCTGGCTTAAATACTTTTGGACATCAGAAACGGATAAACTGTTGAAGCCCGATGCGATTAAGTAGGAGGCGGAAGTTTATATTATGGAGTGGGATTTTTGGAGACATTGACGTGCATCCATAGATACTTTTTACGCTCAGTCCCTCAACAACATTGCTCGCCATTAATCAGATCTTTCTAGCTTTAAGTTTGGGATAGTATATTATTAGGGCTGGGCTGACTTGACGTCTTTTTCGTTTTTGGTTACATTTTTCGGAAGCTTCGATGTTTAATTGCTCTTGAACGAAGTTCATAGCAATTATTGTAAACGTGTTGGTCTTTTTTATGCAAAATTTTTGCTTGACCGTGTTGACTTTTCGAGTGACTTTTAGCCCTTTACTTTTTGCGTTTCGCGTGATCTAAAATTCTCTCTCAATCACAATTTCAGGCAGCTGAACTAATTGGCGGCATTTTGATACTAAAAGTCAAATGAAAAGTGCGCCGAAACTATTGCCATTTTTCATTTTAAATCCTAATAGTGCTATATGATAACCTCTAATGTGGTTATTTGAAGCCCACTATTGAATTTCTTAGTCCCATTTAGGCTCCCCACTGAAGCAGGCTGCTATTGATTAGCCTTTGATCACCAGTCGATCAAGAGCAATTCTTCCGTTTAGCCGGTTATGTTTTTATGTTGACTTGAATCGAAATGTTTGCTAATGTTTGTTGTGGTGTTCATTTCTCGGCATAGCGCTCACTTCAAAGTAGCTGGAAAAGTTGGTGTATATCGCCGCGCTTGAATTTTCAAATTTAAGATCTAACTTTCAGTTTTTCAGTAGCTTTTTCTGCCAAATGTTTTTATATGTTTGATAGTTGTTTTGTAAGGGATGGTATTCTGTTGGCAAAAGTGGTAGCTCAAAAAATTTTTGAGCTTAGTTGTGGAGGTCAATTAGTTGTTTGTTATAATTTTTTGTTAGGATCAATAGAAGTTCTGTAGGATTCTTTTTACTCTCCTCATCGAAGTGCTGGGAAGTAATAATTTGAGCAAATTTGATTAGGTTTTTGATCCTTTTTTAAAACGGAAAACCTCTTATTTGAGCTATATTTTCATTACTTCTAGCGAAAATCTTTATATGAGGAATTGTCTTCTTGATTTTGAGGAACTTTCTTGCAGTATGAATTGTGTATCAAGATCAAGGTTGCCGTTAATAGCGTGGTAAGATTTTTGATGCTTTTGTATTCTCTCAGAGTTGTTTTTTTGGTCAAGTTCTCAGGGCTGCAAAAGTTCGTGCTACGCTTAGTGTTTAATTCGTTAATCTGTATATCATGGCCATAAAATGTTAACTTTAACTTATATTGTTTTGTCAGAAAAATGTTTGTGAATCATATGTTTGTTGTAGTTTGGTTTTAGTTATTGCCCAGAGTTTTCGTTAGTTCGAGTCGTTTTCGGAAGTTGTCCGGCTATGTTCTTTATTTCAAGGTTTTTGTTACGACCTTTTATGATGTCAAATCTCCTTCTTGTTAATTCGAGCAATTTTGACTGAATTGCGTGCGTGACGTCATTTTTCTCTCTTAATGGGACGAGATTTTTGTTTATTCGCGTGATTAAGTTTATGGTTACACTTGACTTAGCTCAATCTCAAAGATTACTTTCGTCACTTTCGAAATGACTATCCTTACTTTTATTCAAAGAGATAAGGTCAACTGTGTATGTCACTCTAATTGAAGGTTATTTGATGCATCAACATGTAATACAGATTCCTAATTAAATATAACATCTGCTTATCTATTTATAAACATGCTTTTAATGCCAACTGCTAATTTGCAATCTGTTTTGAACGAAAAAATCAAAGAGAATAAATGGGGTTTGGTTGCATGAATTTTTTGGCACATTGGGTATTTTGACGAGGCTAAATTGTCATGAAACCTTGCCAAATGGAATAACTAAGTGAATCTTTCATTGCGCTCAACTTAACATGTCAGTTTACTCTCCCTTATTGAAAATTGATTAGCACCATTCTACTCATCATCGGAGTGATTTTGAATTTTTAATCTAAACGTTTTCCAAATTCTGTACCTATTAGAAAGCCAGAGAGTTTGAACATATCCAAATCAAAAGCTGCAAACCTCCAGGGTACGTCTTATTGAAGTTATTGAAATCTTCTTAAATTAGTCCATCGTGCAATAGAGAGTTCGTAGACACAGAGATTAAATATTAATTCCTGCATTAAAATGCGGCAAAGTCTACAAAGAATCGAAATGATAGCTGGTAGATTAGTGTGTTGAGCTCTATAAATTAGTAATTTAATTTAAAAAAATATCTAACTAGCTTGCTTTCTGCTTCGACTGTGCATGAAATGTCAGTCAACATTGACATTTCTCATTAATGATTTTCAGCTGTCTTAACGACCCGATTCCAATCAATAATATTTGTTAACGTTGAATGTTAATAGTCAATGTGAAAAATTGCATGTAGTGGTCATTATTTACTGTACTTAGCAAATTTACAAATGTTTTACGTGACTGCGTTGACTTGTTTTAGTGGTGGAATCATATGGTCTGGTGGCCAGGGCAGGATGTATTTCAGTTGATTCCCCTCTTCAATGTAACACCCCAGCCTCACACAACCACGCCATCCTCTGTTGTAACACCGTCAACTTGTGCAATGAATTTCTTGAGCCAGAACTTATTGGAGGTAATAAGATAGGGCTTGTCAAACT
The DNA here is from genome assembly GCF_964194025.1 of Convolutriloba macropyga. Classification (NCBI taxonomy): domain Eukaryota; kingdom Metazoa; phylum Xenacoelomorpha; order Acoela; family Convolutidae; genus Convolutriloba; species Convolutriloba macropyga. The sequence continues at coordinate 30,878,345 of NC_134472.1, forward strand.
CAAATAAATACAAAATTAAACGTTGCTAGAAATGGGAACATAGAGCGAAACTGTTTGTGAGTTAAGAGCTTCATGCCATGTGAAAACATGAAAAGAAAAATTTGATAAATCGAAGCCGAAAAAAACGCTGTTCACAGCCTATAACTAAAAGGACGTTTGAAGCTCCTTTCAATAATTTTGTGTGAAATTGTCTTAGAACATCTGAATTTAGTGAGAGATATCAAGGGTTATGGCAAAGCATTCCGTGTAAAACAGACCAAGGTGGTGTTTGCCTCGGAATCATGGCTTCCTGAATCAAAGACTACTAGTTAAAGTAATAATTGCTTATCAGGGAACGACATTCACTTCACCAACGATGACAACCAGTCCAACTTGACCCCTATCATGATGTCAATAGCAATTCCCGCAGCCACATGTGTCTTGGTCGCACTACTACTCTACCTTTTGTTCCGATTCTACAAGCGCCATGCTTGGAAGGCCCACAAATACGAGAAAGCTGTGTCGTCGGGCGCTGGTGACACAGGAACTCCTCCAGAAAAACCCCTTGGAAATCCTTTGGCTGTCCAATATGGGGGACACCAAGCTGACACTTCACTGTCACCGGTCACAGCTGGTGACAGTACTTTGCAAGTGCGTCGTGAGACTAGTTATGCTATTTTTTAAATGCTACGCTGGGATTTTATTTGATGTTTACGCAATTTTTTATTAATAACCGCGAAGCGATAGGGGCTATTATTGGGGACATCGTGGTTTTTACTATCCAATGGATTTGGATTGCATTGGTGTGCTGTCTTTTTTTAAGATCTGTTCACGCTTTTTTCATGTCAGTGAGAAGTCAAATTAAAGTGGTGATTTTTGTCACGCTGAGGTACTAAAGAGAATAAAATTTAGAGTAGGTTTAAGGACTAGAATTCAGCAAGGGGTAGCTGAAAATTTTTATGACCTGAACACTTTTTTGTCAAAAAAACTTTAAAGAATATTTGATTTTGCCCTTTTTCAATAATTATTTCTGTTGTCTTATCACTTAGTATCATCCATGACAGGTCTCATTTTTTGTCTTATCGTTTAGTCTCGCAAATAACAGGCTTCATAGGTTGCTAATGGGGGGTTATTTTAGTCGATTAAATTGTTTCTGTTCAAAGCTGATGACTTTGACATCAATTGTTTTCAAAAAATATTATTCGAGTTTTTGTTAACTTTATTATCTTATATCTTGGTCTCATTATTGAACTGTTTCCTTGGTTTCTACAAAAAATTGTCTTTTTAAAAAAATCTTTGCAATTAATTGCTCTTTCTTTCTTTGACTTATACGCTGCCCGTTTTAAAAAAAACTATTAGTGAATTTTTGAGTTTTGCAAGTATTCATTTAACTTATTGCTGTTTTATCAGTTAACTCCATTAGTGACAAGTTTCATCTGTTGATAATGATAAGCAAGGGAATTTAATTGGTGACCTGAGTTCTTAGAAGTTGTTTTGATATTGACTGTTTTTAAAAAATAGATTGGTTTTTTAGTCTTGTTTTTTGGCTCTTTTCCGTTTCTGCCCCCCCAAACTTAGTGAGTGTATAATTTTTGCACCCCCAGAAGCACGCGCAATATTTTTACACAATGATTTAACATGTAATGCCATGTGCTCTGTAATTGGGGGAGCATAACGTACTGGGGGCACAAACGGAAAATATCCTTTTTTTTGTGGTCCTTTACTTTTTTGTCGCCTTTAGAAGATAAGCTGAGAGAATTAGAAATAAACTACCATTTCTACGCAGATGATACTGTTCTTTATTTTGTATTCGGTTCGACCCTCAGTCAATGCATGTTTGATAATTTTTGACCTCGATTCAACGTTGGTTCAATTCAAAATTGAAATTGAGTTCGGATAAGAGTGAGTATATGATTATTCGGAAATGTAAAATTGTTAAACATGGTCTCTTACATCTGTCAGAATATGGTAACTACAATTAACAGGTAAAAGTTCTAGGTTGTTATATTGATTGTCAACTTGCTCTGGAACGACAGATTGGCTTTGTTTGTTCGAATTCGTTCTATTATCTCCGTAAAGTATGGTCAATTCGAGATCAAGTTAAAACATCAGTCCTAATGAGTTAATTAAAGTTTTAGTGTTATCACATGTTGACTACTGTAATTCGCTTTATTGTGGTCTGCCAAACTTTTTATTAGCAAAACTTCAGCGAATAATGAACTCTGCCGCGCGTTTGATTTTTCGATTGTCACCTTCAACACCAACCTGGTCATACCTGAAGCAGCTACATTGGTTGCCAATTAGGCAACGCATTATCTTCAAAATCCTATTGTATGCGCATCGCTTTGTACATCAGCCTGGCAAACTCCCACTATATTTATCGGATCTAATGAAACGAAACACGATGGTTACAAGGTCTCAATATTTTTTACAATTTACTTGTTCCCAAATTTTGCTCTAATTTTGGAAGACGTTCGTTCTCGCATGTCGTCGCTGTTGAGTGTAATAAACTCTCTTTTGAGCTGAAACTTATACCATCTGAAATTTTATTCAGGCGAAAACTCAAAGCTTATCTGTTTTAATTTTCCTGCACTGTTGAGATTTTAAATGGTGCTTAAACCAATAATAATAATTGTGGTAAAATTGCTTAATCTCAATGGTTCCAAATTAATTATTTTCATTGGACATCTAAGTAGCTTTTTTCAAGTCAAAGCTAGATCAATTCTTTGGATTGTAATTCAGGACTTGTCCTGCTATGTTTTTAATTCGTCGTCTCCATCGATGATTCTTGAACCTGACTTTTGAAATTGACTTTTGCAGTTTCAGTGACTCTAATGCGTTGGAGTTCAAAATTTGAGTGCGTGACGTCATTTGTTCTGCTTTTAGGTCAATTATTTGACTTACCTCACTCAGAAAAATGACTTCTAAAATCACTTAATAAACTTTAAATATTATGAAAAGTTTCTTGTCAAAGATCAACAGTGTGCATCTAAGTAGTGCCAAACGAGTATGCCCTAATTCTTGAGTATTAGAGTCTTGAGTTTTTGTTTTCAGATATTAATTTTGAAAAAGCTCTTAGAGCTTTTCCTTATGGAGCGTATGTGTCTCATAAAAATGACAGTCCAAATCTAACGCAAAAAGTCTATTAGTCTATTAAAGGACTGGTGGTCAATCTGTCTCTTATTCGCTATGGGCTATGTTTAGCTGATAGCTAACTTCCTGTTTAATTGCTCTCGAACGAAGTTCATAGCAATTATTGTAAACGGGTGTCTTTGTTCGACTCGAAGAGGAGTATTGAGATTCTACAGGTTTTTCTAAGCAGAAAGCAAGTCTGTTCATGATTTGAATTTTGACTTCTTTCTGTTCGAGCATTTACCTCCGTTTTTGATTGTTGACTTCTGTTTTCGAACATTGGACTTTAACGGTAGCTTTGTTTGTAATGTATAGTAATTAGGAACTGCTGGTACTGTTCAAGGTGAAGAGGTCATTTTTGAGATTTTTGAGATTGTTCCTATTTAAGTCACCCCAAATTATCTCAACTACACCGCACAAACCCCGCGCCAAATATCTACCCACCCCCCCCCCCCAAACACGTAACTACCGCCACCGCCCCCCAACACCTACCTACCCCCACCGCCCCCGCACTCACTCCCCCCCCCCCCAACTTATCCCCACTTACCCCTACCCCCTCCCTTCACCTAGCTACCCTCACCTACCACCCCCCAACTACCCCAGCACTACCCACCTCCCCAACCTATCTACCCACCCACCTACCTTCGCCCTCCACCACCTACCTACCCTCACCCACCCCCCGCCCCATTTTACCCCCCGCCCCCCACCTACCCCTACTCCCCAAACTACCCCCTCCCTTCACCTAACTACCCCCCACCTAACTACCCTAGCTCTACCCACCTCCTCAACCTATCTACCCACCCACCCACCTACCTCCCCCCCCCACCATCTACCTACCCCCCCCCCCCCGTCCCAACTTACTCCCCCCCCACCTACCCCTACTCCCCAAACTACCCCCTCCCTTCACCTAACTACCGCCGACCTACCCGCCCCCCAACACCTACCTACCTTAAATGTAGTTTGTTGGGCTACTTTTGTTTTTTTTCTCTCTCTTGTCTATTTTGATGTTCTGATTTCGATAAGGTTAGGTTAGAGATTATAATGCACGACGATTCGAGTCATTTCCGGTATTCTACCGGCTATGTTTTTTTTATGATGCAAAATTTTTGCTTGACAATTTTGACTTTTCGAGTGACTTCTACGCCCTTGACTTTTTGCGTTTCGCGTGATCTAAAATTCTCTCTCAATCACAATTTCAAGCAGATGAACTAATTGGCGGCATTTTAATACAAAGTCAAAATGAAAAGTGCGCCGAAACTAATGCCATTTTTCATTTTAAATCCTAATAGTGCTATATGATAACCTCTAATGTGGTTATTTGAAGACCACTATTGAATTTCTTAGTCCCATTTAGGCTCCCCACTGAAGCAGGCTGCAATTGATTAGAGCTCCCACTAGTCGTTCGAGAGCAATTCTTCCGACGTTTAGTCGGTTATGTTCGAGAAATTCTGATTCAATTTTTTGAAGTTGTGCATTATTTTTGCACCACTTTGACTCCCCTTCAACTAAGCTAAAGGTAGCCTCCCTAAAACGTCACTAGCTACTTGCCAAGCAAACGGTTCGCCATTCGACCGACATTAGTCTGTTATGTTTGTTAAGTTCAATCCTTAATTGTTGTTTTTCAGGATTTGCTGGGGCATTCGTACAGTTCTGGCAGTGGTAGTGGACTCCCCTTCCTCGTACAGAGGACTGTCTCCCGCCAGATCAACTTGATTGACAGAGTGGGAACAGGTCGCTATGGTGAAGTGTGGAAAGGTAGCTGGCAAGGAGAGATGGTGGCAGTCAAAATATTCTCCTCGCGTGACGAGCAATCCTGGTTCAGGGAAACAGAAATATACAACACAGTTCTCTTGAGACACGAAAACATTCTTGGGTTTGTTGCGAGCGACATGATCTCGCGAAATTCGTGGACACAAATGTGGTTGATCACTCATTACCATGAAAACGGATCCCTGTACGACTTCTTAAACACAAATACAGTTAACAGAGATGTGATGCTGAGATTTGCACAGTCTATTGCAAACGGTTTGGTGCATTTACACGTTGAGATTACTGGCACTCAGGGAAAACCGGCAATAGCACATCGAGACCTGAAAACGCGGAATATTTTGGTAAAAAGGAATTTGTCCTGCTGTATTGGTGACTTGGGATTGGCTGTGACTCACAGACGGGATACTAATCACGTTGATCGAGGACAAAATACCAAGGTTTGCTTCACTCTGAATAAGTAGTTCTCAAAAAAGTGAAGTCTATCCGGACAGCGCTTTAAAAAATTAATAGGAAATGATAAGCGCTCCTTTAACTTTTTGTTGTCAAACATATTAATAAACGCGAAGAATGGGTGTTTGAAAGTGGTCTTTAATGTAATAGGTGGGAACTAAACGATACATGGCGCCCGAGATTTTGGATGACAGATTGAACGTAGATTCATTCGAGGAATTCAAGCAAGCAGATGTGTACGCAATGGGACTTGTTTTCTGGGAAATTGCCCGAAGGTGCCAGTGCTCTACTGGTTAGTACTTATTGATTGTTAAGGATCTCAGCGCCATCTCTTCTGTACCCTGACTACAGCACATAAGAGTAAAATAGGACCTAATTATGTTTCATGATTTTTAGCGGATTTATGTTGACAAATGATTAATAGCCGCGAATCGATAACGAGGCTATTATTCGTCTCATTACGTATTCATACAACTCAAATAGGAGTTATGTTGATCTTTGGTTTTTAATAGGCGAAGTTTCATCGAAACAGGAGAAAGTCAATGGCGCACAGGAAAACATGTTTTTAGGTAAATTTTCTTAAAGAAGTCAATAATTCTGAGAAAAGGGCTTTTTGAGAGCATCTCAATTTTTAACTCGAATTGTTGGGCGCAAACTTAGACCAAGAACTGTCTGTCTGGGAGAAATTATGACTATTTAAGACCTACAAATTTGAGCTATATTTTTGTCATTAATAGCCGCGTCAGCAACTCTAGGCGGCTATTATTGCGCTCCTATTTTTTTGTAATCGTCTAAAAGATTTTTGTTTTCTCTTACCCTGACTTCTTGGAATTGACTTTTTCAATGACTTCAGTGACTTCTACTGCTTTGCAGTTAAAATTCGTGTTCGTGACATCATTTCTGCTTTTAGGTCAATTCCGCGACTTACCTCACTCCAAAAAATGACTTCTGAACTTACTTATGGAACATGGAACTTTAAATTTTATGAACATTTATAATTAAAGGTCAATAGTGTGCATATAAGTAGTGCCAAACTTATATGCCCTAATTCCCGAGTAATAGGGTCTTGAGTTTTAATATCGAATATTAATTTTGAAAAAGCTCCATTAGGGCTTTTTCCTTGTAGAGCAAATGTGTCTCGCAAACGTGACACTCCGAATCTAACCCAAAAAGTCTAGTGGTCTATTAAAAAGCTGGTAGTAGATCTGTCAATCTTATTTCTTTAGTTGTTTCAATTCATGGTAGGCCGCAAGCGTCTATCGCGGCTTTTGTCCGGCAATCTGGCGGCTATGTTTATACCGTTTTAGACGCTGTTTATCGTTTTTCAAGTATGTGATTTAAGTTTGTATTCAGTCGGAACTTTTGCTCACCTTTTGGTTTGATGTCTAACGAATTTGATATTTTTGCTTCAGAAAATGGATTAATGCATAGTTTGCTTTTTTGAGATTTTCTGGCTTTGAGTTTTTTTTAATGATGAAATGGAATAGCTGAGTGGAACTACGAGGCGCTTTTTTTCGTTTTACGTTTTTCATGACGCAAGCTTTGAACGAGCTGTTTTTTTTCATGCCGCTTTATCAATATTCTCTGAATGCTTTTATGTGCCTGACATCAGATCTCCAATTTATTGGAAGTTTAAATTGCGTGAAAATTTTTATCTTTTAACTAGTGACCGTAAGGACACCTAAGTTTCCTTCTTAACACTTTGATAGTTTATAAAGGGATCTTGTACGATTAAATCTTTTATTAATAAAGCATAGCAAAAATCATTTTTTTCCGAACTACTAAAACTTTGTATATTAGTAGTCGCTATTATATATTTTATATAAATCTGTTTATAAAGCAGTTATATTAGTCCTGTCATCTTTTTACGCGGTTTTTCATCTGAGCCTTTTAACTTTCTGTCCTCAAGATCTTGATAAGTAGTTGAAGCCCGTAGGACCCTAATTGGCTGAGCAGCTGACTTCAGCCTTAAGCCTTACTAGTCGTCTAAGTATGCAAATCAACAAAACTGTTTCGAGGAGACGATTTCATGGTGTGAAGGGCAGTTCTTAATCTTAAAAGTGTGACCTCCCCTCAGTCACGCACCTGACGCCCCCCCCCCCCCCCCCCAATTACTCCTCAGTTCGTCCGCCTCCACCTGGTGATCTTAACCACCTTCCCATCACTTATCCCCACTGCAACTGTTCACCCCTCCACCAAGCTAGCATCCCGAAGCCCCAGCCCAGCTACCGAAGCCAACTGCTCCCCGTCGTTAGAAAGAAATTAGCCGACGTTAGTCGGTTATGTTTGCTTTTCTTGTGATTTTTTAATTGCTCTCAAACGAAATTTGTAGCAATTATATTAGTCCTGTCGGTCTTTTTTAATGCAATTTTTTGCTGGACGGATTTTTCGTCTGACGCTTTTGACTTTTCGTCGTCAAAAACGGGATAAACAGGTAGCGCCCAGCGGCCATTAAGTGCTCTTAGAGCCTTTCAGCTATGTTTCAGCTCAAACTGTTTTGGAAACTTATACTTATGGTGTGAAGGGCGGTTCTTAGAGGTTGAGACACCCCCCCCATGTTGACCCCCCGCCCCCACTATACCCTCCACCCCCACCGCGCTGTTGCCCCCCCCCCATCACCCCCCCCCCCCGGCTAGCTACTGACGAAACCAACCGCTCGCCGGTCGTTTGAGAGCAATTCGCCCGACGTTAGTCGGTTATGTTGAGTTTTGTTTCGAGTGCCGTCGGTCTGTTTTATGAGCTGCCAATAGTCAAGCTGTAACTGTTTCAAAAAGAAATTTTGCTTTTAGTGTTTTAATAGCCGCACAGCGATAGCTGGGGCTATTATTGGCCTTCTCTTGGTTTTTTTTCGTCGTCATGATTTTTGTTACGACCATATGACGTCACAGCCACTTTTTGTTCATTCGTTCATGCAATTTCAACTGAATTGCATGTGTGACGTCATTTTTCGCTCTTAGTGGAGCGAGTTTTTTTGTTCATGCGCGTGATTAAATTATTGGTCACACTTGACTTACCTCACTCTCAAAAATGACTTCCTCACTTTGAAATTGACTTTTATTTACTTTAATTCAAAGAGATAAGGTCAAATGGGTGTGTGTCACTCTAAATGAAGGTTATTTGAGATTAGCTAATAGAGGCAGCAATAACTTATACAGATTATTAATCAAAATATAACAGATCAGCCTTCAATGAAAAGACGAGTTTTTTGTCTGTCTTTTTTACTGTTTTTTTAGACTGCCGATCTACGAATCTATTGCGGCTATTTTCTGGCAATCTGCCAGTTATGTTTTCTGGTTTATTTTCAGTTTAGTTTTCCAGCGGTTTTTAAATTGGTAGTCTTCCTCAATTTTGTTACGACAACGCGCCAAGACATCGGATCTCTTCTGCTACTCAATAGCTGAATTTGATGGGTGGCGTCATTTGGTACTGCATTCTTTATGCTTTGTTTGGGCAAACGCTGGTATTTTGTGGAGTATACATACCTCACACAATAAGTCGATAAGTTGACTTCTGCATTCATTTTTTAGTTAATAGCTACCCTCAGCAGGCTATAATTGTGCTCCTATTGCAATCCAAAGTATTTTGATTGTATTGGTGTGCTGTCTTTCTTTAAGGTGTGTTCACGTTTTTTTTGGCTTTTTCACGTCAGTGGGGAGTCAAATTAGAGTGGTGATTTTAATCTCGTTAGAGTAGTATAGTAAAAGGAGGGAAAATTGTGTGGGTTTGAAGCATGCTCTTTCAAGTACCTTTAACGTGGACTGAGAAGTTGGTATTTGAACAAATTTTAGGCTTTTGAGAACGATTTTTTGAAAAGGATTTGATTGCTTTTTCAGTGTTTCTTTTAAGTGCTATGAATGATACATATATTTTCTCATGGAGCCTCTTTGCAATTGTTTGAACTTATCGGGGGGGAGCTAATTCTTTTTTGTACTTTGATAATAATTGCTGGCATAAAATGTTATCGAAAATTTGATTTTTTGCCTTTTTCTATATAATCTCTGTCGCCTTATCAACTGGTATCAGTAATGAGAGTATCATTGGTTACTAATGAGGCGGCATAAATGAACCTAATGAAGTATTTGAGTTCAAGGCTTGCTGTGTTCAAGACTTTGATAATATTTGTCCTCAAAATATTTTCATGAGTTCTTGTTATTTTATCGTTTAATCTCATCAGGGACAGCTCCCTTAGGTTGGTAATATGAATTATTTTAATCGATTTGAATGTTTCAGTTGAAAACTAAGTCTTTTTTATTGAGCAATAAAAACTAAAGAGTTTTTTGCTCAATTTGTTGTCTTACCTCTTAGTGTCCTTGATGACAAGATTCATTGGTTGCCAAGTATGCCCAATTTAATCAAAGTAATCGTTTGTTTTTAGCTTTTTTTATGTATACACTTATTCTCGATAACTTAGCTGAATTTTTGAGTTTTATTAATATTTGTTGGTCTTTTTATCACCTAATCTCATTAATTGCAGATCAGATGCTAATGAGTACTATGTGAATCTAATTGGTCGCTTGAGTTCACAGCAATCTTTTTTAAAGACTCGAATACCTGCCTGTCGAAAAATAAAAGCTGATTTTTTGTCCAAGTGTTTTTGTTGTGGTTTTTTCACTTAGTGTCAAACAAAAATAACTAATTGGCATTCTATTGCGGCGTAATTGTAGTCAATTATTGGCTCCAACTTTCAGCTAACTTTTTCATTCACTGAGATACCATTTGTTTTTGTAACGTTTTAGTGAATTGCAATCTTGCCTTCCTTTTTAGTTCTATTGTCCCTTTTTCAGCCATTACAACAAGTGAAAAGTCTGACTTTTTGACTTTTAAGTTATACGATAGCCTGTGGTTAAGAGTTTTGGATTGTTGTTATTATAAAATTCTCTTAGTTTGGTGCCACTTGTTTTTGATTTTTGCCAATTCTCAATTTTTGCTTCTTTGCTTTGTCTGTCATTGATTCCCACAAGGTTATTATGTACTGGTTCTAAGAACGCATAGCGTCAACTTTTTTAAAAATTGTTATTTTTAGGGATACTTAAAGAACTAAATCTAGGGAAAAGAAATTTTCTAATACATCTGTATTTTTTTCATTTTTACGCAAATGGGGTCTTTGTTGACTGTCTTAGATTGTTGTTGCTGTAAAATATCAATTGTAAGGTCATTAGTTAAGTCAATTCGTTGGATTATGATTCATGTTTTTTTACTGCGTGGTTTAAGAATTTGTTTGGTTTTATCTCCTTTTTCCGCTGGTTCTGCTCTAAGTGCTTAAAACATCAGTTGCTCAGCAAAACAATCTAAAATGAACAGAATCAGTATCAAAACACGGAAGCAAAAACAGAATCGGGATAAATCAATAAAGTCCATTTTTAGATGCCCGCTACTTGAAGTTTGTTGTTCGGCAATTCGCCGACTATTTTTGCTTTTGCACGCGGCCATAAGTTGCCGCGAAAATAAGAATTCCCGTAGGTAGTTGAAAAGTAGTTATTGTGTCTTCAGAGGTGACGAAAATAGCTTTTCTGGGGCTTTATCGCTAAAACACTTCTGGCGATGAGTTAAAAGAACTTGATATTCAGTCTCGAGCTTATCATGATTCAAAAGGGTGACTCTTTGTCTTTTGTCTTTCTTTATTGTAAGCAAGTTGATCAATATGTGCTCGATTTCATGAGAATTTTAATCTACTTAAAGGTTAATAGAAGATAAACCATTATGAATTCTTGAAGTGTTAAATATGCATCCAGTCAGTGGGGTCAACTGAAGAGCAAGAGTAAGCTGTAAGCTTCAAATCATAAAAGAAAGACGACCGTTTGGTTTAACCAGTCTCACCGGCAGCCCTAAGTGACTTACGTTTCTAATTCTATCGGCAGACGCTCGATTGATGTTGAGACAATCATTCTAAAGGCACTTATGACCGAAATTTGATGCAATTTGAGTATATCGGTTACAGAATTAGTTTTTGCATGTATGTAAAATCAGAGATAAACAGAAGTTTGTTTAATTGCTCAACAATGACTGCAACGCGGTCAAAAGCAATTACGCTCTAAACCGGAGAAAATCTAATGTCTAAAGAGCAACGGGAAGGGCACCAGATTCATTTTGTCACTAGATTCAAATTAATTATTACCTTGTTTCATTGAGCTACGTTTATTAATTGAAAGCTATTGTTTCAAGACATGTTATTTTAGTTCTGTAACATTATTTTAGAAATATTTTCAAGACGTCCGTTGTCGTCCCAGGCAACTCAAGTTCTTAATTGCCCTCAAACAAAGTTTGTAGCAATTATATTAATCCTGTGGCATTATTTATGCAATTTTTCGTCTGAACCGATTGACTTTTGGTCCTCAAAAGGGAGATAAACAGATAGCACTCGGAAAGCATTAAGTGGCCGAGTAGCTCTCTTATAGAGCCCTACTAGTCTCTAAGTGTGCGATTCACCAAAATTGTTTTGAGGAGACAATTTCAGGGTGTGAAGGGCATTTCTTAGTCTTAAAAGTTTGACCCCCTTAGCCCTCCCCCCCCCCCTCGATCGCAGTTTGTAGCAACTATATTTGTCTTGTGGTCCTTTTTTATGCGATTTTTTTGCTTGACCGATTTTTCGTCTGACCCATTTGACTTTTCCTCAAAAACGGGATAAACAGTTAGCGCTCGGAGGTCATTTATTGGCCGAACAGCTCTGTTTGAGCCTCACGCCATAGTAGTAGTCTCTGAGTATGCGATTCACCAATTTTTGAGGAGACAATTTCAAGGTGTGAAGGTCGGTTCTTATTCTTAAGATTTTAGCGGCCTCTGTCAACCCCTTTCAGTCAAAACACCCTCAACCAAAAACCCTTCCATCCTCGTCTAACCGGGCGATTTGGACTCCCTCTCGTTTAGCTGTTCCACAACCCTACCCCCACCACTTGATCCCCCCAATAGCCTGGGCCCCTCCCCTTCGCTCACACCCACCTGATGCATCCCTAAGTCTCTGCTGGCTACTACCGAAACCCACCGCTCGCCACTCTTATGAGAGCTATTCGCCCGACGTTAGTCGGTTATGTTTCAACTTATGCGAGGGAGGATTTTTCATTGCTCTCGAATGTAGTGTGAAGCACTTACTTTAAACGTGTGGCTTTTTTAAAAATTTGTGCTGGACCGTTGTGGCTTTTTGAGTGACCTTTCTGCCCCTGGCGTTTTGCGTGACCTTAATTTATCTCTCATTCCTAGCAGCTGAACTCAACTGGCGGCAGTTTACTACGAAAAGTCGTATGAAAAAACCAAAATTGGTGGCGGTTTTTACGTCAAGTCTTAATAGTGGTATGCAAGTGAACAATTTTTCGTAAATTTTCTTCACAGTTTTTAAATGAAGAGCTAAAACTAATTGAAAAGTTACTACTATTGAATGGTCATGAAAAATGAAAAATACCGAGAAATTGGAGAATTAACGAAATGATAATAGTGACCGCTGCGATGGAGATTAATGGCTGTCTCTTGATTTAATTTAGAGATTTTGGTTAAGACTATGACATCACGATCACTTCAAATCTGCTTTTGTTCATTTATATATGTATTTTTGACTGAATTGTGTGCGTGGCTTTATTGTTCAATATTAGTTGAGCGATTTTGCATTCGATTTATAAAGGTTTTGGTCACACGTGAATTAAAGCGCTCTTGAAAGTTTCCTTACTTGAATTCAAAGAGATAAAGACAACTAAGTGTTTGCCACTCCGATCGAGGTAGTTTCAGAGTATTTAGTAGAAGATTCAATAAATTAAACAGATTCCTAATCAAAATATAATATCTCAGCAATTAAGAAAAATTTTTTCGGTTGGTTTTTATCTTTTTGATACTACAAATCTACCGCAGCTTTTTTTGGCAAACTAGCATCTATGTTTTATTTTTGTCTGAAATTCACCTTTAGCTTAGGTTTTAACATTTTTTAGTTTCCCTAAGAGCTTAATAGTTTCACTATGTATGTGATTCGTGGAATGCAGGAAAGTTTTTTTTTACTTTGAATTAAAAACTTATTCCTCAATTTTAGTAACAGCCGCCCTCAGCTTCTCAGCCGGCTATTATAGTGCTCCTATTTCTTTTTTTTTACTTCGCGTAGTTAAATTTTTTCGCTTTACCTTAGTCCACAGCTTGTTCAATATTTTGCGTGAAATCTTTTTGACTTCTTTACGCTAGTTTCACTCTTCGCTCAATCTGCTCAAAGTATTTGTAGACAGTAGTTGCGCTGCAAATTATTTCAAAAAGAACAGTTAGTATCAAAAAACGAAATCAGAAAGAGAAACGGGATAAACTCATGAAGCGCAGTTTTAGATGCCCGTAACTCGAACTTTGTTCTTTTAAGTCCTAGTTATCATCTCTAATGCATATTGGTATTTATACTAGCTCCTGTATCGTCTCACTATGAAACAGGAGTATGATCAACTACAAAATGACATCAAAATAGTTCGCACTTTAAATGGGTTTTCCTACAAATTTTTTATTTTTGTCTTCTTTCAATCCCAATCTCGGTCATGGGAATTAACAGCGGCTGTTCTCCGCCAATCTGCGGGTATATTTTCTTTAATGAAGTCGATCTGAATTGAGAAAACGCGCGATACTAGAGTTTGATAAGAAAACAACAAAGTTTTTTGAGTTGCGAAATAAATTAGCATACTTCATTTCTACCTTTGTTGATTTCTATAGATTTTTAAAGCAATTTGTTCTGAAACCAGACAAGTTATTTTCCTATTGGGCAGGGTTAGGATTTAAATGATGCAAGGAAAGCCAATAATAATTTGTAGAATGGGTTGCTTGACTAACAATGAATTAACGAAAAAAAATTATGCAGAACAAATTTCATCATCCTTTCTCAAATCTGCACTAGCTAAATATCAGGTCCTGCTGTTAAGTTGGCGTATTTTAATTAAGAGTCGCATTATACCATCTGCCAACTATTGTGCTCCTCTTTTTTACAATCCGAAGAATTTGGATTGTATTGGTTCCTCATTTTTTGTAAGATGTGTTCACAATTAAATTTTGCCTATCAAGATAACGAAATGGGAAACCCGCCGGGCATTAAATTGCAATCGAGTCACTAAGATGATTTTGTTGGTCTTTTATGTGCAAAATGTTTAGATAGTTCTGCTCATCCAATTTTTTTCGACAAATGGGTTGCATTCAGTTTAGAGGTTTTTGTTCAATTCGTAAATATTTTTGAGTTCTTTAGTATTTTTTTTTTCAAATGCTTTCGAGCAAAGCAATAATGGTACCTTGTTTTGCTCATAATTTTTTTTGCTTCAACACTGACTTTTTCTCTTTTTTTCTCGCTTGAGCGATTTACGTTGGCACACGGAATAAGCTGGTAAAGCGTGGGGCATTACGTGTCTGAGCAGCTCTTAGAGCTTTAGTAGGCTCTAAGTGTATAGTTCACTAAGGTTTTGAGTAAACAGAACTTCAAGGCGTGAAAGAAGGAAAATTCCCCCACCCCAAATGTATAATACCTTTTACTACTCTCCTTGTTCATTTTTCTAAAATTCTAGATTCTAAAATTCTTAGATTAAAAAAAATACACAAAAAGATTATGCGGAAAAAAGGGTTCTAAAGGGTTTTTAAATAAAGGATTATTCAGGCGCTGATACATGTCAATGCAGTTTATCTTATTTGTGGGTCGTTTGTTCTAAAAATGAGTGTATAATAGGAAGAGTGGTGGAATACCAGCCCCCTTTCTTCGACCAAGTACAGAGTGACCCATCGTTTGAAGAGATGCGAAAGGTGGTCTGTGTCAGCAAAGTTAGGCCTCATGTGCCCCACTACTGGACCAACGACAGGGTATGTACACCAGAACAATGGAATCAAGAAGATTCAAGGGTCTACAATTATCTTTGATAGCCACGTTAAAAGTGGACAAAGCTCAATTTTATGCTTTAATATTTGAGGAAGCTTGCAAGGAAGTGATATCAAAAGAAGAAAGAAAAGTGTCAGAAATGTTGAATGATCGATTAATTCGCGTTCTTATAAGTTTTCTTAAAATTAACACTAGGTCAAATTCCGAGTTGGGATTCTCAGTTTGACTAAAGGAAATTTAACATAAATATTTTATTAGTTTTTCAAGTTTCCAAGTTTGTCTGTTTTGCACCTTATTGTGATTGTGACGTGTATACAGGTGCTCTCCCAGATGGGGCGCCTGATGACCGAGTGCTGGCATGAGAGCGGATCAGCCAGACTGACATCCCTCCGTGTGAAGAAGTCACTCCAGCAGATTGAACCTGTATGTCCGGAGGTCAAACTCAAACTTGACCTCATCTAATTAACAACATCATGCAGAGCAATGTTGTCATCGGTTGAAGATAAATAACATACAGAGGGGTATAATAGAATGAATGGGTGTGGTGATACGAGCTCTAGAGTTGAAGATGTGAAATGGGATCTGTCGTGCTCTGGAATGGTCATTAAGGATCTTGTGTACCTTTTTCTTCCTTCATATTTCCTCAATCCGGTCGAAATTACTTTGGTGTTGTTATATTGGGCAAACATGATTAATATGAAAACTTAATTGGAAGAAGCAAACTAGTTAATTTTCCTCTCTTTAATGCAATAATTTTACTCCATCTGTTCTAATTAAAACGTGTTAACAATGTTCTCTCCTTGCACCAGGCAGGAATTTTGTTTAAATCAAATGAAACTTGGTAATCATTTGGTTACTAGGAGGGGTCAGCTTTGCTAACAATATTGTCTAATCAACTGCTTATGTAACAATGACGTTGGACGGCGGAAACTCAATCTCAATAAAGGCTGATGAGCCTGTCGTATCTTCTCCAATTGCTGTCTGAGCTTTGTTCTAGTTTTCGCCGCCAAAAATTCAACCTATATTGTACGTGATGCCAAGTTTATTTTAAAATGATTAGATTACGATGTTGTCTAAAATGAAATTTTTCTTCGTATCAATGTTTGTATAAAAGCTTTCCCTAATATTGATGACACTAATGTGTAGTGCCTTCTCTCCCAATTATCTCTTGGACCGATCTCTTTCGTTGTTTAATAATGAGTAGATTAGCGCAATAGTTGTAAACAGTATAAGTACTCTCACTTCTTGTTTTGTGCTTTTCTTTTTGTATTTGATCACTTCCGTAAACAAATTTTGTGACATTTATTGTGAAGCACCTTTGTATATATAATATGGAGAAACTTACTTAGTAATAGATTGTTTCTTTTCCGAGATTTGCCTCACAAATCACGTATTCTGATTGCTCTCCCACGGCGTCAATTATTTTAGTCCTGTTGGTGTTTTGTCACCCTTCATATGACCGCTTCAAAGTTCAGTCGAGAAAAATCAGATAGGCCGTCAAAGCCCTATTACATTAAGTCGCTGATGTCTTAAAGTCAACTGCCACTAAATTAATGGGCTCGTCAACTTTTAATCGTCAACATCTAATTGAATATATACACGTAAATCGAAATGTTGGATCAACAAGTGGTATTGAAGGCCTCTTGGGTTTGGACAATGTTAAAACAGGAGCGTCACTAGTGCAGAGACAACCAAAAAACAGTCGAGAAACAGCAATGAACCGGGCCAAGATGGAACTCCGTAACGTTGAGATCATTTCAGGTTAAAGAATTTGACGGGATGCCGAATAGTTTTTGGATCAACTTTGTGCAAAGTTACGTGGAGAGTATGCGCAGGGAATAGCATGAATAATCAGGTAGTGCCTGTTCAAAGCTAAAATTTGGAAGCAAAGCAATTACTCTTCTGTTTTCGATGAAGACCAATGGCATGAGTACGGAGACAATAAAGACTGACATTTAACTGCTCGTAGTTTTCTGTATTCATTCCAAGTGTTGCGCTCAAAGGAAAATTCGTTAGAAAATTCATTTTCAAACCAATCTCTAGAAATGGTACATCTAATAAACAATTCAGGAACTGTTTTTAAATTTTGCTCTAAAAGGAATTAATAGTAAATGATTCTGCTACTTAACTGATTTACAATTTTTAACTTGCAGGATACTTTTCGGTGTTCTAAAGGGTTATG
This sequence comes from Convolutriloba macropyga, assembly GCF_964194025.1. Classification (NCBI taxonomy): domain Eukaryota; kingdom Metazoa; phylum Xenacoelomorpha; order Acoela; family Convolutidae; genus Convolutriloba; species Convolutriloba macropyga. The sequence continues at coordinate 30,895,660 of NC_134472.1, forward strand.
GGCTACATTTCGTAAATTTTGCGCTAAACTTCGTTTTCAATCAGTACATGAAAGAATAGATTTTTTTAATTTTTGGTCTCTTGATACAAAGAATCATGAAGCTATGAAAATAAGCATCACTGAGTAATGAAGGCCGGATTAATTCTCGCATATATGAATAAACAACCCTTGAGTGATAGCAGAATAAGCTCAAACTGCTATGTTATTAAATGTTTTTGAGGGTCACAAGCAATGGATATCTCATGAGTTCAGTATTTATCCTTGTTTCGAATACTATTATCTTTTATTAATTACTCCCAAACCAAGTTTGCGTCCTGCGGTAATATATTACTACTGCGGTTTTTTACGACGCAAAAAAGATTTGGAATTCTGCAGTTTTTCAGCTGAGCCCCCTCCTATTGCTCTCTGCAGGTGTAAGGTAATTTTCTTTGGGTTTTGCAGTTTCTCTTCCTTCTTTGATAAACGTTCCATTTTTTCAAAACGTTCCATTTTTTCAAAACGTTCCATTTTTTCAAAACGTTCCATTTTTTCAAAACGTTCCATTTTTTCAAAACGTTCCATTTTTTCAAAACGTTCCATTTTTTCAAAACGTTCCATTTTTTCAAAACGTTCCATTTTTTCAAAACGTTCCATTTTTTCAAAACGTTCCATTTTTTCAAAACGTTCCATTTTTTCAAAACGTTCCATTTTTTCAAAACGTTCCATTTTTTCAAAACGTTCCATTTTTTCAAAACGTTCCATTTTTTCAAAACGTTCCATTTTTTCAAAACGTCCATTTTTTCTTTTACATTCTTGTGCAGTCAATTTAATCATATATTGATTAGCAATTAATATGGTCTCTTATCCGATTCATAAAAATTCTGTGGAAGTCTTGCAATGATATCAACTCAAGTAATATCAAAAAACAAATGTCTTTAGTGAAGTAGAAAACATTTTCTCTATCACCGCATATTTTTTCCCAAACCATGTCTTCCATCTAATTGGGGTTATTTTTGGCTTTTAATTGATTTGAACACAAATTCGAAACTTTCTGAATCATCAAAATTTATTTTTAAAGAAAAAACGAGAAAAACCGTTAAGTTTTTCAGAACTGCTACATTTTACTCAATTAGTTTTTAAAATAACATAATTTCTCAAAATCATCTGGAGGTGAAGGAAACACAAAATTTTTTTTACACATGTGTAAGATACACAAATATTTCATACACATGCGTTTTTGTACACAATCAAACAGCGTAAGACCATTTATTTCCAAAAATGTTACTTTCCAGTTAGAAAAATACAAAATTTGCATCATTTTCGACTTTTAACTGAAGCCTTTGAAGAAAAATCGTTGTTTGGCAAGCTTTAGTGTGTACAAAACTCAACACTACATTAATATAGGACGTATGAAATAAAAAAAATGGTATTCACTTCTTATATTCTTGCCAAAAAAGACAAAACGCGACATAGTAATTGAATTTAAAGTTTTATTTCAATTTTTTCGTTAACTAAAGTTCTTCAAATGGTGCTTTTTATAAACGTAGTTTCTGAAATGATCTGTTTTCTATAATGAAAATAATTGACAGCGCAACTGAAATTTCATCTGGTGTAATTATATCAACACAAGTGCAACGATTTGCACCTTTTAATTAAAAAAAAGATATTCAAGGTTGCTACGGAAAAAGTACTTCAGATTGAGTTTTAAGGAAGTTGTTATCAGAAGAATAATTTTTATCAGAAAAGAGAGAAATTTTTGAAAACCGTTAGACGTATGATGTTCCAATATACAGTTCCAACAATTGAATAGGCTAATTCGCTACAGGTTTCAATCAAGAAAATCGGGACTCTCTTATTTACCAGATTGAGCGTTCAACGGGGAGCTTGACTCCATTTAATTAAAAGCATTTCTTATCACAGTGCCTGAACTTTTATTACTTATTATAAAGAACTTAACCATTTCGCTTTTTTGTCAGTTGAATTATGTTTTCAGCATATTTTTACTGACTTTTTAAGTTTAGATTTTATTTTTCCTCGCTGATTACCAGCAACGAAAAAAGTCCATGAGGGTTTTTCTTACTATAATTCAATAAGCAAAGCTTTTAAATCCAAATAATTTCCGGACTGCCGCAAATCCGCAATTACGTGAAGGAAAACATAAAAATGAATGAGATAATTGTAAATTTGTTGAATAGATAATAATGTTGTTCTAACATGTTTTTTAATGGGGAATAACAGAATGGTTTTTTCTTCAGTCAAATTTTAACTTTTCGTATACGCATCATAGAGAAAAAAGAAAAACGCCATTTTGTAGCCCATTTTGGATCTAATTTTTAATTATATTAAAAATATGTAAGAAAATTGAAGAGAGGGAACCGACGAAGAAATTTGGAAAGAAAACGTTAATAGGAAAAGGAACCGCCCTCGTGGGAAAGGGGGTCACAGATCGGTATAAAATTCAACAAAAAATGGAAAAATTCATATTAACATTAAAAAGGTTAGATGAATTTTGTCACGAGTAATTCTTTACATTTTCCAGCGAAAAACAAAAACAAATATAATCTATAAAAAATTCAAAACATCAATTATTATATTTTTTTTCTCAAATTTCGTTTAAAAACCGTTTTATCCATATCTCTGTCTTCTACTCGCTATAAACTATTGTACGAACCATCATTTGTCTGTACCAAAAAAATTCAGAGATCATGAATGTGTCGGGCAGTTTTTTTCTCTAAAATTTTTTTAAAAACTCAACTTTTTCAGGAAACTAAAAAAGAAACAAATTTTTTTCCTAACTCAAGATTTGTATTTGGTAAGTAACAATCTATTCTCTTCAAAATTAATCATTCTAGTTTCTTTAAAACTTTGTGATCACAAAAACCGGCTCCGTGAAACAAACATCAAATCAAGAAAACTGTTTTGATATACAGAAAAACTGGGGATAAGAATTTATGGATTGCCAAATCGAAAAAAAATTAATAGAATTGTTCATAATTTGTTTTGAAAATTAGAAGAAACTCATTTTTCACTTCTCTGCATATTGAAATTGTCCTCCTCAAATTTGACTTTCAAAGTTTTTTAAACTGAAAAACGGACTAATTTGTTGATTGTGAAACTCCCCATCTAGGAAACAAAAACTTTTGTGAAAGAAGAAGTTAACTTGAATTTTCTTTTTAATGTCTCCTATTACTTTCAAAATACCTTTATCAAAAAATATGGAAAAACAAAACCATAAAATTTACTGATGACTAAGGTTTCTAAAGACTAATAATTATGAGCTGCTAAGGACAGAATTAGAGGCAGAGTGCAAAGTTTGTGAGAAATAAAAAAAATATATGTAAAAATTTTTAAAAATGCTATATATTTGCCACAAATTTATTCGAAAACAATTTTGTGTTAATAATATCTTGCTTATAGCACATATGCAAGACCTTAAAAAACGAATTGGTTGGTTATGCTCTTGAAACATCAAAAAGGACAAAATGTTGAAAAAATTCGAAAAGTCAATTTCAATTTTAGTGTCAATTTTACTCTTAGCGATGCAATTGCCCCAAAAAAAAATTTGTTTTAGTTTTCAGAAAAAAGAAGTACGAAATGAACGGTAGCCAACCTTATGTAAAGACAGATACCAAAAAACTTAAATCGTTTTTTTTTGGCGTCGTTCTTTGTAATTGTGCGCTTGTATTTTTGCACGTGTGTGTGCTTGTGTGGGTAACATATGTTTCACCTGTGTGCAGGAGAGTGAGAGAATTAGGATTAAGTGTTTGAGTAGAGTATGAGAAAGATAGTTCCCTTAAAAGTTAGACAAATGGAAGAGGAGTGCAAAAATTGTCAGAAGTCATGACGAAATTAGAAAAACAACTTAACCTCTGCTCTAAACTGCGGCTTCAATATAGTCCGAAACCAAAACTGTGACTTTTTACATCTCGCTGATGACAATTCTTTGAAATTTTAAAAAGTATTTCTATTTTGCTTGAGATCTCTGAAAAAATAATCTATGTTTTGCTCATCAGTTTTTAACGTTATTATAAAGTTTTTGAAAAACTTCAAGAAGTTACATTTAAAAATTTAGTGTTATAAATTTTTTCATCGACACAATTTCCCGGAAACGTCCACATTTAATTTGTTTAGTTTTTGTAATTATTTGTTTTTCGAATTGTACTCCCCATGTAGGAAACAAAAAGTTTTGTTAAAGAAGATGTTAACTTGATTTTTCTTTTTATTTTTTCTTTTACTTTCAAAAAACCCTTACCAAAAAAAAAGAAAAAAACAAAACCGTAAACGAACTAATAACTAAGATTTCCAAAGGCTACTAATTACTAGTTTTTATTGACAGCTTTAATTGTTCCTCTAAGTGTTAGATACAATTAGAGGCAGAGTGCAAAAGTTGTGAGAAATAAAAAATATATGTAAAAGAAAATACTATATATTTGCCAAAAATATTTTCACAAATAATTTTGTGTTATTTAAATCTAGTTTATAGCACATATGCACGAACTTAATAAAGGATTTGGCTGGTTATGCTCTTGAAACAACAAAAATGACAAAATGTTGAAAAAATTTTAAACGATATTTGCAAATTCCTCAAAAGTCCTTTTTATTATTTTTCAGAAGAAACAATTCGGACTGAAGTTGGCGGTAGCCAACCTTAAGTGAAAACAGATACCAAAAAATTTTTACAGTTTTTTTTGGCGTCGGTCTTTGAATTTGTGCGCTTGTGTTTGTGCGTTTGTGTGTGTGTTGTGTGGGTAATATATGTGTCACCTATGTGTAGAATAGCGAGAGACTTAAGATTAAGTGTGTGAGTAGAGTATGAGGAAAATGGTAAATTTAAAAGTTAGATATATGGAAAAAGAGTGCAGAAATTGTCAAAAGTCATAACTAAATTAGAAAAATTACTTAACGTCTGCTCTAAACTGCGGCTTCAATTGAGTCCAAAACCAAAACTCTGAGTGTTTAATTCACGCTGATGACAAATCTTTGAAACTTTAAAAAATATTTTTAATTTGCTTGAGATCTCTGAAAAAATAATCTCTGTCTTGCTCATGAATTATTAACTTTACATTTAAAAAGCTAAATTTAAAAGTTTAGTGTTAAAAATATTTTCACCTACACAATTTCCCAAAAAAGTCAACACTTATTTGTTTAGTTTTTTGTTTCTGTGTTTTTCTAATTGTACTCCCCTTGTAGGTAAGAAAAAGTTTTGTGAAAGAAGAAAACTTGAATTTTCACTTTAATGTTTCCTTTTACTTTCAAAATACACTTACCAAAAAATAAGGAAAAACAAAACCAAAAAATTTACTGATGACTAAGGTTTCTGTCGTACATCATAATTTAGTGCAGTAAACTTATCATACGATGTACTTAATTTAATCAGTGTACCCATTCCTGAGGGGCATGTGTATAAATCATTATTAATTCACATGCATGTCTGTTGCTACTAATTTCCCACAACGGGAAAACATTGTTCACACTTTATTTGACTTCTGGAATAACAGTTGAGTTATTCTTTCATTCTCTTCATTTTGCTTCTCGAGTACAGTTGCGCAATTTAATTTATTCTACACAAACTGGCTTTGTAACCCGAGTAAAGTAGACACTAGTCTGTACGCGATTCGCTAAGCGAATTCATTTGGAAATTCTGTAAAGCGCACTCGCCGCGCAAGTAGGACATAGAACATAAACACAACTCGCGACTCAAGAACAAGTACGCAAATTCACTCGCGTACGACATGGCGCAGTCAGCAGCTCAAAAACGAACTCCACTTGGCATTGAGCCATTTTGGGATAAACCAAGTGTAGACCCGCCACTGAAATGGGAAAAGTGGCAGATGCAGGCCAAGTTAGCGCTTCTTGCAAAGGAAAATATCACAATAGACACTTTATTGGAACCAAAACCTGAAACAGTACAACTACCACTTGAACCGATCTATGAGGTTACGATAACAGGATCATCGGCACAATCGGAGCGGGAAAGATTGGCGAGAAACGCTCAATCAAAAATGAATTGGGAAAACCGATGTCAGAGACAACTGGAAATAGGAATAATGTGCGGAGACAAGCCATGGGCGCAAGCCGATCGAAAAACTGTGTCAATGCTATACCTCAGCTTGGGCACTGAAGGACGTCGAATTGTCTGTAGTCAAAACCCACACCTCAAGATGGACAGTCTCTCAACAGCAGAAATTTGGACAATCATGGAAACAGCATTTATTCGTCAGCGCAACATTACATTCGACAGATATGTTCTTCTCACCACGAAACAGACAAGAGGAGAGTCTATTGAACATTTTTTCGGGAAATTGAAAGAACTTTCTGAAAATTGTGAGCTCGGAAGCCAGGAAGACACCCTCATTAGAGACTTATTTATTGCAAATATGTTGGATCCAAAAATTCAACGAGAATTGCTGCGAGAAACCTTAGAACCACCCCAAGCATTACGTTTGGCCATAAATATGGAATTAGGCCAAAGAAACCAGCTACAAATTACAAACTCGCAATCTGCTCCGCAAGTCAATGCAATAACCCCTCAACGAACATTTCGACCACCAAATCAGAGACCAAATACATCAAGCTTTACTCGATCACCAAACCAACTATGCAGGAATTGTGGCCTAACTTGGTCAACTAACCATAGAGTCAAATGCATTGCGAGAGGCAAGACTTGCAACAATTGTGGCCTTCAAAACCATTTTTGCCGAGTATGCAGAAAACCAAAAACATCATCAAACAAACCTAATCGTTCTAATGTTAACTTTGTTGAAGAAACTACTACTGACCAAACAGTAAATGCCATACAAAATATGAACTTTAACCCGCAATGCGAATCGGATTACGACAGCTCAGATGACAATATGGTCGCCAGCATCGCAAGTACCGCAATTCAGATTGAACCAAAGAACACTATCCTACAAATTGGTCACAACCATTTTGGACTTCTCATCGACTCCGGCAGTGTATGCAGTATTTTGCATGAGTCCCTTGCTTCGGAAATTGTGGATAATTCTCCCCTTGCTCGATGGTTGATGACAGCGCCTCCCCAGGAACTCAAAACATTCTCCAATGAACCTATAAATGTGATAGGTATGATACAGGCACCAATTGCGAGCAATGGATGGCGCCTTGAAGAAGCTGAATTTGTTGTAGTTCGTGATGGACTAAAACCACTAGTGGGAAGAGAACTATTTGACGCTCTTGGAATTTCAGTAAATCAAACCCCAAAACCGGAAGGTAGTATTGTCAACACTATCACATCACAATGTCCATTCAAAACACGCATCGCACAACAATTCCCTCAATTTATAACACGTACTGGTCGTTCAAAAATACACATTGTAAAATCCAAATTTCATCGTCATTTCCAGCCAAAACATCAAAAGGGTAGAAAAGTACCCATCAACTTACAAGAACGAGTAAATACTGAAATTAAAAAACTTCTTGAAGAGGGACATATAGAAAAATTGAATAACTGTTCTGACCAATATTTTATTTCGCCTATTGTAATCACAGTCAAACGAGATCAAACCATAAAATTAGCACTAGATTCTAAAACTCTTAACAAAGCAATACATAAGAACAAATATCAAATGCCAAATATTGAAACACTCATAGATTCGATATCACAAATAATTACAAACTACAAAACAGAACCCGCGGAGCAAATATATTTCTCTACTATTGATCTTAAATATGCTTACAGCCAACTAAATTTACACCCTGAAACTGCTAATCATTGTAATTTTAATATTATCAGTGGTGACATGACAGGCACATACCGATTCAAAACAGGATTCTACGGTCTAACTGACATGCCTGCCGAGTTTCAGAAGGCAATGGACTACACCCTGATTGGACTTAAAAACACATTCTGTTTCTTAGATGATATTTTAATTGTTAGTAAAGGTTCAGAAGATGATCACTTCAAACTCGTACTGGATTGTCTTCGAAAGTTAGATGCAGACAACCTCCGTATCAATCTTTCGAAATGTCATTTTGCAAAACAACAAATTTCATGGTTAGGATATAATATAACTCAATCTGGAATCTCGCCACTCGAATCCAAAACATCATCCATTATATCATTACAACCTCTTAATACACCCAAAAAATTACGCTCATTTCTCGGCTCAGTCCACTATATTAGCAAATTTATTCCCAATTTAGCTCAACTCTGCCATCCTTTAAGACCCCTACTTCGTAAATCCACTAAATTTGTTTGGACTGACACTCACACATTACATTTTAATGCAATTAAAACTCGCATAGCAAATCATACCGAAAACATGCATTATAACCCCCAATTTGAAACGCGAATCAAATGTGATGCTTCACGTTCTGGTTTGGGAGCAGCACTAGAACAACTAACAGTTGATGGTTGGAAACCGATATCTTTTGCATCCCGATTTTTAAACAGCAGTGAAGAACGTTATAGCATTAACGAATTAGAACTTCTTGGGGTAGTGTGGTCGATAGAATATTTTAAAAACTATTTATATGGAAAGGAATTTACTGTTATAACTGACCACCGTGCATTACTTTCCATTTTAAAAGAGCATCGTTCAAATAAAAGTTATAATAGTAGGTTAGCACGGTGGGTTGACCGCCTCTTACCTTATCAATTCTCAATAGAACATTTACCCGGCGCAAGAATGGGCCTAGTTTATTACATATCCCGTAACCCATATCAACCAGCAAAAAGTGTTTCTAAATATGACGAAGAATTTCTCGTTGCAACATTATCGAGTATACATACTGATGCTCAATTACTTCAACAAAAACACAATCTCACAGCTAATTCACTTCATAAATTCTATATTGATATTGATAGAGAACATAAAAATTCCACCAACATTACAGAACAAGTTTTAACCATTGATTATGAAACTCAAAATCCTCAATCTGACATTTCTAATTCACTCGCTTTGCAAAACAATAGTTCAAAATACTATTCAAAACAATCTTCTACTCCAGATATAAAACCCGCTCAGCGGGTACGCTTAACAAACATTAAATCAAATTTCACTCCGCAAATTAATAGTCTAAAATTCTCATCCAAACAAACTTCCAATTTAGACATGAATCCCGCCCAGCATGTTCGCTTAACAAATAATAATTCAAATCTCGCGTCGCAAAAACACAATTCTAATATTATCCCTTTCAAATCTAAACATATGTACAGCACACACGCTCCAGAAGTACATTTAGCTCATAAAAATAATTCATTCGCGGATCAAATGCAACATACATTTATCCCTTCCACTAATGGTATTAATTGTACTAGTGTACATGATCAGCGAGTACATTTCAGTCAAAACAATTTCGTACTCGCTAACACATATACTCCCCCAAAAGTTAACACTTCTAGTTTAATTGATACCACCCCTAATCTCGCATCGCGAGTACGCAAGTCTTTTGACAAATTAACACCCGCCTGGCATAATCCTTTACTAATTACTCAAAAGACTAAAATGCATTCCTTAGATGACTCTTTTGCAACGCGAGTTACTAAATACCCAAATCATTCCAAATATGCGTCACATAGTCTACCATTTACAACTAATCCATTACAAATTGAGTCTCAAAGACTAGTAAATACAAGAAAAGCGTCACTCGCTCACCAAAATACATCCAAATTTACTACTTTAAGTCATTCGCACTTGTCAATCAAAAATCAGCCTCAAATTCCTACCTTTTTTAGTAAGCCACACTCAAATACTTTAAATAACTCACGTGCCCAATTGGTAAACAAAAATCATGTGCTTTTTGCCCAAACTCAATCTGAAATTCAGTTGCCTTCCTTTTCGTCAATCAATTTAATTGAAAAAACAACAACCTCATCAACAATGAGTCAACAAGCATCTTCTCTCAAAGGAAAATCTCTCTCAACTCGATCTACTAGAGCTTCGCCTCGCGTGTCATTCACTGACAATGCGACAACGAGCACGCCTCGCAGATCTTTATCGCACTCCAACCTAAGTACCCCGCTAACGGATAGCCCACAAGTAATGTCGTTCGAACGAGTGGTGGGGAAAGTTTTCAGCAAAGGCCTCATTGCGTCACTGACAAGTAAGGATGCAGTCTTAAAAGAAGTGCGAGACTGCATAATTCGGGGGGACGAAGAAAGACTGAAGGCCCTCAACCCATACCTTCACAGTTATTGGCGGGACCTTCACGTGACAGGCGGGTGTGTCTGCATGGACGAGAAGGTGGCAATCCCCAATGCACTAAAAGAGGCCCTCATAGACGACCTCCGTGCCAGTCACCCGGGTGGCTGGGGGATGATATGTATGGCCCAGCACTGCTGGTGGCCATACATGAATCGCGATTTGCTAGTCAAAGCAATAGAGTGCAAGTCTTGCACTGCTATCGGTAAAAATTTAAAATCTGTTATTCCCGCAAAACAATTTAAAGCACATACACCATGTATAGTTTCCAACCAAGAAATACAAATAGACTTTGCAGGGCCCATTAATAACGAAAAAGAACATGAAATATATATTTTAACATGCATCGATAGATTTTCAAAATATCCTTCCGCGGAATTAGTTGATAATGCAAATGCCTCAAATGTCATAAAATTTTTAGATAATTATATACAAATTCATGGAGTTCCTCGTTCCTTAAGAATAGATCAAGCCCGTTGTCTCATAGGTAACCAAGTAAAAAATTTTTGTACAAAAAACAATGTCACATTAATACCAGCTCCGGCAAATGATCATCGTGCAATAGGTTTAGTAGAACGATTAATTCGTACAATTAAACAACGCTTGGCATGTATTAAAGACGCACACAAAGAACTAAATACGTTCACCATTAAAGCAGCAATAAAATCAATTATATACCAGCTTCGCATATGCAAACATAAAACAACTAAGCTTTCGCCATTCGAATCTCACTTCGGGCGTACGGCTAATACACCACTTAGTAATATAAGCACTCAACCTAAATCATCTGACCTCAGTTATGAAAAAATTTTGAATCATTATTTAAATGAAGAAACTGTAACCCCCAACGATTTACTGCCGGAATAACATTGGGGAAACATCCGGAGTGATGATGAAGTTGAGCGCAATATGTGCAAGGCGACTAAGGATGCTACTAATCGCGAACGGCAAGCCACAGATAACGAATCACGCTTCCTCCGTACCACACATGCACACCGTCCACTCCCATTGAAAGAACATGCGGTCCAACTCAATATTGCCAGAAAGAAGCACCTGCACAAGCGATCCAAGAAGAACCTAGACGGATTGTACGAGGTGTTGGCACCAGGATCGGTTGTCCAAAAGACCGACCAATACACTTCGGTCATTCGCGAGCCGGGTAAGGTTGAAGTCACTGTACGCAATAGTGATATTGCAAAATTTGGCACTCGTGAGGAACGGAAGACTAAGTTGACGGAGTAAATCAATCGCAGGGGACCCCGCACGCATGAAAAGACAACGGAAGCCAAGATACTCAGCCATACCAAAGAGTGTACCCGCATCCAGAAAGGAGACAGGAAAATGAAACATCGAAAACGGGAGACTGGCAGTGGCGTATCTTCGAACAAATCTAACATTGCTCGCGCAATGCGAGTACGTATGCCAAAAGTTCCAGATAATTTCGCCCCGCAAGTACTACCCGTAATTCCAGAGGCTGCTCCGATCAACAAATTATAACGGAAGAAGTGCTTATCGCACCCCCGCCTACAAACACGCAGCCAGAAACAACTGAACCATCTCATCCTGCTCCAACAACATCTTTCGCTGATACTCTTACACGATCCACTAAACGAACTCGAAAAAGCCCCAAATATTATGGTTATGATAAAGACGACTCCTCGGGTGAATCCACTAATTCGTGTCCCCCGAACTTTGCTCCACCCCGTAGGAGGCGTCGAGTGGGTGACATAGAATCGATTCAGCCCTCAGTGATACAAACCATTGTGGACACTGCTACCCAAGTTGAACCGATTCGCAACGACTTTCCTTCGCCCATCATTGGACAGGTGTCTCCGACGGACCCCCGTATTCGGCCAGCTGATCATAGCACTTCAAATGAACTGATTATTGACGAAGAGGACATGTGAAAACTGATATATTATTAATTATGACTAGCTATGATAACCAGTAAGTATATTGTTGATACTATTTAACCGGTGAATAAGTATTATTATTATTCATATTGTTATTAAAATTTTATTTCATGCAATTTTAATTTTGAAAGCGGGAGAAATGTCGTACATCATAATTTAGTGCAGTAAACTTATCATACGATGTACTTAATTTAATCAGTGTACCCATTCCTGAGGGGCATGTGTATAAATCATTATTAATTCACATGCATGTCTGTTGCTACTAATTTCCCACAACGGGAAAACATTGTTCACACTTTATTTGACTTCTGGAATAACAGTTGAGTTATTGTTTCATTCTCTTCATTTTGCTTCTCGAGTACAGTTGCCCAATTTAATTTATTCTACACAAACTGGCTTTGTAACCCGAGTAAAGTAGACACTAGTCTGTACGCGATTCGCTAAGCGAATTCATTTGGAAATTCTGTAAAGCGCACTCGCCGCGCAAGTAGGACATAGAACATAAACACAACTCGCGACTCAAGAACAAGTACGCAAATTCACTCGCGTACGACAGTTTCTAAAGACTACTAATTATGAGCTTTTAAGGACAGCTTGAGTTGTTCCTCTACGTTAGGACACAATTAGAAGCAGAGTGCAAAGTTTGTGAGAAATAAAATAAATATATGTAAAAATTAAAAAAAATACTAAAAAGTAGCCACAAATATATTCAAAAACAGTTTTGTGTTCATTATATCAAGCTTATAGCACATATGCAAGACCTTATAAAACTATTTGACTGGTTATGCTCTTGAAACATCAAAATGTCAAAAAGTTGAAAACTTTTGAAAAGTCAATTTCAATTATAGGGTCAATTTTACTAATAGCGATGCAATTGCCTCAAAAATCCTTTTTTAACTTTTCAGAAGAAACAATTCGGACACAAGTGAACGGTAGTCAACCATAAGCAAAGCCAGATACCAAAAAACTTTGGCGTCGGTCCTTGTATTTGTGCCCCTTCGTTTGTGCGTGTTTGTGTGTTTGTGTGGGTAACATCTGGGTCACCTGTGTGTAGGAGAACGAGAAAACTAAGAGTAAGTGTGTGAGTAGAGTATTAGCGAGATGGTTCCCTTAAAAGTTAGATAAATGGAAGAAAAGTGCATAAATTGTCAGACGTCATGACGAATTAAGAAAAAGTACTTAAAGTCTGCTTTAAAAAGCAGCTTCAATTGAGTCCGAAACCAAAACTGTGAGTGTTTAATTCACGCTGATGACAAATCTTTGAAACTTTAAAAAATATTTTTAATTTGCTTGAGATCTCTGAAAAAATAATCTCTGTCTTGCTCATGAATTATAAACTTTACATTTAAAAAGCTAAATTTAAAAGTTTAGTGTTAAAAATATTTTCATCTACACAATTTCCCAAAAAAGTCAACACTAATTTGTTTAGTTTTTTGTTTCTGTGTTTTTCTAATTCTACTCCCCTTGTAGGAAACAAAAAAATTTGTGAAAGAAGAAAACTTGAATTTTCTTTTTAATGTCTCCTATTACTTTCAAAATACCCATACCAAAAAATATGGAAAAACAAAACCATAAAATTTACTGATAACTAAGGTTTCTAAAGACTACTAATTATGAGCTGTTAAGGACAGCTTTAATTGTTCCTCTAAGTGTTAGACACAATTAGAGGCAGAGTGCAAAAGTTGCGAGAAATAAAAAAATATATGTAAAAGAATATATATATTTGCCACAAATATATTCAAAAACATTTTTCTGTTAATTATATCTAGCTTACAGCACATATGCAACACCTTAATAAACGATTTGGCTGGTTATGCTCCTGAAACATCAAAAATGACAAAAAGTTGAAAACTTTTGAAAAGTCAATTTCAAATTTAGGGTCAATTTTACTATTAGCGATGCAACTGCCTCACGAATCCTTTTTTAGTTTTCGGAAAAAAGAATTCGCACTGAAGTGAACAGTAGCCAACCTTAAGTAAAGACAAATATCAAAAAACTTAAATAGTTTTTTTTGGCGTCGTTCTTTGTATTTGTGCGCTTGTATTTTTGCTCGTGTGTGTGCTTGTGTGGTTAACATATGTGTCACCTGTGTGCAGGAGAGTGAGAGAATTGGGATTTAGTGTTTGAGTAGAGTGTGAGAAAGATGGTTCCCTTAAAAATTAGACAAATGGAAGAGGAGTGCAAAATTTGTCAGAAGTCATGACGAAATTAGAAAACTACTTAACCTCTGCTCTAAACTGCGGCTTCAATTTAGTCCGAAACAAAAACTGTGAGTTTTTAATTCTCGCTGATGACAAATCTTTGAAATTTTTGAAAATCATTTCTATTTTGCTTGAGATCTCTGAAAAAAAATTCTGTTTTGCTCAAGAAATACAAAACTTTGGGATAGAGTTTTTGAAGAACTTCAAAAAGTTACATTTAAAAGTTTAGTGTTAAAAATTTTTTCACCGACACAATTTCCCAAAATTGTCCACGTTTAATTTGTTTATTTTTTTCTTTTCTTTGTTTTTCGAATTGTTCTCCCAATGTAGGAAACAAAAGTTTTGTGAAAGAAGAAGTTAACTTGAATTTTCTTTTTAATGTCTTCTATTACTTTCAAAATACCCATACCAAAAAATATGGAAAAACAAAACCGTAAAATTTACTGATAACTAAGGTTTCTAAAGACTACTAAATATGAGCTGTTAAGGACAGCTTTAATTGTTCCTCTAAGTGTTAGACACAATTAGAGGCAGAGTGCAAAAGTTGTGAGAAATAAAAAAATATATGTAAAAGAATATATATATATATATATATATATATATATATATATATATATATATTTGCCACAAATATATTCAAAAACAATTTTGTGTTAACTATATCTAGCTTACAAATATATTCAAAAAAATTTTGTGTTTACTATATCTAGCTTACAGCACATATGCAACACCTTAACGATCGATTTCAAGCGGCTTCAATTGAGTCCGAAACCAAAATGTGAGTTTTTAATTCTCGCTGATGACAAATCTTTGAAATTTAAAAAAAATTCTATTTTGCTTGAGATCTCTGAAAAAATAATCTCCAAATCTTTGTTTAGTTTTTCTTTTTATGTTTTTTTTCGAATTGTACTACACTTATCGTTGTTGAATGTGTTAAAGAGGTTTTGTTGTTGTCTGCGCAAAAGGACAGCATGTTTTCTGGTTCAAACATTATAAGTAAGTTTCTCTATATAAGTTGCCTTCTGATAATCCTACCGGTTCCTCTAACAGAATTTAAAAGTTGTTGCAACCTTGAGAGGTATCTTGGAACTTTCTGTGCACGAGCCGTCTTGTTTGTATTATTTCCAGTATCAAATATCTGGTAACGGGTGAATGCTATGTGTCACACAATATTTTGTCATTGAAAAATAATTTCCTCCCTAAGTAGTTTTTGAGTTCAATACAATCATGCATGTTTACTGCAAACTGTATCAGGGGCAACTGGAATGTCAAAATGTGATGCAGACTTTCACCTTGCAAAGAAAGAATTGTGGGGTTGAGATTAAATTACATTAATTTATATGAAGAGGTGAAACAAGTATTCAGCAAACAATAATCAAAATTTTACATCCTTGTCATATAAGGGTGCAATTTATACTCATCATATCAAACTTGAAACCATATTGGAACCATTTTCCTACTTTTTAAAGGTTAGCATTTTTTAAATAGTTCATATTTCGAGAACACATTAACAGCTGTTTGTTTTGCTCAATACAATATTAATCAGTATTGATAACAATTAATAAATTTGTATACGATCAATCAATGCCTGTCCTTTCATTTCGTTATGTCTGCTGTTTAATTTCGCTAAATTTGGTTTTCGAGTTCTTCATCTTGAAAGCCCTTCTTTGCTTCAAAGAATCGGATCTCATATCCTGTCAGGTAATCTGAAATTGTAATGGAGAATTTTGCAGCTGCGGTTCATGATTACACGGAAGCGAAACATTTCTTTGAGATTTCTCATTAGCGGTTCAGATTTTTGTTTGATTGTATTTGTACAAGTAATTGTGAAAAGCTACTTATTGACTGATGGAAACAATTTATTATTATTATTATTTTGTATTTATGCCAGTTTCTCAAGGGATTGCCCTTTACTTAAAGCTATAATATTCCGTGCTTTAACCCATGAAATTTGGCCTACGTTAGCTAATTTGTGCAATTCTAAATGTCAAGGAGACCGAAACTTTTGCTCTTAATAAACAATAGCTCACTTCATACAAACTGAAGTTATGGCTAACATTGCCGGACATTTCTACATTGCCATAATTGGTACAATTTTAAGTTGTAGATTTACAGAGTCTGAGTACCACCTGGGAGCCTGTCCGTCAATTTCATCCCATACTCCTTTCAACATAACAGACCTCGAAGGCACGTGGTACGAAGTGAAGAAGATTGATGACATCAATGAGAGTAATGCCAGGAGGTGCACTCAAATAAATGTCAACACCGTCAAAAACAGTAAAGGTAAAGTTCTCAGTCGCTGATATTTTATAAGCTGGCCCAAGTTGAGATCTGCCAAAATATTCATCCAGGCCCTTTTTAATACCCGCATAAACTCTTGTGATTCAGCGTGAATCTTGAGACACATGAAAACGGAGCGTTTGTGTGTCAAAAAGTGTTCTCGCCTTTCACTTGTTTTGGTATTTGATATATATATATATATATATATATATATATATATATATATATATATATATATATATATCCCATAACTTCAGTTTGTATGAACTGAGCTATTGTTTATTAAGAGCAAAAGTTTCGGTCTCCTTGTCATTTAGAATTGCACAAAGTAGCTAACATAGAACAAATAAAATATCATAGGTTAAAGCACGGAATATTATAGCTTTAACAGACGACACTTTTCTTTTTACATCCGACACTGATGAAATATCGTCAAAAACAAAACTTGAACATAACATCTCAAAAATTATCGATTTTTTTTGCAAAGTCCCAGTTAGTGGTGAACAAACAAAAAACAGAATATATTGTGTTCAGCACCAGGAAGAGGTTAACAAATACTGTTCTGAATATCGACAACGAAATAATAGCAGAATCAAAGAGTGTGAAGTATCTTGGCGTAATTATTGATAGCAAACTAAAATTTTATGGAGAAGTGAAAAAGATTCTTCAGAGAATGGCTTGTGGAATAAAGGTTTTCAATACACTAAGTAAAAGTTTATCAGAGAAATCAAAAATCTTATTGCTTAATGCAATAGTAATAAATCATCCAGATTATTCCGCTTTAATTTTGATAAGGTTGCAAAAGTCATTACTCACAACTTTAGAAAAACAATTTAATGGGGGAATAAAAACCATTTTTAAAAGGAGAAAAACGATCGGTCCACAGATCTCAAACTTCGCAACGAAATATTACCAGTCTATTTTCTCTTGAATTACCATTCATCAAAAAATAATTTTCGCTTACTCAGCAAAGATCTTCTAGCATATAAAATTGAACCTCTCTCTACCATGAGAATAAAACAACATGACGAGTCAAAAAAATAACGTTCAATATAAGAAAGAACAATAAGTTTTTAACTGATTCTTTTATTGCACAAGCCATTCCAATCTGTAATAGTCTGCCTTCCAATATTAGACTGAAAACAACATCGAAAGTTTCCTTAAAAAAAACTGAACGAAAATTTTTGGAAAGAATTTTTGAAGGACCCAAAAGTAACTGATACGAAAGATGACATTGAGTGCATTAGATTTTAAATTTTTTAAATATTCATGATGTACATATAAAACTGTGAGAACATTTAAAAATCGCATTTTAGGCCATTTTTTACTAATGTAATGTAACATTTTAGTTGGGTAATTTAATGATTTTATAATTTTACTTAATGTTATATTCTTAACTTTACATTGCCTTTTCTACCATGTGCTTTTTATTCTAAAGTGTACCAGAGGAAATTAACAATGTTCTTTGTGTATATATATATATATATATACATATATATATATATATAAATATATATTTGTAAAAACATTTATTCTTGCAATGTTTTTCATGATTCTTGTAAATTATAATTAATAAAATTTCGCAGGAAAGAACTTTGGAAACACTAAACCGGGTAAAAATCCTGATATATTGAGCTTAAGTCTTCCGGTTAATGAGAAAGAAGAGAAAAATCTTGTTACCGAATATTTGAATTAGAATTGATGGTTGACAACAGTGGCGATTAGAACAAAAGTCGGCGCTAATTTATTTCCCCAAGTTACCGCATTTTTACATTCATGTGATCACCTTTAATTTTCAGCTTCCTTTACCTCTCGTGCTATCCGATCTTTTCTGGCATTTTGCTCGAATATTTTACATCTTTAACGATTTGAGGGTTAATAGATCACACATAACAAAGCAAAAAATGGGGAAAAACTTTGGTAGAAAAAGCACGTGTTGGCTTCTTGTTACATTCACTCATTTCACAAATAACCAAGATGTAAAGGCGCACTTGCATTGAAGTACATATAACTTTTAATACTTTAAACAATTATCATTTTTATCGTTTCAATTCTCCTCCTATCATGTTAAGTTTTTGCTTCCAGAAGGAAATCCCGAAAGTGATAGTTTTGTGTTGTTCCCCATTATTTTTGTGTTCAAAGAGTGTCCGCCGGCATGCGATTGGTAGGCAATATGTTTAGCTCTAGTTTCCCACTTTTGGTTAAATTCTGAACGAAGTGCGCTTTTAATGCAAAATTCTTTGTTTTTCCGTGATTCATAGAATACCTACTAAGAGCAATACAAGAAGATTGTCTAAAAAGAACTTTACTGGCTGCTGGACTTCTAAATATATTTTTTGTAATAGGTTTGTTAATTGTACGGCTTCCAAACTTGCCTCGACTACATCCTTAAGCTCAGCTTCAGCTGTTGAAATAGATACACTTTTACAATTTACTAGCCCAACTGGTTGCACCTGAACTATTGTTAAGCTTAAAACATTAACCCACTTTACTCTTTCTATTGTCTTTGTTGCCTGCCCAATCTGAGTCTGAAAACCCGGTCAACTGCATGTTCTCTCTTTCTGTAAAATAATCTTCTCTGACTTTGTCCCTCTTAGGTAACGTAAACCTCCTTTTTGCTGCATTCCAATGTCGCTTTCCAGGACTTTGAACAAAAATACTCAAAAAATAGCAACTGCGCAAAAACTAGTCTACTTTTTCACGCCAGAGGTTTTTATCATGCCACTATACAACCATAAACACTTGATTGCTTTTCTCTATGCTAATTGCTACATAATCCTTGTTAATCTAATTTTGACAGTTTCAGGCTAACATCTAACGGTATCTCATGTTAGTATCTCATTATAAATTTTACTAGCAATTTTTCTACATAATATTCTTGATTCATCAAAAATTTGTTATCTCTTTGCTCAAATTATATATTTAAGATTCAAATAAGATATCCGTAACTGCTAATTTGGAATGCTCACAATCTTCGTTTTTAAAGTTTTCTGAAACATATTCCTGCAATCCTAATATAACTATATCATCTAAACAAAAGTACAACATTCCCTCTCTACCATTTTTATTTTTTGTTATAAACAGGCATTCATCTGGAAGATACGGACTGGAACCTATTTTCCCGAGAAAACTTTTGATGGTAAGGTACCAATTTCTACCGGACTGCTTCAATCCATATAATTTTTCCTCAGCTCACAAATAATGTATTGCTTGTCAAATATTTTAAAGCTTCCATCTGTTGCATGAAATTTTCTTCTTGGAGGTCAGCGTTTAAGTATGCTGCTTTGATGTCTATTTGTTTCAACTCAGTGTCTTAAAATACTTTATTGCTTATCAGTTCCCTAATTGTTGCGAGTCGTGTTGTTGGGGAGTTTGTTTCGTTTTAGCCCCCACCGGGTACTTGACTAGATATTTTTGCTACGAATCTTGCCCTATAACTTTTTATATCCGAACATGGACTAAACTTAAGCGCGACATGCCACTGGCTGCCGTTGGGATAAATTCCATTGTTCTGTAAGAGTTCCAAAAAATTATTTCGACTAATCAGTTGTTTTCCAATTTCATTGCTTCATGCCACTTTTCACATCTACCCAAAGTTTTTAGAAATTGGAATTAGGTGGTAATTCTTCATTCACGATTTCTCCCAAGAAAATCTACTGGATTTTAATTTTTGGGTTTATAGGTCTTACTACTGAGAAGATGCCCAAAAATTTCCATCCTGAGTTTTATCAACCTTTTCTCAAAACATGATCAAAAGCTGAAAAACCAAACATTTTTTAGAGTTCAAGTTAGATTTCTTATAGTACATTGCCTCCAATGTGTCTTCTAAATACTTGAATGGAAATAAATTTTTAAAATCTCAGTTGACATATTTAATGTTGTCAAATACGCTTTTTCTTGTCCTGACTGCTCTAAAGGACATCTAGCGATTAGGAATATTTTTCCCCATTCCTTCAATCTTGAATTTTTGTTGTAGTGTGTACGGTGACCAAAATTTTGGTCCAACACTTTTCGTCAATTGAAACACAATTCCCTTCTCAATCGCACTTGGTTGTCCTATGTCGGCATAAAACTCTTCATTTTTATCAATGGCCGCATCACTTGACCTTAAAAAATTTAGTTTTTAAAACCTGCTTACACTATCCACAAACCCTACTCCTTGCTTGTGGCCGTCGGTAGCTTCCGGACGAATAGGCCCTAATGTGTCGGTATGCGGAACTTCGAGGAATTCACTTGGTCTCGTTCCTGAGTTTTTTGGAACTGGAGGTTTCTTTAGCCGACTGGTTTCACAGTTTGTTAGAATGTGCTCACTTAGTTTTCGTTCTATTGTGGGATCTTTTTATATGTTCTCAAGAATGCTTTTGCCCAAGCTCTCAAGTCACAAAATAATTAAGTTGCACTGCTCTGAGAATATTTTCCAGTAAATGTTTTTCCAGATAAACAAACTAACTCCTTCCTTTGAAGGGAATTTGTTCCGTTTTTAGTTCGTATTTCTAAGGTCCTACAAAGAAGATCACATTGCCCAGTGCTATAAGTGTTGACAAGGATACCAGTTTCCTTGTTTTGTTGGGCACATGCAACGCAGCACTTAGTCTCATGTTTTGCTCTCTACCTTTGGAAGTCGAAACTAAGAATTCAACTGTTCCTTCCTTAATAATTAAATTTTTACTGCTGTTTGGATTAGTGACTACTCCAGAAGCTCAATGCCTATTTCTAAAAATAAACTTTTGTCTTTAATCATATGAATGATTGCACCTGAGCCAAAGCTAGCTCATTTGCAAGGTTGTTCTCCAAAATATGAAAGAAAGAAAAATTTTCTTCTTCAGAATTGTAAATGCCAACTATATTTTGCAAGCCTTTCTGACTAGTTCTCCTGCTGTGGCTTCCTAATTTTTCCTCAGGCTCTTATTGTTTTCTGCAAATCTTGGCTATATGTATATGCAGACAACATTTGAATCTTTTCATTGGGGAAGTTTTGGTTTGTTACTGAATTGTTTTGTATAGCCTACAGTCTTTGGCGATATGTACCATTTTCCGGCAGTGGAAACGCTTTCGTTCTTTATTGAAAAATACGCCATCGTTTTTGTTTTTTGTATATATTTTCATTACACAGGCTTATCAGTTGTTCTTTTTATTTTTTCTAGACTCTTCTCGTTTTTGCTATACTTCACGAGTGTTGCTTAATTTTTGTATTATTTCGGAAGCCCTTTTTGGAAATAGTGAGACATTTATCACTGATTCACCGGTGTTGAGTGGTTTTGCACATCATATTATCAGGTGAGAAATTTTTACTATATTCTCACTTAAAAACTTTTTAGGCCAGGTTATTGTGTTATCAATTTATGTAGCTGAATTGTCTCGAAAATTTTGAAGCTTTTACCACACCTATGTGGTCTAAAAAAAGAGCTGGTGTTTTATCTAAAGCCTGGACTATCTCGTACCACAAAGTCCCCTTCTCTTCAAACTCTTCCCGCCCCGTTCCTGTAGCTTTCCTGCGTTGCTCCTCCAAAGTGCTATTTCTAACACAACTTCCATATAATCTGGATAGGTGGGTTGTCAACTGAAAATTTTGCCATGTTTTAACGAGTGCATTCGAGCCTCAAACTGTTTGTCAAAATACAAGCAATCAACCTCAGGCCCGCTGAGTCAAAATCTTTTTAATATTGGTTTCATTGTTTGGAACACCTTATTTTTAATTTGCGTCTGGAAAACTACGTCTCTGACTCAAATTGACCCTTAACACTAATTACTGCCTAATGAAATAAAGGTTTATGCTTTTTTGTTGTCCCTTCCCCAACAATGCTTTTTTTGTTTTTCTCATTGGTAAAATTGGTTTTTATCTAAATAGATATTCTTTTGTAAAAAACGTCGTGCATGTTAAAAATATTGGACTTGACTCAAAACTCTTTTTCTCTCTACAGCGTTTTGTTATCTGCTGCCGTATGGTGGCTGTGTTAGAGGGCAACGAAGCGACGTGTTGCTGTGTTTTTGTATCAAATACTGCTTCATAGTACCTGGTTGGCAAATGATATATATGGTAGCACTATTAGGGAAACGAAAAAACACCAATTAAAAGAAGGTTGGTCGACTACAATATTCTAGAAATTGCTGCTCTGTTCGAGTTTTATAGTATCCTTGACAAAATTGAAAGCAGGACATTGTCATTCGGCCAGGGATTTTCTTCTGCAATTAAGCACGTTGAGAATGCCAACAACCTCCGAAGTTTATATAATCATACCTGACCTTAGTCCTATGTAAGAATTGTTTTACCGCAAACTTATGTGTTTTTCCACCTTAACTGTACCTTTACAGAAGCACAGCAAGCACAGTCGGAAATTTAGGCGGAGCTGTCTTTCAACTGAGCTGTTATCAGCTATACTATGCAATCCTGGTTCCCCGGCGGCTCTGTTACACAAATGAACCTCCGCGCTCAGGAATTGGATAGGAAAACTTACCAGCAAGCAGCCGCTCTTTTTGCGTTTCCGAGAAATAAAAAACATTGAAAATAATTATAAATTGACAGTTCAGCATTCTAGTAGTGAAATAAAGTAATTCAAACTGATTTTTAAACCCATGAGTTGTTTAGAAAAAGAACTCCAGATAAAAATCTCAGCAACGAGATTAACAGTACCACTGAATTGAATCAGCGCCACCTGATGTTCACTGGTTTAAAAAATTGTCATTGATGTGAAATGGCTTCAAATCGTGGAGACTTTTAAAATTTTGTTTAGGGAATCGGAACTTTGTATTTTTTTATATTTCCCAAAAAAATTGGTAGCACCCCTAAGGCTACTATTCCCAGGTCTAGACCTCGACCCATGAAAAGACAATGCTCGACCAAAATGTGCTATGAAAAGACCATACTGGACTCATTTGAGCTATGAAAAGACTTTAGCTGGACTTAAAGACATTCTGGACTTTAGCTCGACTCAGATTTTTCGCAAAAGACTTTAGCTGGACCCAAAAATTTACAAAAGACTTTGGCTCGACCCAAAGTTTGTGCTGGACTTAAGCTCGACACAATGTTTGCAAACAAAGTCGAGTTAAAGTCTTTTCATGGGTCCATCATTAGTCTTTTCATAAGTCTGCTTTTTTGCCATTAACGTTTTACGTGCAATATTGCATATAACGTAGTCAGCATGTATGACCCTGCACCTTTTACGATTCAAAAGAACGACAAATACCTCAAAAATCTTCATTAGTTTTTTTAAAAAGATAGCTCATAATGTCGGGAAGGAAAACAAACTGAATAACGCCGAAATTTTTCTATGGCTAATGAGACTAGGACCAATACTCTTAAGCTAGCTGTTTTCATAGAATCAAGTAATGTGGTATTATACTCGATCTGCTATAACTCTTTATCTTAAGATTTGACAAAATTCTTAAGGCTTTTGGCAGATTTCCAACTGATTCTTAAGTTGGACTGCTCTGGTGCAAAACTATTTAGTCTTGCTCCGGTTCTGCTTCTGTACGTACAGAGGCAGGAAAAAAATTTAAAAGTTTTGAATTTTGAAATAAAACAGACTTATGAAAAGACTAATGGTGGACCCATGAAAAGACCTTAGCTGGACTTTCTTCGTTATGAAAAGACTTTAGCTCGACCCATGAAAAGATATTAGCTCGACTTTAACTAGGAACCTCGACCGTGTAATTATAGTCAATATTGGCCCCCCCTACTAGACTTTTAAAGTCTTTTCATAAGTCGAGGTCTAGGCCTGGGTTGGAAGCCGAAGAAATCGTCCGAGGCTAAAGCATTCATAAATGTACAACCGAGTGAAAGTTTAATATTAGTCAGCACCCGAAAAACCTATTGAACCTAGCTGAATGCATATGTTTATAGAAACAAATTTAAGTGCATTTCCTTGTTCTTAAAGTTATCAGCAAAGTGTTTTACTTGTTCAATGATATTAAAATTATTTCCAGAGAATAATCTACATTTGAACAAATGATTGATCAAATTTGCACACCGGTACTGGATAGAGTTCTTCCTGGCCCTTGATTTAAGTTTGGGAACGCGCTAATTCCTTTTAACTGACGTCTTGTTTCATACGTCATCGGAGTTCGTTCAAGAAAGCTTCTGAGAAACAATGATTGACGTAAAATATTGTATGAGGTCGCAGAAAACTTCAGAAAATCATTTACATTAGGTTTATGAATCTGCAATAACCTCTGTTGTTCGAAAAAAGTTCCGCAAGATCCCGTTTTGGAATGAAATTATTGCACCGTAGGAATTTCTTTGTAATTTTTTCAGCGGACTGAGTTTTCTATAAGAGAATTTTCCGTGCACCGGTAAAGCATACTGTAAATTAGATTCTACATAAAAATCATATATTCATTGTACAACCCTTTGTTTGAGGTAACTCTTTGTAGGAATAGATAAATCGATAAAGATAGTTTTATGATTGAGTAGGTAAACTTGTTTATTTAAGTGCCGCGCCAAAGCTAATCGCCTATGTGTTTACCGAGATGTTTTACGCATTTAGTGAGAAGGAGTAAAGTGTTTGGAATGTCAATACTTCAGGGTGTTAAATTGGTACATTGTATTTCTGTGCTTCAGTAGTGAGTAAGTTTTTAACTTTTTAACCATTTATTGATAAATGTTCATTTCAAGATTCATTTTTTCAATTTTTACTTTCCATGGAATCAGAAGAGAGATAGTTTGGAAAAATTTCGCAGATATTGCGATGATTTTTTAAATAACTGATATAAAGCAAAAGTAAAAGCGGTCTAGTGGTAGAGACAAGTGGTGCAGCACAACGAAATGCTTCAACTCAGGTCCTATTGCTGCTGCTTGTTCTCTATCAGACATATGAAATTTAAAAAGTTTCATTTAAGGTCCTGTTATTCCATAAGTTTCAATTTTTTTCCAGGAGATAGATATAGTAAAATGTCAAACGCTTTTCTCAGATCAAGATAATTGGTTAAGGACACAACCGTTACTCGATTAGTAATCATTTTTCAATCAGTTAAGCCAATGTTTTCACAATTGAAAAATTTGAAGCAAAACCAAAAGGCCGAGCATGCAGGATATTACATTATTGCATAATACATTTATATAAAAAAACGTTCAATAATTTTACTGCTGGGGAGAAATTTGATAAGTCTTTAATTTCTCAATATACCTTCTGACAGATTCTCTTGAACATGGAATAGTATGTTTGTGTGTTTCAGTGATACGACGGAGTAAATTCTTTTTTTAAGGAACATGCTTGTTAGATCTCTCATTTTTGGCGCATGAACTTAAAAACATGGTCTTAAAAGACTGTTTGAGATATTTTTAGGCTGTTAATTTTACATCGCTCTATTCGTCTTATTCGTGCTATCAATATGCGAAACTAAGACCGTTAATTTTTTCATTTCAAATTCTTTCTGCTTTCTTTCAGGTTACTCTTGCCATTGTTCCTGGTATAGGATTGGCAATACGTTTAACTATTTTGAGAGAGCCGTATCATCAATAATGTATTTGATTGACGGCCAGTGAATGTGATCACTAAATGCTATAAAAAAAGGCAAGGAAAAGTTGCAAACTTTTTTAGTTTTAATTAAATCTATAAAACTTAATTCTATTCTATTACGATTTCTTTACCTAATTATTCAAGAAGAACATTCTAAAATCTTCTGAAGCACTGAAACAAGTGAATTAATCACGCATTTTGATCGCTGCGCTCCTGGAACATGAACAGGTTCATCATTGATCTTTTCTAAACTTATTTTTGCAATAATTCGACTTGATATTTTCGTCAGTTCTACAGTGCCAAAATACTGAATGTCGACAAACATATTCAATCAAAAAATAATAGATATGTCGTCAGCGTCATAGCATGTTCACGTTTTATAGTTTTATTGACAAGAGACAGATTTTTGGCCGATTTCTTTGATCACTAAATGCTCTTTAAATACTCAAGGAGAAAAAGCAAACTATTTTAGTTTTAATTAATTCTATACTAGTTAAATTTTTTCTGTAACGTTTTCTTATCCTCATTAACCAAGAAAATCTAGAATATTCTGAGGAGCTAAACAAGTGAATCAATCACGTATTTGATTGCTCCGCTCCTGTAACATGAACAAGTGCATCATTGATCCTTTCTACACTTTTTTTTGTATTAATTTGACTTGATATTTTCGTCAGTTCTACGTTGCCAAAATATGGAATGTCGACAAACTTTTTCAATGAAAAACAATATATATGCCGTCAGCGTCGTAGCATCTTCACATTAAATAGTTTTATAGACAAGAGACAGATTTTTGGCCGATTTCTTTGATCACTAAATGCTCTTAAATACTCAAGAAGTTGCAAGCTATATTAGTTTTAGTTAATTCTAAACAACCTAATTTTTTTTACAACGTTTTCTTATCCTAATTAATCAAGAAGAAAATTTTAGACTATTCTGAAGAGCGAAACAAGTGAATCAATCACGTATTTAATTGCTCCGCTCCTGGAACACGAACAGGTGCATCATTGATCCTTTCTACACTTTTTTTTGTATTAATTCGACTTGATATTTTCGTCAGTTCTACGTTACCAAAATATGGAATGTTGACAAACTTTTTCAATGGAAAACAATATATATGCCGTCAGCGTCGTAGCATCTTCACATTAAATAGTTTTAGAGACAAGAGACAGAATTTTGGCCGATTTCTGTGATCACTAAATACTCTTTAAATACTCAAGGAGAAAATGCAAACTATTTTAGTTTTAATTAATTCTATACTAGTTAAATTTTTTCTGTAACGTTTTCTTATCCTCATTAACCAAGACGAAAAATCTAGAATACTCTGAGGAGCGAAACAAGTGAATCAATCACGTATTTGATTGCTCCGCTCCTGTAACATGAACAAGTGCATCATTGCTGCTTTCTAAATTCTTGTTTTTGTAATAATTCCACTTACCATTTCCGTCAATTTCAAAAAATCCACTGTAAAAAATCATTTCTACGCTGCCAATATCACTGGTTGACGACAAACATGTTCAATCAACTAACATATCACTGGACAGCCTCTAGTGTCTATTTTTGTTCCTTGAGAAGAGTTACCGTTAACTGATTTTTAGGCGTTACGCTACTGTAAAAACTCACGTTTGGAGACGAAATAATTTGAAGTAGAGACGGAGCTGGTTTCTTTAACCGACAATGCATTCATAAGCCACTGATAAAAGCGTTTTGACATCCTAATGGCACTATGTTTGCTTCTTTGTCTTTTTTGGCAACTCGGTGCTTGTAATTCACAAACTGGTGTCCACCGATATAATTTCAAGTGTTCAATTGTTGGGCAAAAATATGTTTCTAAGCTGGTAACATTTTTGTAACAGATGCCATAAAGTTTCCGTTTTTTCTGATCCCCTTTCGTAAAAATCAGAAAAGGGAAGTCGAAGAACTGTACTTTGAAAAATATGTTGTAAATAGTGATAAGGGTACTCTCCTGTCTCCCGCGAGAAACAATGAAGTAAATTAGATATGCACAGAAAAAATCCTTCCTTATTCAAAGAAAGTATCTTAAATGAGTTTGTATGTAAAAAAAGAAAATATGCCGTTGAAATTTCCGGTAGATAACGCAAGTTCATTCATTACAAATCCAGATTTTTCTACTTCGAAGGCCTTTAAATTCATGAACAACCGGATTTTGTCATTACTGACAACTGAGAAAATTTGAAGAATTTGAAGAAATTTACAAATAAACAAAAATCAATTCAAGTGTCATGACAAAGGTACTCAATTGTCACTGGACAAAGTAAGGCGTAAGAATAGCTTGGTCCCCTTTCACTATATTCAAATACGAAATCTCAAGTGTCGTGAGCTATCGCATGCAGTCAATTCTGATCGGTTAGAAAATTTTGAATGGTTTAAAATATTTGTCGAGTGCTGAAATGACGATGCCAATCAAACCACCATAAGGTCCTAGTTTCAAGGTTATATCTAACTCAATCTGAGGATCCAAATGAAGACAAGTAGCTTTATAAAATTAAATCCGTTCACCGTATTCTTAATATTCTTTTTCGACTTCCTTGTAAGTTTCGTGAATACTCTTCAAATCAACTGTAGCAATGGTAGCCCTATGGTTTCATTAACTCTTACTGAGAAAAGCTCGTCACTATAGCCGCATTAAATTCAAAATTTCACATCTCCACCGAAATCAATTCAAGCTGCTCGTATCGACGATTTTGCGCCATGTGCGACGTAAGAAATCTAGTTTTACATGTATCAACACCAAGGACAATTAACTCATATACGACAGAAAGCTAGTCAAATGATTTACATGTATCACCGCCCAGTATAACCTCCTATTATCCCATGTATTAATTCGGAAGATAACCCTCCTTTCTTAGTACCCTATTATCATACTAAAACAATAACTACGTCAGCTTCATTGCGTCTTATATATCATATAGTTTTCTAGACAAGAAAACGATTTTAGACCGATGAGTTTGATAACTTAATGCTATTAGAGTATTTACGGAAAAGTTGCCAATAATTCTATTATATTTAATTTTGTTCTGTAACGTTCAATGACTTGTTTCAAAGATCAAAAAACCAAATTTCACGAGAATTTCATTCCTTCGAAAATTTTGGAATATATATTAATTGGTTGCATCTCGATTTCGAATGCTTCGTTCTCAGTTTCGTGGTTCACGTTTGAAGTAGACCATTGTAGCGCGGAGTAATTTGAATTGAGCTAAATGTTGTACGCGTTCTAATTGCAGTGCAAAACACCGCTATCTTTTTCATTAAAGTTTTTCATCTCAGTTAAATGAATAAACATTAAGCACACAACGATTTAATTTTCAAGTAGAAATTCAGTTAATATAATGCTTCAAAGTTTTTCTATTGTTTGAAGCATGAAATTGATAATACTTTTATATCTCAAACTTTTCTCGAAGTCGGAGCTGGAAGATTTTGAACCTACATACCTGATTTATTCTTCGAGAACAGAAAATTGAACAAAAATTAGTCAAGAACAGATTTTTTTCCAAGATTTTTCAATGCTACCACTTTTTATATACCAGTAAGAGGTGTCGATCGGTGAACAAGGTTCTTTTCCAGACTTTCATGCGTTCAAAATAATCAGACAGTTTGCAATGACTACTCATATCTTTAGTATTTGGAGTTAGCAAAACTTGTTCATTTCATTTACAAACCTTTGAAAATTATTATCTGGGTTGTAGGAATTTACAAACTTTGGTTATACTCAAAGAAAAGCATTGCAATTCATTTACGGCTGAATTTGATCTACTCTGGCTTCTAAGGCATGAAAGTGATTTCTTCCAACTTCAGCCACTTTCTATAACTCAAGAAGTCAAAAATTTTAATACAGCGCGAAAGAGTGAGTGCAACTCTTTTCGCATTCAACATCTTGCTATTTAATTTTTTCAAGAGATATTCGGCTTTCGGCTTCGAAAACTGCCCGCTTGAGTTGGTACTCTGGAGTGAGAGTGCTAAAAGTCATGCGATAGCTGTTAAGTTTTTTAACAAGGCTGAAAAAATTAGTGTATAAAGGTGTAAAACACTTTCTTATCGAGTCAATTCAGTCTAAACGATGTATAAGCAACTTATAGTGCTATAAATCAACGCAATAAGATCGTATAAAGCAACGTATTCGTATTGGTGATAGCAACAAATGGTTTATTAGACGGCAATTTTTGATGCTCATTTGGCCGGTATTTTGTCTGATAACGAAATAGTTCAATGCCAGTCACCATTTTGTACCAATGAATCCAAAAACCCGAAAATTATTAAGCCGAATCATGTCTTATTTGATAGGTCTTATGATTAGACTAACTTGAAATTATGTTATTTGCACTTTTTCCGAGCTTTATACGTAAATTGGAACGATTTCTATGCGTATTTAAATACTCGATTGTGATTGGCTAAGAAAAATAACGCATTTTGGTATATTTCTCGCTTAGATTGATTTAGTTACTAATATCCTCCGGCCCAGAAGAAGATGCTGGGAGAATGGGTACTAATTTTACAAGCGGGCGAACGAGCGATCCGGAGGACGTGCGCAATACGGCGGAGCGTGCGACGCTGTCGGAACCGTAACGGAGTTCAGTGATCCGAGCAGTGGGGTAGTAACCCCTTGGGTTATTCTCTTGAACTACCCAAACCAAATCACCGGTCTTAAGGTGATGCTCAGCAGGCGTCTGCCACTTGGAACGTCGGTTCAGCGCCGGTACGTATTCTTTGATCCAACGAGACCAAATAGCGTTAGCGTAGGACTGCGCGCGGGCGTAACGTTTACGATGATCAAATTCATCTACACCAATGATGGACGGGAGACTACGTGCTTGGTTACCGAGGAGAAAGTGATTAGGTGTTAATGCGCCTAGGTCGGACGGGTCGGCGCTTACGGGCGTTAACGGACGTGAATTAAGTGCATGTTCGACCAGACAAAAAGTGGTACTTAAAACCTCATCTGTGAGGCGACGTGTTCCAAGGATTGTGTAAAGTACGCGCTTGAAACTACGTACTAGCCTCTCACAGATGCCACCTTGGTGTGGCGCACTGGGCGGGTTGAACCTCCACTTGATGCCTTTGTGGGCAAGTTCCACGGCGATGTTGATGGTGTTCCACTTTTCGATGTTCTCGCGTAGTTCTTTTTCCGCGCCAACAAAGTTAGTGCCATTGTCTGACCAAAAAATGGCTGGTGTACCCCGACGGGAGACGAACCGCTCCACTCCCATTACACACGAACTGGCGTCCATGGAAGGAACAATTTCTACATGAACGGCTCGAGTAGTTAAGCATGTGAAGAGGAAACCCCACCTCTTCTCGGTAGTCCTACGTACAGTAACATACAGCGGGCCGAAGTAGTCGACCCCGGTGTTTGTGAAGGGAGGAGACTGGTATGCGAGTCTTTCTACTGGGAGGTCAGCCATGATTGGTTGGATAGTGGCAGCTCGGAACTTTCTGCACGTGACGCAGTTTGATTTAATTGAACGCAGTGAGGATCGTAACTTGAGGATGGTATAACGTTCCTGTATTTTAGCCCGCAGGTAGTCAATACCTTGATGATGATGTTTAACGTGGTTGTGCCTAAGGAACAACTTTACATATGGATGGCGTTCATCAAGAACGATAGGATGTTTTACATCAAAGTCAACTTCGACCAACCGCTTGAGGCGGCCTGCCGATCGAAATAGACGGTTTGGCCAAATAAAGGGAGAAAACGGGGCAATACGGCTACTCCGTTTAACGGGTTTGTTTTCGAGAAGATCTTTTCTCTCTGCATTGAATGACTCCCCTTGTACAAGATACTGGAGATGACGCTCGGCTTCGTCAAGCTCCGTGGGGTCTGTGATGCTACCATCGACATTACGGTAACATTCGTGAGAAGGTAACAAGCGGAGTGCGTACGCTGTTATCCGTAGCAACTTCTGATAAGAACTGTACTTATCGAAGGGAATTAGTTGCGGGGGCGATTCCTTAGGTGACTTTGTTACGGATGCGGCCAATGATGTATTGGTTTTGTCTGTTTCCTTAGTTACTATACCAAGTTTGATGTTATTAACTACTTCAGTGCTTGGTTCGAACGGGAATTGCTTGGTTCTTAAGAAATCTGGACCTCTCACCCAGCTACTTGATTGCAAAACCTTAACGGACATACCACGAGTGCCGGCGTCTGCCGGATTATCGCTTGAGGCAACGTGCTTCCATTCGTCAACGCTAGTGTGTTCTAAGATATCGCAAACACGGTTTGCAATAAATATTGGGTGCTTGGTTGCAGAGTTAGGCCATTGCAAGACAGTGGTGCTGTCGGTCCACATGAAAACCCTGTTGACTTTTACTGTGAGAGCTCGACAGATATCTTGTTTCAATCGAGCGGCCAGTAGCGCTGCCTGTAATTCCAGCTTTGGAACAGTCATGACCTTCATAGGTGCTACGCGAGCTTTACCCAGGACAAACGCAAGCTCCGTTTGGGGCCCACTCGAAGTAGTTACTCGAGCTCGGAGAAATGCAACGGCACTGAAAACTTCTTGTGAACTATCGCCAAACATGAGGAGTTCCAGGTGTTCAAAGTTTCCGGAAAAGTAGCCCCTTGGTGTAGTGATTGCGGCAAGCTTGGGTAGTTCTACACTCCATTCGAGGAACCTTTCAGCAGTGCCCTTTGGTAATTCTTCATCCCAATGTTGCTCGCTGGCACGCCAGATGTCCTTTAGTCGGGCACCAACGGTGAATGGTGCCACTAGGCCGATGGGATCGAATACCTTAGACACTAGGCTCAATGCCAAGCGTTGTGTTAAAGACTTAGTTACTGTACTGGAGGTACCCCGACTCACAACTAGAGTATCATTGTTGAAATCCCATTTCAACCCAAGCACGTGTGAAGATTCCTCCTTAGATGAGGCAATTACTTTTGGTTCGGTGGACTGAGGTGACCCATCAATTTGATCAGCCAGATTTGGTACATTGCTTACAAACTTAGTAAGCTTGAACCCACCTAGATAGAGAAGTTGCACCAACTCCTTCGATCTTTAGAGAGCCCTCTCAGGTGACTCCACCGAATCCAAGTAATCGTCCATGTAGAAGTTTTCTAGGACGGCTTTGGTTGCTTCCGGGTACTGAATAACATTGTCTCGGGCCGTGCGTTGCAGTGCATAGTTAGCGCATGTGGGCGAGTATTCAGCCCCAAATATATGGTGCGTGTATTGATACACTACAACATTTGTTGTGGTGTCCTGCCGCCACAAAAAACGCAGTGATGGCTGGTCACAGTCAGGGACACCCAATTGGAGAACATACCCTCAATATCTGCGGACACGGCGAATTGATGTTGACGGAACCTAAGTAGTACGTGGATTAGGTTTTGCAGCAGGTCGGGGCCAGTGAGCAAAGATTTATTCAAAGAAGTACCGTGGAACTTTGCTGCACCATTTAATACCCTACGCACTTTCCCCGGTTTGTTCGGGATGATGTAGTAGGTACCACTCTTTATTCGACCGCTGCTCGACCTTGTGAGCATCAGGGACTCTATTCAAGTAACCTTTTTTCAAGTCTTCACGGATGGTACTAGCATAATTTTCTTTCATTGATGTATCTCTCGAGAGCCGCTTTTCGAGAGACTTGAGTTGTACCAGTGATGAAAAGTAGTTATTCGGGAGTTGGATGTTGTCATCAGCCCATAACATACCGACATCGTATCTTTGGCCGTTATGGAAAGTTGTTGTTTCAAGTATTTCCTGCGAGCGAGCATCCGCTGCGGATCGTGGGTCAATTTGCTTGAACGCGCCGTACGATTCCATATCATACCAAGATTTAACCTGACAAGCTAATTCAAAATCCGGTTCAATATTGGCTTTGAAACACACCGAGACTAAACTTGAACTTGACGGGAGTGGGCCACTTAAAACCCAACCTATGGGCAAGCGGACAGCGAACGGTGAGCACTTTTCGTCGGCTGAAAAATACTCTAACGGGCGGATGGCATGGTAGACATCCTGTCCAAGTGTCATCTCAATTTCTCCATAGCTATATTTTACTGGATATAGAACTGCCAAATGTGGGTAAGTTTCTTGCATGGACTTGACGTCAATGATGTCAGAACCTACGTTTAATGTTTCCCTCACGTAAGGACGCACAGTGAATGCTTCGAAGTCTTGGTCTTTATGAGGTGTCACAGTCAATTGAACCACCTTTGTGTCTATGAGTTCTTCCGTGTTTATACCATTGACGGTCCGTTTTAATGCGGTACCCTGCAAACCGAGTCTAGCTGCGAGACTATCGGACACCCAAGAGTTACTGCAAGCGGTATCGCATAAAATCAACGCCGTAGTATTGGTACCAGGAGAATTAGTAAGTTTCAGTTCCGTGACCTGAAGGAGGCCTTTAACATCCGTCGCGGAAGACAAAGTGGTTGTTTTGCTTGGTTGCTGTTGACCAGTAGATGGCCTACTACTACCTGCGTTCGACTTCGAAGTATCGATGTTGTTGTTTGTTGAGGGTTTAGCTGGAAAAACCTTTTCAGCTCCATGAAGTAAGGTGTTATGGGAGCTGTTGCAACCATCTTTCCTACACTTACGGGGACTTGGGCATTGCCTAAACATGTATTTATCACGCAAACAAGAGAAACAGAGCTTTGCCTCAGCCACGACCTTGGCTCTCTGCGTGGGTGTCTTTTCCTTAAAGACACGGCATTCCCACAACCGGTGGCTGCCTTTGCATACAATGCAACTAGAGATTGATGTTAACGGAGATTTCTATTGCGGCTTAAGGTTACTCTTGTGTTGCGTATTTGCAGCGAATGCCTTCGAAGCAACTTTTGATCTTGTTACTGAGTTGATGGTATCCTCAGTCCTTGCTTTAGTTGCGGTATTCTTCATTAAATCGTGCGCTTCGGCCTTCTCTTTTAACCAAACGTTGAAATCAAGAAGAATAGGTTTCACCCAATGATTTTTGACCGTGAAGAGTGACCATGACTCCTTCATATTGGGTGGTTGCTTCTGTACGGCGGTGTTGAGAAGCGCAGCACTCTTTAAATCCGAATCGTATGACAGCGATTTAAATACCCCGACAAGACTTGAAATGCACCCCGAGTAGTTAATGATGTTATCGCTATTGTGCATCTTCAATGGTGGAAAGCTGTTGAGTTTGTCCAAATGTGCACTTACGACCACCTGTGGTTGGCCAAATTTACGTTCTAAGGTCCTCAGTGCGTCTTTGTACATTGCGCCGCAGTAGGCGAACTCAGCTATAGCTGTTTTAGCTTTACCTGTTACGAGGGTCTTAAAGTATGTCAATTTTACATCATCAGTTAAGGACTGAGAGTCAATTGCGCTTTTAAACTGACCATACCATGCCACTGTAGAGGATACCCATTGTATTGGGACAACTTCCATTCGGGTAGTGGGTCATTCCTCTTGCTAGATAAGGCGTCAGTGAATGCCTTAATCAAACTTGCATTTTTGGATGCTGGTGCTGGAGGCGTGGGATGCAGTGGGCCACCCAAACACAATGGTATCGGGGCAGTATGCCCATATGTGGGCTGTATAATCGGCGTGACAAAAGGTGGCGCTATGTTAGTAGTTGTACTAAAGGGGTTAACAGGGATGCTACAGGTTGCTGCGTGGTTGCTATTAAGATTTTGTTGTGCATTCAACTGCAAGATGGGATGGATGACGGTGGGGTCAGCAGTTCTTGGGGGCAGGTTCGGTTGAACGTTGTTGAAGACGGTTGCATTATTTTTAGCCTGGTTCAAATTTGGGGGAGTATTCTGAGGAAAACGCCACAAATTTAAATCGGGGTTACGGTTAAGGGGAAGTTTGGGTGCGGTAGAGCATGGTAACAGGCGGGCTTGAGGTTAATGGACAATGTTTTGTTGTGGATTGTTGGGGACGGGTAGGTATGTTGTTGCGCCCGCTGGAATGGGCGACTGAACCACGGGAGGCTGAGGATTATATAATTGTTGAGGCCGGAATACAGGAGGCCGGTTCACGAGTGGGTTTAGAAGTGGAGGTACATTATGCGAGGAATGGGCAATAGGGACTTGTGTTTGGTGTTGAATGTTACTTTGAGGTGGATTCTGTTGTTGCGGAACATGAGGCATTGACATATGTAGTTGACAAGGCACACTTGAGCTTTTTGGACCCAAGAATTGATTTATTTGGGGGTTTGTTGAAAAATCAGGTACAAAGATGGCGATCGTTGGTGCCATAGCGGGTGACAGTGGCCGGGGAGGTTGCATAGGTGGCTGAAGTGGTGGAAGTGCAACATTCTGTACGTCGACTGGTACTTGGTTCACTTGGTTCACCTTACCACTGCCTGAGGGACTATGTGCCCTTTGATCACTGAGTGATTGCTGCAGTTGACCCTGGAGATATTCCCGATACAAAGCTTCCTGCTGGGCAACCGAAATTGCACCTCCTGGCCGTGTGTACTGAGAAAGCATTTCAAGATGATGTAAGTTATCGGCAACATTACTTGTGTTTTCTGGAGGATTACTAGGGGTATCTTTAACAGGAGGGTCGGCGGTTGCTGAACCAGGACGAGAAAAGTTTAACTCACTTGAATTGCCTGCTGGAAACGAGTTTACCCAATCCTGAACAAGTCCCTGACTTCTATCTGATCCCCTATCTTTTAGCAAATTCAGTTCACTTGAGCGGTGACTAAACAATGAATGATTATCCATTAATTCAGCCTCATCTAATTTAGCTGCGGCAACACGCTGGCGGTGGTCTTCCTCCAATTCTTGAAGTGCCATCTGCTCCATTTGTATTTCAAGTTCCTTTTTTCTCATGGCAATTTCGTGTTTTTGTTTAGCGAGGCGCATGGCAGCTTGTTCTTGTTTCTCGGCCTCTTCGCGTTTTAGTTTTGCCATTAGAAAGTCATGTTTACGCTGGCTAGACATTGATGATGCTAATCGACGTGAACTTCTCTTAGACTGCCCTTGAGGTTTAACGCCCTCACATACGGTGTCTCGGTGAGCAACTGAGTCAATATAGCTTCTAGCCGCAAGCAAAAATTTATCATTGTTCTTAGTTACATCATCCAACCATTGCTCAAGGACAGGGTAAATTGATTCTGGGTTCTCTGCTTTGCTGGCCAAGTCAAATAGTTCTTCATTCTTCTCCACCAATTTACTGAAGACATCCTTCAACTTAGAAACCAAGTGTTCAACTTTAACCCTCCTGTCTTGACGATCTATGGCATCTGTGATGTCCTTATGGATGTTACATAACTCAGATTCTAGATTAGATCTTGCACTAAAGAGCTTTTTCAATTTCTCTTGCTGTTCGGCCATGAAATTGAACTGGCTAATTTAACAATGAAGATAACTTTCAACCAAACACGTGGAATGAGGGTTATACCGAACCCAAATGACGACGACTTGGGAATCAAGACGTCGAAGAGCAGAAAAGAAGTTACCGAGTAATGAATTACTCGGCGAAAGTGAGTGAAAAATTAGAGAGGGCGTCTAACGTGCTTGAAAGCAACGTGAGACTAAACAGGAACACAGGCAACCGGGTAAAGAGGACTGGGTGGACGAAGCACGACGAAACGGGAAACGAAGTGGACGGGACGGGAAGGACGGGCGAACGACGCGCAACGCAACAGGGAACGGAACGGAACTGGCGAAAACGCGGGTAGTAAACGGGCGACGCAACGGACGGGACGGAAACGCTGAACGAGCAACGCACGAAGAAACGGGAAACGAGACGGACGGAACGGAGGCGTTGAGCGAGTAGCGCGCAACGAAACAGAAAGGCGGGTCGGAACGGGCGGGAGACGATTACGCAGCGAGCGGGGAGGTCGGGAACCACTATGCTAGCAGACCGCAGCAACAAACTCAACCAAACAAACTAGCCGTAACTCCAGAACAAACTTAAGTCACACCCTAGGAAGGAGGAGAGATGCTACTGCAAGAGACAAACTAGCACATGTCATTATGGGGCTTAATATATACAAATAACGAACGAATTTACGGCAAAGCAGTAGTATACTAAATGGAAGAAAAGAGCAAGAAATTTACTAGCCGTAACTCTAGAATAAACTTAAGTCACACCCTAGCAGTATTCAAACCTAAACAACCGATCAGCATACCAACAATATTAAACAAACTACAGCAAAATTTAAGTAATACGCAGTGCTTCTGTAGTCTATGAAAGCTGGAAAAGTTAAGAAACAATCTAGCCGTAACTCCAGAATAAAATTAAGTCACACCCCAGAAGGCAAAAAACCAAACCAACTAACAATCATACAGTTACACGCAAACATAGAGCAGCAAAAATTAATATACTACAGCAGGAAGCTAGTAAATTAGTAAAGTTGAAAAGTCAAAGGACAATCCAGCCGTAACTCGAGAATAAACTTAAGTCACACCCTAGAAAGCTATAAGACCTAAACAACAAACCAGCATACTAGCATACTCAACATACTACAGCAAAAACAACAACATACTTCATCACATATGACATGCTACATCGAAAATTGGAAAAGTAGCGAAGAAAACGAAAAGCAAAGTTTTGGGAGAGCGACGTTATTGAGAAAAAACGGAACACTGACAGTTGACGAGTGAAAGGACAAAAAAGACGCGTACGAGAAACGTTACATGAACGAGCGACGAGAAAAAATTCTGAGAATTCGATAATTTTTTCTTTAGGCCAGAGGTTGTGAATTTCTTCACAACATTGCTGTGTGTATTAAGTTTCACTCAATTAACGAAACTTCTCTTTGAAAATAATAATTTTGACGAATTTGTCAAAATTTTATGCTTTAGTCAATTTTTTTTTCAAAATTCTGGTCAATTTTTTCTGCAAATTCTTGATTACGGAACGGTAATCCAGTAAACTAATCGTATTTAAGCTCGAAAATACGGTTTATCTTTATTCGGTTTTGATTTTCTAAAGTTTTTAGAATTGCATCAAAATTGACCAAAATTTTTCAAAAATGAACAATTTAGCATAATGTTTTCTCTATTTTCTCTATATCAGGGGTATTTTTTGATATTCGAA
Source organism: Convolutriloba macropyga (assembly GCF_964194025.1). Lineage (NCBI taxonomy): Eukaryota > Metazoa > Xenacoelomorpha > Acoela > Convolutidae > Convolutriloba > Convolutriloba macropyga. The sequence goes on from NC_134472.1 coordinate 30,934,637, forward strand.
CCGACTTGATCACTTTTTACAAACTTTTGACAATTCGACCAAAAATTTTCGAAGTCGATGTTTTTCGTCTCAAAAATTATGTTTGCGGGGGGGGGGGCCTTCACACAAAACAGCAAAAAAAAATTCATTAATGTTCTGTCTTACAGTTTTTTGTTGCATCAGTTGCATAAAATCACCCTCTGTTTGGATCATCTAAGGACATGAGCATTGCGCACACTCATCTTTGCATGTTTACTGGATGTATCCCTGTTATTGGAAAGAGTATTGGAATGTGAGACTTCTCGTAATTGTTTGGGAGCGATGGCATGAAGAAGTTAGTCCCTCCAGAAGAGATCATCATCTGTCCTGTTCAGGGGTTCCGGACATCTTCCGACCCTGCCCACACAACAACCGTCTACGCTCTCCGATGTCCGGTGGAATAAAACAATCTGCATTGTCATATATAACTTAAACTTGCAGATGAGTTCGAATCCCGACAAACAAGAGATAGCACGTTTCATTCGGATCGAGCTTTCCAGCTGTAAGTCACTTGACAAGAGTAATCGGTGCTACTTCCAGCCCTCTTAATTCCACCGGGGGGTATGTATAAATACCTTGCCTCCAATGGTTGCACAAGACAATGGTTTCTGTTTCTGAAACTAAAGGTGGATCAGTGTGAAGGAGCGGCGCCAATATAAAGGTGTAAAACACTTTCGTATCGAGTCAATTCAGTCTAAACGATGTATAAGCAGCATATAGTGCTATAAATCAACGTAATAAGATCGTATAAAGCAACGTATTCGTATTGGTGATAGCAACAAGTGGTTTTTTAGACGGCAATTTTTGATGCTCATTTGGCCGGTATTTTGTCTGATAACGAAATAGTTCAATGCCAGTCACCATTTTGTACCAATGAATCCAAAAACCCGAAAATTATTAAGCCGAACCATGTCTTATTTGATAGGTCTTATGATTAGATTTACTTGAAATTATGTTATTTGCACTTTTTCCGAGCTTTATACGTAAATTGGAACGATTTCTATGCGTATTTAAATACTCGATTCTGATTGGCTAAGAAAAATAACGCATTTTGGTATATTTCTCGCTTAGATTTATTTAGTTACTAATATAGTGCGTTTATGTCCAGACTTTTCGATATAAAAAGTGTTACTCAATTCAAGTCCAGAGTTTCAGAGTTCATGTTCAGGCTGTCGTGCGTCTTTCGATGATTCCAGACTATGTAATTTTGAATGCATGACGCCCTCCTCGTACGTTCATTTTTGGTCGGGGCTTACTTGATTCGGTCTGGGACCTCAACCCTGGTTACAATAGGCAGGGCCAACTACTGGCCGGCATAAATTCAGAACCCGCGAAATGGAACTATGAAGAGCGTGAACCTGAACGGCAAACATTTGAAAAGAAATATTCTCATTGTTTTTTCCATATTGGAGTTGCTCCATAATTTTAACTACCCGGTTCGAGGTTTTCACCGCATTTCTTCCAAATTTCACCGCTTTTGTTTTCCACCATTTTTTGAATCTGATTTATATTCACAAGAATTTTCATAGAATTTAGTGACAGTTGGAGCAGTGGAATAAGAAGTTGAAGACATGCAGGAGGTGAGGGGTTCGAACCCGTTTACAGAAGTTTCTTTTTTTGTAAGAGCACGGAGAACGTAGTGAAAATAAATAATTCATCACCATTCACCGCATTCACCGCAAAAAGATGTGAATTACGCGGTGAAAATTATTTTTTTCACCGCATTTCTTACAAAAAATCACCACCAAACCCCAAGCCGGGTACACAAATCAACTAGCCATCCCACTGTAGTGCAACTAGCCATCCCACTGAGATCACTTCAGTTTAATTTAACGTGTACTTTGCGTTGTTTACTCTGCGTCTTCGTAAAAACGCGAAATGCACTCTAGAAAAATTTTTCAATTGATTTTATAGGTCACCTTGTCACTCGAATCAGCCGAGCCTCATTAATCAAGAAGAAAATTCTAGAATGTTCTGGAGAGTTTAAACAAGTGAATCAATCACGTGGCTCTATGTCAGTTATGTACAACTGTGGATTCCCTCGTCGCAAGCGACTGTACACTTACCATGTGCTTCTCTTCGACAAAGTGTGTATAGAACCTTATTGAAGTGAAACTGTTCTAAACATTATGGAAAATATGTAAATGCGGTTCCACTCTCTGAAAGGGAACTTTTGTCATCCCCTTTTCCTCTCACTAAAATTTGATTTGTTGGCAAGTGACAATTTCGAAATGCTAATATGTTACAAAAACCCGCCATTGAAATTCTTTCTGCATTAGGTTGCAGGGAAAAAACTCCAGTTTTTCGGCTATACGGGCTGCAAACATATTTTTTGTCAATTTATAAGATAATTTTCGGCTTATTTCTAGGAATGTTTGAGGTTGTTCTTTTAAGAGTTCACGACATTATAAGTTATTAGTTTTTTGCCTCATACACCTCAAAAAACATGTTGTGCTGCATTTTTGGCTATTTATATCATATTAGTCTACACAACGACGGTTTTACGGCTTAAACAATTAAGAGGTAGGTGAAAAGCAAGAGTCGGGAATAAAATTTTTAAAACGTGCTCTCGTACAATTATTGTTCCGACCTCACTTGTGGGGGGGAGGAACTATATACTCAAATGGGTTTTTTTGCTCAGACAATTTTGGCCGATCGATATATTCATCGTAGAGAAATGTGAGTGGTATCATTATGAAGCTCGTCCAGCGTAGAATTCGAAATTAAAAAGATTTTTTATATTTTTTCGAGGAGTTATCGAGGATTGGACTTTTGAGTGAACACGGGATATTTGGCACGATTTTGTTTACTTTCAGTGTATTTTTTTTCAAATTAAGATTTTTTCTATGAAAATAGTAATTCAAAATTACTTTTCACGCTACAAAATTAATCGATTTTGTGTTTCTATTAGACGAAAGGCGACAAAAAGAATAGTTCCGGTCTCATAGGGAAGTTTACTATAAAAGTAAATTCGATTTCTAATTGAGAGTTCCTTTTTTAAAAAACTTTTCATAACTTTTTGTTTTTTTAGTCACCTACAGACTAATCACTTTTCATATCGAGGTTCCGTGAAACACAAACCTCATTTTCATTCAAAGGAAGCCCAATGGACAAAATATTAGTTTTCAAGTAATTACTCGTGTTTTTTTTGGCTTCGACTCTGAGTTTTCAAAAATTTAAACAAAATTTTGATTTCTTTTTTGAGGTTTTTCTAAAATTTGGGGGTCTTATGGCATAGACTAGTTCACTAAGAGTGCAATAAGTTTCGTAATGAGCATTCAGTGAACCTATCTAGTGCTTTAAAGGGACAGCTATTGGCTGTCAAGACTTTGGAAATTTATTTTCAAATTTTTTTTTAACATTTGCCAAACATAAACTTATTTTCGTGCACTGTACGTCAGTCTCAGTAACTGCAGGATTCCTATCCTTCTACTGCAACCAAAAAAATATGGTTAGCGGTTTATCGTAAAAAATAATGGTCATATGATTTCAATGTCACAAGATTTCAAAAAACTTCAAATATTTTGTATTTATTTGTATTATTTGTTCCTTTTCAAACCATATCATTAGCATCTTATCCTATTATTGATTACTCCCATCTGTTTAGAGAAGACGTTCAATGGATCATAGATAAAATTTTCAGAGAAAGGCTTATGGTTCAAATGGCTTCGACACTTTCTTCTCGCACTTTTCTACTGAGTTTTTGGATATTGTCTGTATTTGGTCTTTTCAAAGTCAATGACTTGTTGCAATGCTTAATTGATTAGTTTTGAATGACAAACATTGTTGTCGTCCCATTGGCGCATTTTTTAGCGTATTTATTGGCTTCCGTTGGAAGGTATTGAATTTAATGGCGTTGATAATACGGGTTTTCTAAAAAATTTCGTGGTTTTAATGTGTTTGTTCATATTTCTTGATTTTTTGTAGCCATATTGTTAAAAAAGAATCCCATTGGTGTTAAACAATTAATTGAAAATAGAAAAATTTATACTGAAATGTTTTTTCGACTCCGACATTAGACGTTTTCTTGCTAATTTTTTTTTGGATGTGCTCTTTTTGCCCTTTTTTTTCTCTTGGTAGCCGTAAAATGCTGATTGGTCTCATCAATTTGTAATTCAAGATTGAATAACGGATGTTGTACGTAACAGTCAGTTTGTAGCAAATAGTCTTAAGGTTATGATTTTATTTACTTTCAAAGAGTTTTCAATTTTTCAGTTTTTGTTGTTCTTTTCGTCAACTTGTAACTTTTTCTCATCATTGAGAGGTCCCATCCAAATCCTTGCATTTAAAAAATTAACATGTATACTATTTTTATGTCATATCTGGATTTTTGTTTGTTGGACAATATGCGTTTTCATAAAAGTTTTGTGAGTGTTGTATTTGTGTATTTGTATTTCTTTTTTTAGCACATTCGGGTTATAACAGACCCCAATGATTTTCAAATGTGGCCCAAATGAACTTATTCATTCTTTGAGTATATTTTGAGCTGAATTAGTATAAATAAAAACTCAAAAAACACAATATTTACACAAAAACTAATGATTTAATGGCTTCAATAATTTGTGTTTTCGCAAATATTTGGTATTTTTTAAATTTCTCTGCATCTCTAGTCCGTTCCCACGGCTTAGTCTAACCAAAGACGGATTTCATTAGTACCATAATGACTTTTAATAAATTTATCAAGAATTTTATCTTTATAAGCGAATGACATTTAAGAGTTTTGAAAAAAGTTGGTTTAAAATGTTGATTGATTTTTGAATTTCGCCTTATGATCTCTTCTCTTTGTCGACTTGTTACCTGGTCTCATTAAGAAAAATTTCCATTTGCTGTATAGTTAGGGAAAGCAAAGTTTGCGTAACTAAGGTTTTATCTGATTGCGTTTGGACGTTGTTACTAGGTGCTTAAAAGTTTAGACACTTAGTTTTTGGTGTTAAATTTGTTTTGCTTATTTTGTTGTTTGTTTTTTTTCTCGTAGTCTTTTTAATGGCAGATCTCATGAGCCCTGTAATGAGACATGGCATTATTCAATTCAATTAGTATTCAGGCTTTGTAACGATTTTTTTAAACTCAAACGTCTATTTTTGTTATCTCTTCGTTTGGGTGACAATTAAGTCAAAAATATAGATGAGCTCGGGTCGGAACATCATATGCGAACGCACATTAACGAGCCTCCTTGTTATTAAATGTGATTTAATATTATTAAGTATCATTGGTAAATATTATACTTAACTATGAACATTTTTTTCAACAAAATATTTTGGTCTTTTAATTCTGTTTAAAAATTATTTCAGCCAAATAAAGAAATGATTTATAGGAAATATTTTAAACAACAAATCTTCTGGGAAAATGTATCTTATTCTTGATTTTAAAAAATTTTCTACTGTACCGAAAAATTTCTATCAGATAGATATTCCAGCTTCACAAAATATCCCTCACGTTGTTTGGTATATGGGCTGAGAAGAAAAGAAGTTTTTATCATCCTTGCAGATAGAAAAGCTTATGGTTCAAATGGCTTCGACACTTTCTTCTCGCACTTTTCTACTGAGTTTTTGGATATTGTCTGTATTTGGTCTTTTCAAAGTCAATGACTTGTTGTAATGCTTAATTGATTAGTTTTGAATGACAAACATTGTTGTCGTCCCATTGGCGCATTTTTTAGCGTATTTATTGGCTTCCGTTGGAAGGTATTGAATTTAATGGCGTTGATAATACGGGTTTTCTAAAAAATTTTGTGGTTTTAATGTGTTTGTTCGTATTTCCTGATTTTTTGTAGCCATATTGTTAAAAAAGAATTCCATTGGTGTTAAACAATTAATTAGTTTTTGGTGTTAAATTTGTTTTGCTTATTTTGTTGTTTGTTTTTTTTCTCGTAGTCTTTTTAATGGCAGATCTCATGAGCGCTGTAATGAGACATGGCATTATTCAATTCAATTAGTAGTTAGGCTTTGTAACGATTTTTTTAAACTCAAACGTCTATTTTTGTTATCTCTTCGTTTGGGTGACAATTAAGTCAAAAATGTAGATGAGCTCGGGTCGGAACATCATATGCGAACGCACATTAACGAGCCTCCTTGTTATTAAATGTGATTTAATATTATTAAGTATCATTGGTAAATATTATTCTTAACTATGAACTTTTTTTTCAACAAAATATTTTGGTCTTTTAATTCTGTTTAAAAATTATTTCAGCCAAATAAAGAAATGATTTATAGGAAATATTTTAAACAACAAATCTTCTGGGAAAATGTATCTTATTCTTGATTTTAAAAAATTTTCTACTGTACCGAAAAATTTCTATCAGATAGATATTCCAGCTTCACAAAATATCCCTCACGTTGTTTGGTATATGGGCTGAGAAGAAAAGAAGTTTTTATCATCCTTGCAGATAGAAAGGCTTATGGTTCAAATGGCTTCGACACTTTCTTCTCGCACTTTTCTACTGAGTTTTTGGATATTGTCTGTATTTGTTCTTTTCAAAGTCAATGACTTGTTGTAATGCTTAATTGATTAGTTTTGAATGACAAACATTATTGTCGTCCCATTGGCGCATTTTTTAGCGTATTTATTGGCTTCCGTTGGAAGGCATTGAATTTAATGGCGTTGATAATACGGGTTTTCTAAAAAATTTCGTGGTTTTAATGTGTTTGTTCATATTTCCTGATTTTTTGTAGCCATATTGTTAAAAAAGAATTCCATTGGTGTTAAACAATCAATTAGTTTTTGGTGTTAAATTTTTGGTAGAAGAAAAGAAGTTTTTATCATCCTTGCAGATAATTTTCTTCTGTGACTCTTTTCAGGACTATTTTCAGCGCAAATTTTTTTTTCACAATTTGTCAACCAAATAGAAGCGAAAGTTATGTTTCGTTGAGATTTTTTCAGCATCTCTGGAAGCTATCAGCATCTCCGGAAGGAATGGTTCAAAATTTTCATATTAAAATTGTATTAGAGTAACTCTTTTCTCATTATATTGATTCTATGTCAACTCCATTATAGTGAGAGTAAAGTGTGGGACCTTTATGGGTTGCGACCTCACAATCTTTTAATTCATTGCAATCCTGTGCTCTTCACTGAGTCAACTGAGCCACTGAGTCTTACCATGCTCCCTTATGAGCTATCACTTCAAGCTCCATCTTATGATCCCAATTTGCTTACTTAATAAAAAATACATTCTAACATATTGCATTTTTTTTAATTCGCAATCCCCAATGCTTCAGTTTTCAACTGAGAATACCTAAACGTTCATCCTTGCGTAAGTATTATAAGAAGATGCTTAAATTGTTCGAGAAAGCAGGAGAAAAGTTGTGAATTTTGTCGCATGATTTTCATAATGTTTAATTTGTGTGTTTTTACTGGGACAGTCAGTATTTAAAAGTGAGCAAATGATATCTCAGAACTTTTCAGTCTTATCTGAGAAACCTGGCATTTATTTATTGTCTATGAAGAATTTTGCGTTTGTAATTAAAAGTTAATTTGTTGGAGTTGAAAGCTTTGACGGGCTTGGATTGTGGTTTGGTGAATAATTCATGGAAAGTATCTATTTAGACGAAAATTTAATAAGGATTCTTTACAAAACATTTTTTGCTCAAAACGTGTCTTTTGTAGGTACTTTTCAGTGAGACAAACATAAGTCACGTGACCGATGCGTTTTTAGAAACGATGAATGTGGATAGGTATTTGAAACAAAAATGTTCCATAAACTGTTTGGCAAAAAATTACAGCTTCCATGAATTTTACAGCCGCCATTCTGGTTCTAATCTACTATTCTGTGGTCAGGTTTTAAAAAAAATAGTCATCATCGCCTTGAGATCGTTGTTTTGCGGATATTAAAATTTTGAAACAAAAATTTCTACCTGAAAGGGCAATCAATGGTTAGTTGGAAATAGTTGCTCGTGTGATCATCTGGCTCTCTCTCCTTGCGCTCAAAATTTTGCGTTCAATCAATGCGCTCAAAAATTTTTGTGCGTTTAAGTGCGTTCGAATTCGTCTCTTACACATTTGCGTTTAACGATCAGACTCACTTGCACTCCAATCAACCGCTTGTCAGACTTAGATGGGATCTAATCCCCTCTTATCAGACTCAAACCCGCTCGGGCCCACATTTGATCATATCCTGCGTTTTGAAGGATTTCAGACCCTTTAATTTCTAACGGCAACAAATAGGCGTGGACTTCAGTCTGATTATAAGTCAATTTGGCCTTGAACTTCATTCCGAAGAATGAAAAGAAGCGTGCTCATGTTTTTTTGTGTATTAGTTCCACGATACTTTCATTTTGATTGCTGTAGGACAGATTTGTGTTGATGTATGAATGCCACAGTCTGTTCCGAATGGGAACGGAGAATGCGTGGGTGTGGACTCGTCACCCGACCGCACTCCATTCTAATGAATACTCAGGGGATATCGAGTTAGTTGATACTGTGTTGTGGGGATTGGGAGTGAATGTTGCCAACATGGAGGTGGTTGACCAGAACGATTGTGGTCACGATTTAGACATTTTCCAATGAAAAATTTCTTAAAACAAATTTGTGGTATATTAAGATTCTCAGATGAATGATGATTATATCTATTTAGTGATAGTTGAATATAAAATGCTCCCTTAGTCTGTGAACAGAAAATTTTAATTTAATCAAATTACCTAGTATCCATTTTGTTTCATAGCCGAGCAAAATGATTACTTGTTAGTTAATGCGAATCAACTCTACAAAGAAAACAACTGGAATAATTCGGCAATTTGCTGAGCACGTATACATCATCGAATCATTTCAATATGGCCAAAGAAAAAGAAAAAGGAAAAAGAAAACTATTGAGTAAGTTCAATTCAGCCAGGTTGAGGTGGAAGAAATTTGAACCCTGTGCTCCAGACACAATTTAAAGATGACAGCATGACCAGATGATCAAGTAAAAAAAGGTTGCATGGTTTCGACTCGTGGCCTTATAGTTGAGAGCTAAGTTGCATGATTCTCACGTACATTACTATTATCCTGATTTCAGTAGAGGACTGCGATTTAAACTTACGCGAAACGGACTTCGCCAGGCGAGTTGGATTTGCAATATTCATACTTGTACTTCACGGAGCAAATACTAAGTAGAAACTCTATTAATAATTGCTCTATTAATAATTAATACGAAAATTGTACGCGAAACGCTAGGCGTGTTGAAATTTTTTAAGGAAACTGTAATTAAAATTTTGAAATATGAATAACATAATAATAGTTATTTGCCAGTTATATTTACAAGAGTTACCATTGGCTATGAATAGCTAGTGATATTAACAAACTCGAGGAATGTTTGTTAGCGTTTGTTGATAGCGTTTGTTGAACTTAAAAATTCATCCACTTCGACCTAATCGTCGTCCATATCGGGTGCTGAATTTTGAGTGACATCTATTCACAGGACTGATTCCAGGATCCGTCGGTAATACTATTCAATTAACTGACGAATAGGTTCGCAATACATTCTAATCTGTCATTTCGTTTGTGCTAGAGATACTGGTGGTTCATAACTTTCGATTTCACCTGGCCGGCGTTTTTCCGAGGGTCAGTAACTCGCGGGGGGGGGGGGGGGGCATGAGTTTGTTGAATCGCCTGACTGAATCTCCTGTTGAATCGTCTTTGTCAAAACCTCAGGTACTTGCGCAAAGCTGTGGTTAGGGCAGTTAATGCTGGTAAATTGTGTGCGACAGTGCTTTTCGGGGGCTCTGAGATTAGAGCAATGGATTGCGGAGATTTTGACCTCCGTTTGCACCGCAAGTTGTGTGGCGTATATCGGCATCCTCTCGGGTCTTGATCTTGGCTTCCGTAATCTTCTCAGACATTCTTGGGTTTCGTCTGATTACATATTCTCTGAAGCTGGTTCCTTGAGCTCGAGATCACAATTTCGCAAAATCATTAATACGGATCACCACAACTTTTTTTGGTTCCCTAATTTTAGACTTCTTGCAGCAGTTTTTTTCAGTATTCATGATGACGGATCCACAGGCTAACTTATCCAACATCAATCCCAATTATTTTTGGATCGTTCTTGGTGTATTCTTGAAGTAAAATAATAGAATTATAAAGCATCCGAACTGCTGTTGAGCAAAAACAACGCTTTGTTTGTGATTTATGCACCAAAACTATGTGTCAAGTTATTGTTGTAATGGTTGTAGAAAATCTTGTTGTGCTAATTAATTTGAGGTGCACGAATACACGACATTTTGAATTGCTGCTCACCTCTATTGCCGAAAAATTTTGCAAAGCAAAAAGTTCAATTCATTATCTGTGATGCGAAATTTATTTTGGGGATTGTGGTATAATAGTACCTTCATCTTAAAAGTTTTAGTTTTGAGTTGCTAAATTAAGTTAATCCATTATCATTTATCTAGTTCATTTCGCTCTTTAAAATTTGTTCAATTCGTAAAGTTAGATTTCTGAAGATCAAATCCTAAGATTTCACGTCGTTAAAATTTGTTTATAATTTGCTGCATGATTGAATGTCTGTTCATAAATCTTGTAAAGATTTTGCCGCTTTAAGTTGTCTGATGATATGAATAAGTTATTGTTCAACTATTTTAATTCTTTCAATTTCATTCTCTGTAATTCATAATTCAAATTCAGTTGACTAAATTCATTTCTCGAAATCGCTCCGCCAAAGTCTAATCTATACGATTTGAAAGTAGACTGTATTTCGCTAAGCGAAACACTAGTACGAAATAGAAGTGTGATTCCGCTCCGCCAAATCGAGAATTACTTTGTAACTAGAATAATTAAATTCCACTCGACAATATTAGCATTGATTCGCTCCGCGAATTTATAGCTAAATACTCATTTGTAATTCAATCTAATTGGCGTCGCCGATCAATCAATTTTACAGTTTCTCATTTTGTACGACATGGCGCAGCCAGCTCGCGAATCCCGAAAAACACCTCTATCGATAGAGCCATTTTGGGAACGGCCGACTTCGGACCCACCAATCAGATGGGAGAAATGGAGAATACAAGTGAAATTAGCGATTCTCGCTCGGGAAAACATCACAATTGATACATTGTTGCAACCTAAACCGACAGAAGTTCGTTTGCAGGCAGAACCGAAATATGAGGTATCAATCGAAGATGCGACAGAAGAAACAGAAAGAGACAGACGAATTCGAAATAATCAATTGAAATTGCAGTGGGAGCTCAAATGTTAGAAAATAATTGAGGCAGGAATACTTTGTGGAGAACGACCTTGGAACTTGTGTGACCAAAAATGCGTCTCTCTGTTATACTTAAGTATAGGCACGGAAGGACGACGTCTGCTAACACAAAAATTCCCACATGACAATATCTATGATTTGTCAACCCTCAAACTTTGGGAAAGGATGGAGATCGCCTTCATTCGCCCAAGAAACATTACATTCGATAGATATGTCTTCTTTTCCAGAAAGCAAAAGAAGGGCGAATCAGTTGAGCAATTCTACAGTGTTCTAAAGGAGCTAGCAGAAAACTGCGATTTTGAAAACCGCGAGGAGGCCATAATAAGGGACATTTTCATCACAAACATGTTGGACGACGACATTCAACGAGAGCTACTTCGAGATACGGTAGAACCAGAAAGAGCTCTCAGTATTGCAGTGAACATGGAAATGGGCAACCAAAATCAACAACGGATTTCATCCAACAATGGTGGAAACGGCAACACGGTAAACGCGATACAACAGAATAGTCGATTTCGCGGCGCGGGTGTGCGTGGTAATCAATCGACGAGGATAACAACGAACCGCACCTCCATTGGACAATGTCGTGGCTGTGGCCAAAGTTGGACTTCAACACATCGTCAGGTTTGCCCCGCCATGGGTAAGAAATGTAATTACTGTGGTTTGCAAAATCATTTTGCAAAAGTATGTCGTCGACGAATTAATAATTCGAGAACTAATCAACAAAATAATCGTATTAACACAGTAGAAAATGTAGAAACTTCAAATCAAAATTCAAGTCAAGAAAACCAAAATGTTAATTACATAAACTATAATGAGGAAACCCACTCAGACTACGATTCCTCTGACGATAACTATGTTGCTACTATCGAAAACGTTGATTCACCGAATTTAACTTTGCAAAATTTATCAATCATTATTGGTAACACAAATTGTGACCTACTAATTGATTCCGGTAGTGGCTGTACCATTATAAACATGTCATTAGCAAGAGAAATAATGCTCAACTGTATCCAATCCCAATGGTCAGAGAAAACGCCACAAGAATTGAAGTCTTTTTCGAATGATATAGTTCAACCACTCGGAACATTGAAAACTCCTGTAAAATGCAACGACTGGTATATCTCGAAAGCAAGAATTACAGTAGTACCTGACGGATTTAGACCAATATTAGGAAGAGACCTTTTTGACCAATTAGGCATTACAATCACTCAAAAACCTTGTCCAAAAATCGAAGTTAACAACGTGGATCAAACGTGTGTAATAAAAAAATCACTAGCAAAAGAGTTTCCTGAATTAATATCACGAATTGGCAAATCAAAAAATCATACAGTAAACTCCAAATTTCACAGAAACTATCGAGTTGTACATCAAAAAGGAAGAAAAGTACCAATACATCTTCAACCAAAAGTAAAAATCGAGTTAGAAAAACTGCTTAATGAAGAACACATAGAAAAATTAGACAATTGTTCAGATCAATTTTTCATATCTCCAATAGTCATCACTGTGAAAAAAGATCAGTCAATAAAAATAGCACTGGATTCAAAAATTCTCAACAAAGCGATTCATAAAAACAAGTACCAAATGCCCAACATTGACTCACTAATTCAAACTATTTCGCAAACACTGTCAACGGCGCCGCAAGAGACCGCATATTTTACAACGCTTGATTTGCAGTACGCGTACAGCCAACTCAATTTACATAACGATACGGCCCGCCATTGTAACTTTAATATTGTTAGTGGAGATATGACAGGAACATATCGATTTAAAACGGGATTTTACGGATTAACAGATATGCCAGCGGAATTTCAAAAAGCTATAGACTGTACTCTTGCGGGCTTGGAAAATACATTCTGTTTTTTGGACGACATATTAATAGTAAGCAGAGGAAGAATCGAAAAACACTTGGATTTGGTACGAAAATGCTTAATAAGACTTGACCAAGAAAATCTGCGAATCAATTTGGCAAAATGTCATTTTGCTAAAGACAAAATTGAATGGCTAGGACACAACATTACACAGTCAGGTGTAACACCTCTCTCAAGTAAAACGGACGCAATTGGAAAATTAGCAGCACCAACTAATCTCAAAAAACTTAGATCGTTTATGGGATCAGTTCATCACTTAGGAAAATTCATTCCGAACCTGTCTCAACTATGTTACCCTCTTCGACCTTTGTTAAAGAAAAACACTAAATTCATTTGGACGGACGAGCACGAAAAACAATTTTGCTTAATTAAAGAAAAAATTGCGGAAACAACGGAAAAAAAAAACATTTCAATCCAGAGTTAGAAACACGAATTAAATGCGATGCTTCACGTAAAGGATTAGGATGTGCATTGGAGCAACGAACGCCTAATGGTTGGCACACTGTAGCATTCGCATCACGATTTCTTAATTCAGTAGAAGATAGATATAGTGTTAACGAACTCGAACTCCTAGGGGTGGTTTGGTCTATTGAACATTTTAAATACTATCTCTACGGAAAACCATTCACCGTCATCACTGATCATAGAGCCCTCTTATCAATAATGCGAGAAAATAAATCTAATAAGTCATACAATAGCAGATTAACACGTTGGGTGGATCGATTATTGCCATTTGATTTTTCAATTGACCATCTTCCTGGCTCAAAAATGGGTTTAGTGGATTATATCTCTCGCGACCCACATCAACAAGCTGCTAATATATCTACATACGATGAACAATTCATAGTAGCAAAATTGGACGTAATTAAGCGCGGCGCAAAACGCTTTCTATTAAATGCTGAAAATTACGTTGATTTCGCAGCGCGAAATCCACCCACAAAATGCGACGAGAATAATCTAAATTCCATTAACAAATTTGGTAGTGAATTGACACCGCGAAATCCAGAACATTCTAATATTACGCTTACTGACAATTCAATTAGCGAATTAAGCCCAATTAATGTAAATACCAAACCCAAAATTGAAATAGCCAACATTCCAAACTCGCTTTCTGCCTTCAATCGCTCAGCTGATCAGTCGCATAGTAATTTAAACAATTTCCAGCGAATAGCCCAAAAATTTGGACAAGTTTACATGATGTCCCAGCCGAATTCCGACGAAGAAACGCTCATGTCTGTTAAGCAATCCACTCCATCAAGAGTTCGCTTCGCGGATGCAGGGCCCTCAACTGCATCAACCGTTTCAATCGCCCCAGCCTCACCCAGTACCCCAACAACACCGACAACAGACACAACAGGCACCTCCACTTCAGTCGATGAGTTGTATCTAGACTCGTTTAATTTCGCGTTATCGAAAATATTTTCCAGCTCTTTAATGGCGAGTCTAACGACAAAAGACGCAATACTTAAAGAAATTCGTGACTGCATCCTCACAGGAAACGAGGATCGTTGTAAGCAGATCTCTCCCTACATTCACAGCTACTGGAAAGACCTCCATGTTAAGAGTGGGTGTGTATGTATTGACGATAGGATAGCACTTCCGCACACAATAAAAGACGCCTATGTGGACGCAATCCACGCCACGCATCCGGGAACATGGGGCATGACAGACATGGCATCGCACGCGTGGTGGCCATATATGCATCGAGATTTGGCCACAAAGACGGCGAAGTGCAACCCGTGTGTGAAGATCGGTAAAAATTTAAAATCTATTATACCAACTAATAAATGGGCACCATTAAGACTATGTAAAGTTCCCAATGAAGAAATTCAAATTGATTTTGGCGGACCCATATATAATGAGAAAAATCAAGAAGTCTACTTTCTTGCATGTATTGACCGATTTTCGAAATTTCCATCAGCTGAGGTATTTGAAAACGCAAATGCTGATAACATTTTGAAATTCCTTCAAGAGTACGTTTTGTTACACGGTATACCCCGTGCAATTAGATTAGATCAAGCTAGATGCCAAACGGGCCAGCGAATTAAAACATTCTGTAATCAAAATAATATAGAGCTAATTGAAGCACCAATACACGATCACAGAGCTATTGGCTTAGTGGAGAGGCTAATTCAAACAATCAAGAATCGTCTAGCATGTATTAAAACGGCGGCACGAAATCAATTTAATATAAAGGCTTCAATAAATTCAATAATATATCAACTGCGAATCTGTCGTCAAAAGACGATAAATATATCACCATTTGAAGCACATTTTGGTCGAAAAGCAAATACGCCTTTAAGTAACATAACAACAAAGCCAGACCCTAAAAGTCTGACATACAGAAACATTCTAAATAAATATTTAGATCTGGAGACAGTTAGATGGGACCAACTAATTAAAGATGAGAATTGGACGAACGAAGAAAGGAGTGACACAGAAGTGGAGGACAACAAATTTCAGTTATGTAAAAATGCGGAAAATCGACAACAAGAAGACCCCAATAAAGAGTCCCGCTTCATTTTACATCCGGATGTATGTCAACCACTACCGAGGACAGAGACTTCACTAGAGTTAAAACTGGCAAAGAAACAACCAAGGACTAAAAGGTCCAAGAAGAGTCTAGATGGACTCTATGGAGTATTAGCCCCCGGTTCCTCGGTGATTAAAACAGACGAATACACGTCTGTCATAAAAGAGCCTGGCAAACGAGAAGTTACAATCCGGAACTCCAATTTGGCTAAATTTGGCACAAAAGCAGAGAGGGAGACAGAACTTCAAGACTATGCCAATAGGAGACCAAAGATGCCAACAGGAAAAACTACAGAGGAGCTTATCAACAACCATGCAAAAGAGTCACGAAGAAAAATTGAGGGAGGAAAGAAAATGAAACACCGTCGAATCGCTGATGATATCAGCACTGTGTCGTCCATCCACTCTAACGTAACACGTGCCCTACGAGTAAAGATGCCGATTAAACCAAAGCGTCATGTACCACTCGCGCCGCCAAATCAACAACCAGAACAAGATATTCAATTCGCAGCGCCAATAAACCTTCCCACATCTAGTATCGTAATAGCAGAACCGCCAAGTCGACCCAAAAGAAAAGCCGCTAGTAAAGCCTCTGCTATTCTAATGCCAGCCAAACGAACACGAACATCAGTTTCGGTCACTGGATCTGACAAATCGGCAGCTTCGACACAAACAGGCCCCCCAATGACATCCAGTTCAAGTGTAACAGGAAAACAAAAAAGACGGCAGCAATTGAAACAAAAACAAATGGAAAACAAAACTCTAATCTCGCAGATTCAAACGGCCGCCTCACAAACCCAGCATGTAGAATCGGACTATACAGTGCCGCCATGTTCACCAACCCCCGCTTTTCCAGTTCAATACTACGTTTCACCAAACTACGAAGGACCTGAGGTGTCAATGACAGTTGGCGAGGCGGAACGTTATTATGAGAGCGAGAGTGACTGATCTGAAAAATATCCCAAAATAAACATTACTCAAAAACTTCATTTAAACTTTCAAAACTTTATGGTATTAATTAATTAACAAGTACATATTTTACTAATCTTCTGCTAAATAATTCTCATTATTTACTTCTCCAAAGGGGGAAATGTGGTATAATAGTACCTTCATCTTAAAAGTTTTAGTTTTGAGTTGCTAAATTAAGTTAATCCATTATCATTTATCTAGTTCATTTCGCTCTTTAAAATTTGTTCAATTCGTAAAGTTAGATATCTGAAGATCAAATCCTAAGATTTCACGTCGTTAAAATTTGTTTATAATTTGCTGCATGATTGAATGTCTGTTCATAAATCTTGTAAAGATTTTGCCGCTTTAAGTTGTCTGATGATATGAATAAGTTATTGTTCAACAATTTTAATTCTTTCAATTTCATTCTCTGTAATTCATAATTCAAATTCAGTTGACTAAATTCATTTCTCGAAATCGCTCCGCCAAAGTCTAATCTATACGATTTGAAAGTAGACTGTATTTCGCTAAGCGAAACACTAGTACGAAATGGAAGTGTGATTCCGCTCCGCCAAATCGAGAATTATTTTGTAACTAGAATAATTAAATTCCACTCGACAATATTAGCATTGATTCGCTCCGCGAATTTATAGCTAAATACTCATTTGTAATTCAATCTAATTGGCGTCGCCGATCAATCAATCTTACAGTTTCTCATTTTGTACGACAGGGATATTAGTATTGTAGTGGAATGTTTCGAGTGGTGAACATGGGGTCCGATTGATTTAAGATTGTCGGGGATTAAGGGTTCAATTTGTATGTGGAAAGAGGTTCTGTAAACCCTAACTGTTTTGCCTTCAGAGCTGTTCCTTTGTTTTTGGAAAACTGTTCATATGAGACAGCAGTTCCGACAGTTGTGGATAGAGTTTCGTGCCACTTGAGTGCTTTTAAAACTGCATCAGGAACTCTCGTAGCGAATTTGAGAATAATTGTTGAAAGTACTGTATACGGGAATACTGGTAGAACTGTAGAATGAGTACTTGTTATCTATGTTTGTTTTTGAGCCCTGAGTTCCATATTAACTGCTAAGTTGAGAGCTTGCGAAGAGCATACTGTTTCTTTGAGATAGTTTTATTGTATTTCAGTATATTTCATGTTGCCGATAGAAACGTCCCGAAATATAGTGTATTCCTGATCACCGAGATCAATTTTTTAGGAAATTCTTGATTAAAAAGATAAGATTTTTTATTTTCCTATCAATTGTTTTTTCAGGAAAAACATCATCTCAATTGATAATGCGAGATCAAATGAAAGCTTCTCCCATGAGTCATCAAATTTTGGTTGTTTTCTAAATTTCCATCAAGAGATTTGGGTTCGACGACTGATAATTCTTTGTCCCTTGCTGCCATACAGAGATATACTATAGATGCCGCACGTTGATTCGCTTGATTTTTTGGTTCATCCGCGCACATTTTTCCACGTCCAAAGTCTTTTGCAATCTACCTTGCCAGTTAATTTTAGTTGTGCTTCATGGGCATCTCCAGCGCGTTCAGATTGTGTAGGGGCTCCATCAACTGCGTTCTCGGTAGGCTCAAAAGGAAATTGAGTTTTACTTAGAGCTTGAATGTATCCAATGAAATATTTTTTTCGCATAGAAAGCCCTTTTAATTTGAATTCTCCGTGACTCATATTTCAAAGGTTGGTTCAGGTGTAGGCTTTTCCCAAAATTTCGTTCGTGGCCAAGGAGAGTTTGTTGGTGTGCTGCAGTACGCCCCATGCAGCACTCTACTAAACAAGGCGGCTCGGTAATGTGCGTACGCACATAAGGTTCCGACCCCGCTCATCCACATTTCTGAGTTAATTGGCGACCAAATGATGAAGAGTTAGAAAACCTTCAACAACATATATATCGTTCAATAAACGACGAATGGAATACAATCGTGTATCGCTTTTTCACCCCTATTCAATTTACCCCCTATCATTTAACCCCGATTTATTTACCCCTGTATCATTTAACCCCTCTATGTTTTAACCCCTCTATCATTTCACCCCGATTTTAACCTTTCTATAAAAGAATAATTATTAGATTAGCAATGTAATCATTTGGCCATGCCTCGCGGGCCATGGCCATGCCTCAGCGGCCCGTGGTATTTGATATGAAACTATCAGAACCAAATTGGGATTAGTTTATCCATTTAATTATGTCAAAACATGCTTTAATGTCGACTGCTAATTGGCGGGATGAAATGATAGAGGGGTGAAATGACAGACGGGTGAATAAATCGGGGTTAATAGATAGGGGGTTAAATGAATAGGGGTGAAAAAAGCAGAACCGAATACAATAAAGCCACCCTAGAGGGCCAATGAACGTCGTTGAAAATAGGACTACTAGAAAGGACAATAATAAATATCAATAAACGAACACTAATTAGGACCAAAACTCGATGGCTATAATAAAAAAACATAAAATCGAACTCGGATCATATAAAACCTAAACAAAACAATTTAACCTAAACTTCATTAGAAAATATATGAGACCTCTACTCACTGCGACTGGTTAACAAGTCGACAAAAAGAGCAGAGAGTTAAAAAAACACTTGTCCATTTTTGCAAACAATTATTTTTACCGTTATTAATGTCATTAGATATCAACTGAAATCCCTAAAATTTACATTTATATCTCCATAGGAAGCAACTGAGACATGTCATCATCCAAAGTTCAATTGCGCAAACCTACGATCATTGTTATAAATTAAAAAGAAAAAAAATCCTATAAAATGTACAAGTACAAAAAATTTCAATAATTTTGGTAAATCTCGTAGTAACAGTAGTAACAAAGACATGAAACAAACGTTTGAAGCCAAAATAGTTATAAAGATCAAACTGTAGTTCACTGGAAATGGGTTGTGACCCACGTTTACAGAGATTGAGCTACAAATTGACCAAAAAACTATTTAAAAAATGACGAAGCTCAAAGTTGCAATACCTCAAGAAGCCAATTGGGCCTGTTAATAATGAGACAAAGTCACGAACCCACAAAATAACAACAAAGAAATAAAGAAGACAAAACTTCAAACGATTTTACGAGATCACATTATTCAAGGCGCTATAATTATAAAATTACTCCTGCAAGAACTGTAAATTGTCATCTTTTCTTCATTTTAACATCAGCGATTCTTATCTATAAAAGGACGACTACGAGGAGATGACAAAAAAAAGAACCAAAAATTTAACAGTTTTGAAACCTCGAATTTTTTTTATAATTTATGGTCGAAGCAATAGATCACAACGTATAACCAAGTGCAAAAAAATGTATGAATCAACAAAATTATATGAGACTTCTAATTATTGAGATCAAGTTACATGGTTACGTGAATGAAAGCAAAAGGATGCATTTGAAAAAAAAATTAAAAATTTCCTACTTCAATTTTAAAGTCATTAAAACAAACAGCTATATACTGAAATCTTCACATAGGTTGAGTTATATGTCCCGCGGAAGCAATTGAGACCTATTAGTATCAGGTATATGGCGTACAACAACAAAAAAAAATGACAAAAATAGGCAAAAACAAAAAAATTCGTTTTATATTTGCGAGATAACTTTGTCTCAGCCCAAAAAGCATAAACTGTATAACTTAAACAATTAACTTATCCAGATACGCTTTTTTCCCGCGCTGTGCGTTTTTCCTACTAACTCATAAAATATACAGTTATGCTAAAAAAATAAAGAAAACGCGTAGTATAAAAAGAAAAAGACCGTTACATAAACATAGGACTATTACGAACATTAATTTATAACCAAAAGGAAATCGGTTTCTGCTTGTTTTTACTTAGACTGCGCCCTAAGTTCAGAGAAATAAGATAAAATTAGTGGCAAAGTTCAAAATTAACCGATATTTTTGTAAAACAATTATATTCAAAGTCAAAACAGACATTAGATAATAACTGAAAGAATTATCTAGGTTGATTTATACGTCCTGAGAAATGGTGTGGATCTGAGTGGACCTTTGACAGGGGACAATAGGTCATTTAACTGCAAAAAAAAGATAACTAATGAAAGTAAAATTCAAGAATTACATAAAAAAAATTTTCCGATTACAATTGGTCAGAGCCACAAAAACCATAAGCTTATTCTGAAACCGTGTTATAATCTAACCGGGCCTCGTTTTTTGTGAGTGGTATCTGTCACTCCTTGAGCCTTGAATTGAATTTCTTGTAGGTAAAAGACGTTTACATAAAAAACTTTTACATAGCCGTATTATTTTGAAAAAAAAGTCGCGCCCGATTAAAATCTAAAAAATTTATTCTCGTGAGCATTCATGGCGAGATCAAGATCTTTCCAGATGGTACTACGCATTTAACAAAATACTCACTTTTTTTCAAATGGTTGCCAGATAGATCAGTTTTTGAACAAAATTTTTCAGTTTTGTCAAAATTAAAAATGCATTTTTTATAGTTATTTATAGTTTTTAAGACTCTTAAAGCCAGAGAGTGTACAAATAGCTCCTTTGTCAGCCTAAAAAGAATATTGCCGCTGTTTCAAGCTATCTACTTCCAGCAAATTTAAAATAAGTGGGCTAAAAAAGCAAATTTGGTCCCGAAAAAAAATCGAATTTTGAAAATGTTTTATAAAATTCTAGTCAAAAAACTCAGATCGAAGAATTCAGCAAACCTCCTCTATCTTTAGAGATAAAATTAATAACACTACAGCAAAAAAATTTGAACAAATTTTAGCAAAATTGATGAAAATTAGGTCAAAAATTCCGAAAATGTGAATAAAAACAGATGAATTACGTCAAATATTCACAAAACTTTAAACCTCGATAACTTCCTATAAAACGCGAAAACTGAAAAAAATCTTTTTAATCCCAAATTCTACGCTGGACGAGCTTTTTAGTGATACCACTCACAACTCTCTATCGATCGGCCAAAATTGACTGAAGAAAAAAACCCATTTGAGTATATAGTTCCTCCCCCACTAAAGTGGGTCGGAACAACTAGCTTACTGTTTTTCTGTAGACAAGTAAGCTCTATGCTTAAATCCTTAATGCAACAGCCCTTTGCTGTTTCCAAACTTGTATATCACGGAGCTAACAGTGAGTATAAGCTCTATTTCGAGCTTGCGAATGAGAAGCAAGAATAAAAAAACCAATTTACTTACCGCACACAAAGCACAAAATGAAAACAATGAAAACGTATAAGCTTATCTGCAAGAACAATTATACATAAACAGACGGCGCGTGAGAATCAATACTAGGCAAATAAACTAAAAACTAGACGTATTATCTAAGAAATTTTATCGTTAAGGAAAGTTGCGGCAAGCGATTTTAAATAAAACAAGGAGGCTCGGTAATGCGCGATCGCACATAAGGTTCCGACCCCGCTTATTCACAATTTTGGCATAATTGTCTACCAAATAAGGAACAGATAGAATACCCCAAAAATTCAAGTATTTAAAAAAAATTGAAGTATGAACGAAAAGATAGCCTCCAAAGCAAATAACTCAGTGGAGTAAAAAATGATGCATAAGATTGATGAGATATGCCAATATTCAAATATATCAAAATTGCTTACTTTTTTTTTAAAAAAGATTAAAATTCAAAGTAAAGCAAACCATTGGAAATCAACTAAAATATCCCGTAATTTTACAATTACCAGTAATTCTAAGGATGGGAATTAAGAACTGTCGGTATTCAATTTTTGCGCGGTTTCAAAAAAAACAACAAAAAGACATGGAAGCCATTTATTGCAAAATGAAACAATTAAATATCTTCATTTATTCTTCCAAAGGAAGCCCTTGAGACCTGCAATTATCCAGAATAAATCGTAGATCTACAAAAAGAACGTAGAATATTAAAAAAATTGAAAACTAAGAAATGTTTTTTTGTAAAAACCTGTGTCGAAACCAGTAAAGTCATTATGAATTCTTTGAAAACAATAGATTTTGTGACAAAAATCCCTTTGACACCTTCCCTTGACAACAGTATTTTCATATTTGGCCTGCAGTTAAAGATACTAAGTAGGAAACAGACAAAAAAGGAACAAAAATGCGAAGTTAAAAAAATGTGGGGATTGGGAGTGAACGTTGCCAACATGGAGGTGGTTGACGAGAACGATTGTGGTCACGATTTAGACTTTTTCGAATGAATATACAATATCTACAAATATCAGAATATCGGCCCATCTATTTTTCTATGAAAAGCCAATGAATCGGGGTCATTGTACAGAAAATTTAATACGACAAAAAAGACAAAGTGAAAACGACAGTTAAAGAAAAAATTTAAAAATTTCAATTAATTTCTTCGAGAATGTATTGTCGAAGCAGTTAAAACCAGAGTCTATATCCTTAAATATTTTAGTATTATCAATTCTGTTTTATTATGAACACCAATAATGTAATATATGAACTGTCAAAGAAGTGATAATGTGATAAAACTTGAAAACGTGAAAATGGGCAAAAACCTGAAATAAAATAAATACGAAATCTAGTAGTTTGAAAACCAGAGACAATAACTTAAGGTGTAAACACGCACAAAAAAATTAAATTTCAATTCAGAAGAATAAAGACGCATTCTTTCATTGCTGTAACTAAGCTACAAGTTGACCAAATTAAGAGAAAAATGGAGGCAAATTTCAATAAGCCATTATTTAATTAAAAATCAAGTATTTTTAAAAGTCAAAACGACCATAAGCTTTCAAGTAATAAACTAGATTCAATAATTTAGAGGTAATTAGGAAGTGAATTTTACCTATCACTAGTGGGCTTTGATTTGAAATGTTCTGTTATTTAATTAACATAAAAAAGATTGAGTTTTTTTATAAAAAAGACCGACTGATTACAATCCGAATTATTTTTGGATTGTAACAGTCGAAGATTGGTCTAAAACTATCTCTGCTAATGCTGTTTGTCCATTAAGAACATTTATTTTTTTGAATGTTATAAATATAGATTTTTTGTTAGTTAAGAAATCAAAAATAAATGCTGCGCTTTTGATAATCAACGAGTATAGTAAGCAAAAAACGGCAAAGTTTTAATTACGGAGCACTCGTAACGGAAGTTGGAGTAAAAATAGTCCCTTTTAAATTCTACAGAAAATTGTTTAGTGGTGTTTGGTTGTGTACTTCCTGCAAGTTTAATCAAAGTGGACTAAAGAAACAATTAGGTCGGAACAATTAGTACAATTTATAAATTTTTACTGTAATGATAAACATAGGCATGAATATAGGGTTTGTTTATGACAGATTCGCGCACCACTTTTCGATATTTCAATCTGTTGCGTTCGTCTAGCTGTCCGAGTGAGGATGAGCCCTCAATAAACAATTTGCATCATGTTGATCGCTAACAAAAAAATTACAATTAAAAGCAACAGACGTGATTGCGGATTTTTTCGTAGATTTAAAAAATGTTTTTGAGCTTGAGTCAGCTGGTATGATCTGTGTCTCCAATCTGGATACCTTTTAGAAATTTATAAATTTATACAAAATATGGAAAATTTAGTATAGAAAATTTTAATATAGAAATATATATATATATATATATATATATATATATATATAACCAGCAGAAAAAGCCCTTGAATATAGAATTGCCACTGGTAAGAAATCTTGTACGTTTATTCTACCAAAATTTTAGTGGTTAAAGATCAATGTTCTATTTTTGTGATGTCACTGGTCAGTGCAGCAAACATAAGCCCAGTTGTGACAACCAACGTGTCATGATCTGTCTTCTCAACTTAATAGAAAGAATTTTTTATTGTAAAATCCGATAAACCGAGCTTTTATTGCGCAAGATCTGATAAGAAATTGTATGGTATAGAAACTGATAAAATAAAGTTTTGTTATGTAAGATCCGATTAGATGAAATTTTACCGAGTAGAGTATGATTGTAGTCCAGAAAATTAGAGTTTATTATAGAGTACCTTCTCAAGTGTTGGGGTTGTTGCAATTAAAAACTTCTTTTCCTGTAAACGCTTTATTAAGGAGCAAACTGTTTTTCCATTGTAATTCACTGGTTTCACTTAGCTCTTTCACGTCCCAGACGGAACTTACTGATGATCAGACCAATTGTGCTTTCTGCGCTCAAAAGTGCCAAAACTCAAGATAATTTTACCAGAGGCAGATTGGAGTGTAATTGGGTCTGATTAGAACCAATTGCGAGCGCACGTGCGTCTGATAATGATTATTACCACACGGTTGTTATCGCCACCGAGAAGTTATCAAACTCCGAGGCAAAGCCGAGGTGTTATGATAACTTTGAGGGCGATAACAACCGTGTGGTAATTTTTTTAATCAACACCTGTTGCGATCATTTCAAAATTGAACACATTTTTGTTGGTTTTTCAATTTGCTTTTGTGGACACTTACATTTTCAAAGGTAAGTGATATTTCTTCGGATCTGTTCTTTGTTTTCTCTTCAGGCCCCCTCCTCCCACACAGAGATACGCAGACAGACAGACACACAAACACAGACACAAACGCACACTCACACACACACGCGTACACACGCACCCAAGCGCACACGCACACACACACACACACACAAACTAACACACGCGCGCACACACACACAAACAGACATACGCACACACACACAAACACACAAAAGCTCACGCTTACTTACAAACACACACATAAACACACACACGCACATGCACGCACACACACACACACAACCACAAACACCAACGCACACACACTCACACAACACTCAACACACACCACTTACACACACACACATACACACCACAAACACCAACGCACACACACTCACATAACATTCAACACACACCACTTACACACACACACACACCACAAACACATCACACACACGCACGCACACACACCAACACAAACGCACACGCACGCACACACACAATTACACACGAACAGACAAGCACGCACAGACGTACCCACGCACACAAACAAACACACGCATACACTTACAAACCCACACACACACACACTTACGCACACAAAACCACAAACGCACACGCAACCGTGCACACTTACACACACAATCACAAACACACACGCACACACACTCAATCAAGCACAACTTACACATACACACACTTACACACACACATAACCACAAACACAGACACACACACGCAGAGGCACGTACACACACATACACAAACACACGTAAACACACACGCACGCACACACACACTTACACTTACTTACAAACTTACAAACACACACATAAACACACACAACCACAAACACACAAGCACACATACCACACTCAGCACACACCACTTACGCACTCACGCACACACACACACACAAACACAAACGCACGCACGCACACACACACAAACACACACGAACAGACACTCACGCACACACGTACCCACACACACGCGCACGCACACAAACACACTCGCACGCACACACACACACTTACAAACACACACACACACACTTACACACGCACAACCACAAGCACACACGCAAACTTACACACACACAACCACACACGCACATGCACTCACTCACTCACACACACACACTTGCACACACACAACCACAAACACACGCACAGGCACGTACACACACACACACACACACGTACGCACAAACACACACACGCACGGACACACTCAACACAGACACCACACACAACACACCACGCACGCAAGTTTTTTTTAGACTACAATTTTATCAAACTGTTTCCATCATTAGACTACGAATTCATCACCACTCTTTTATCGCCACTGTTTACTTAGTAACAGTGGCGATAAAAGAGTTTGATAAACTCGTAGTCTAATGCTAAAGTGTTTTTCCAGTGTCGATCAGGCATTAAAATTTATTACACTGGCAGTTTATTTAACTGTTATTATCGCAACAGGTGTTGATTAAAAGATGATTTTTTGCGCAACTGGGTCTAATCAGAGACAATTCCAAACACACTTAGGTCACAAAAATTATTTGGCGCACACTTAAATTTGGTCAGAGGTTAGTATCGTGTCTGTGATCTCAACCTGGGTTGTAATCCAGTAAAAAAACCAAAATCTATTATGAATGGAAAGAAGTCAACATAATGATTATAACCGTTTTAAAATTGGTTGCATTACCCAATTCTTTAAGAAATGAACGTGATCAAACAATTAAATTGAAAACATAAATACGCGGAGGAGAACTCATAAAAATTTATCTAAGTATTAGTAACCATTTGTTATAAGATAATTGAGAGATAGAGATAGAGAGAGGACTGAAGCACAGAACAGTGATAACATTGTGTGAATTATCGCTTTATGCAATGGCAGTTATCAGATCTACATTTTTCCATTTACATTTGAGTTCCTATTACTCATTTAATAACAACTAAAAGGATCTGTTTCATTTTAAAAGCGATCTAGTCATAATAACGGATTCTGATGTCTGCAAATGAGAAAAAAATTATTTTTTTAAAAACAAAAAAGAAAAACATATTTTCTTAATTTTCATTTTTTTATTCTTAAACGTTTCCATAAATGGTTTGTTTTATCATGACTTCGTTATTATTTTCACGCCCCGTTGGCGATTTCCGCAATCGAAAATTGATTAAAAAAAGAGAGAGTGCAAACAAGTTTTATTTTCACAGCTAGTTGGCTTGAAAACAGTTCTTAAGCGTGGAAATAGTGGGGCTAAAAGTGAAAATTTGAAAAAATTGCAGTTAAATTAAAAAAATAGAGACCCCGGCACGTACATTAATCCGTTTTCTGTAAAAAGGCCCGGCATTATTTTCTCAAAGTACGTGGGACATCAAAGTTACTAGATTTCAAAACTGATTGATTATCTTTAAATAAGACGCGCAGTTTTCAAACGAATGCTTGTTTTTGTTTAATCTCATTTTTTACACAATTATTCAAGATTATAGCGGACCTATTATTTCACTAACAGCTGTATTGCACGTGGAAATAACTTGAGGCGAAAAATTTGAAAAGTTGGGAAAGAAACATTTTGAAACAGATCCGTGACTAATCGGGGGTTTATTTGAAAGACTATATATGCTCCGATAAATCACTAATGTCAGTACTTCCAGCTCGATTTGTAGCTGTTGTTCATGTACAGTTTCGAGTGTGGGGCAGTGCTGGTGGGTGGGGGGTGTAGGTGTGGGTTTGCGCGGGAGGTGGCACCCAGTCCACTGATACCGAGTGGCCCTGTTGTTGAGGAAGAGGAGGTGTTGAAGCTAGCACCATTGGGTCTCGTCTGAGGGGAGGAGGAGGAGGAAGGTGAAAACATCAGATTGGAAGGCCGAGAGCACCTAAATTGAAAAATACGAACAGATACGAAGAAGTGCTCTCACCTAGGTTGCACGAACTTGTAAAACTTGTTAAGGCCTCAGTTCGCGGCACCATATGTCTTAGATACAACCCATACTAAGCTTTTGTCAAATTTACTACGGCGCAATACCCAGGTTTAGGTCTCAACGTGATTAGATCTAAAGTCAAGCTAGAGTCTTTTCATACCACTTATTGGTCGATCATGGTCTCTTCATAAGTCGAGGTCTAAACCTGGGTAACAGGGTAAACCTGGGTAACCTGGGTAATTAAGGACGTATAACAGTTACGTACTAAGGACTTCTGAAAATTAATAATCAGAAGGAATACGATGATATGATTGATATATCTCTATAAATTGTATCTTTGTAATTGAATGTAATAACTGTAATAGCTAGCTATTCTCATCTCTTATCAGGCTATGCTAACCAATATTAGTGGCAAAGGGTGCATTTGGTTTCCGAGTTGGGTTCTTAGTGTTTTCATTCGATGGAGCCCAGCGTAAATCTATAAAAGCTTAAGAATTCACTGATGGATCAGCAGAACTTCACAGAACTAAAAACCCATCGATGGACTATAATTAATTCATAGCCGCTGAAACTTTTCACTGGTTCATGTCATAGTAGTTTCATAGAGACCAAAGATTTTTTCTATTCTTCAATGGATCAAATTAACTTCATAGAAAAATTTAGGAAAACTTACACGCGTTATGTTGCTGTGGTACACAGCGCATTTCACTTATATTTTACACACATAGTAGAGATTATTTGTCGGTAAGTAATTTTTTGGCACTAGAAATAGTTCCGGAAACAGTAATAAAATCTATTTTCAAAATTATAAGTTCTTGGAATGTTTATTAGGAACCTTTTGCCATGTTATTGTTGATAGCGAACATGCAACGGAACTAATCTTGAGTGCAAAAAAGCTGACTGAGATGATTCAAATGAAGTTATTATAGGTTATTAGAGACCACATTTATGATTTAAAGTGAAACAAAAGAAACCAATTCTGGCACAATTTTCTTTTTTTTTAGTTATAAACTGTCGCCTATTGATCTCAGAAAATTGAAGTTGTGACTCAACGATCAATTTATACCATTAAAGTTCGAGTCAAAACGTATAATATCAATAAGATTTAAAATGTCAAAAAAATGTCAAAAATGTCAAACAAATACGCCAACAGATTACAAAAATGTTTGGTTGGAGTTATTAAACCTATCAATCAACTATCGTTTTAGACCGAAATGTTTTGGAAACTGTCAATTCTTTGCAGACAGTCTTCACGAAATGGTATTTAATACAACTAACAACTGATAGTTATTTTGTGAAAAACTCAAGTGATTGATCGCTAATTGATTAAAAACAAAAAACTTTCTCCAACGGCATTTGAAGTAAAATCGAATAAATAACTCCTCAAAAAAATTTTTTCCAGAAGTAAGTAATTTCAACAAAATATTGTTTGCAAACATTGAATTAATTATTTTATTTTATTTTATTATGAGCGAAAAATCAATTCCTACTTAAGCTGTTGATGGGTATTTGTGAGTTCACTTTATGGCAAAACTATTCAAATTGTCATCTTTTAAAGAGTATCTGTCAAAAGCTATTAATTCTTAAAAAGAGACAAAAAAACTCATGAGCATCTATTTCGTACAATTGTTTACCGTTTTTGACCGGTCATATCAAATAGTAGCGAAATCTACGGCGTCTTAAGAATTCCACGGCGGCACAAAAACCAGTACCTCAAACAACCTCCAGAAACTCCACTCACCACTTGGAACGGAGAAATGTTCAAACTAACTAAATCTAGAATTAAAAAGTCGCAGGGTGAATTCATCTTCAAGACGTGTGGACGAGTTAAAAAGAAAAGAGACAACCTTTGTATCCTAAATCAAACTGGACTGAAGAAACGAGTTTTGTCGATCATGCAGAATTATATCGAAAGAAACTATTCGGAGATAGATCCTTGTACCTGGCTATTAGCATGTGATTGTCCAACATGCAGAAATGAAAGGACAATGTCTTAGGACTAAACCCGGGAAAAAATCCCTTCAACAGTAGCTGAGAATTCAACAACAACAACAACAACAACAACAACAACAACAACAACAACAACAACAACAACAACAACAACAACAACAACAACAACAACAACAACAACAACAACAACAACAACAACAACAACAACAACAACAACAACAACAACAACAACAACAACAACAACAACAACAACAACAACAACAACAACAACAACAACAACAACAACAACAACAACAACAACAACAACAACAACAACAACAACAACAACAACAACAACAACAACAACAACAACAACAACAACAACAACAACAACAACAACAACAACAACAACAACAACAACAACAACAACAACAACAACAACAACAACAACAACAACAACAACAACAACAACAACAACAACAACAACAACAACAACAACAACAACAACAACAACAACAACAACAACAACAACAACAACAACAACAACAGCAACAACAACAACAACAACAACAACAACAACAACAACAACAACAACAACAACAACAACAACAACAACAACAACAACAACAACAACAACAACAACAACAACAACAACAACAACAACAACAACAACAACAACAACAACAACAACAACAACAACAACAACAACAACAACAACAACAACAACAACAACAACAACAACAACAACAACAACAACAACAACAACAACAACAACAACAACAACAACAACAACAACAACAACAACAACAACAACAACAACAACAACAACAACCACAACTACAACAACAACAACAACAACAACAACAACAACCACAACAACAACAACAACAACTACAACAACAACAACGACAACAACAAGAACAACGACATAGCAAAAGCTGTTGAAGCACATTGAAGCTGTTAAAAGCAATTGAAGCATAGTTTTCTGTGAAAAACCATATTTTCACGATAGTTCAGTGTACAGTACTTTTTCTTAGAATTATAATTTAATAACACCAACAATAATGGCATCTCAGAGTAAACCTTAACTCAATTTTCGGGAGGGGGAGGGGAACTAAAACAACTAGATTTCGTTAGACAAACTTATTTATGGGGCCTTAATTAAATCAATTCAATTAAAAACAACCTATAAATTTGTCCTCCTCTGCACGAGTGTCGAGTAAAGAGTGGTTCATATACTTACGATGTGGCAATTGTATTTTCTTAACGAGCTTATATGATAGAGTAGTTGTAACCTGCAGGGTATAATTGACATGTACTCGTTTGGGAAGTATAAAAAGCATACCTCTTAGCTAGATGGGAGTAAGTATCTCCGTGTGTGAAACATACAAGGATGACAGTCATGTTGTCACAGCCCACCCCACCCTGGTTGCACTCTGTCGCCAGACACCGCGAGATCAACTCCTCACACACCTGAAAGTGTCTTTATACCTTTAAATCACATTAGAAAATCTCGAATTATGTTATGAAAGTTGTCACAACGCGCATTACTGTCTCTGAACAAAGCTGTTTGAGCAGAACCACAGAAGTTCTGAAAATATAACTGTTACAAATGTAAAACTAAATATATAGCTTGGGTTGGTGCGTTTTCTTTTATAAGAAAAAACAACTTTATAAGAAAAAAAAAACAAATTTATAGTTAGAGGTAAAATTTTACATAATAGAACATCTAGAGCACTGCACTGACAAATTTACTTAGAAATTGTTTTCCGTAGCATCAGAATGATTAGTACAAACTCATTGTACCAAGAATGGTCTTCAGAAGTGATTATAAGACATTAATTTATCATCAACATTTATGGAGCCATCAAACAGCAAAATGTTAAAAGACAATTGCGAAGCCAATTATTGTTTGAAATAACAAATTCCCTAATGCGAGAAAAAAAACTGTCGCAAAACGTTGCATTGTTTCTCAATTTCTATCTTTCTGAGATGCAAAAAAAGTTTTAAGTTTTTCATCTTTCGTAAATTTTTCAACTCTTAATAAAAAATCTGATTGTCATCGTTTTTACGCTTGATCATAAACAAAAAATCTAATTAGAAAAAGGCCGAGCCTGCTCAGTTTCTATTCTCAGTTTTCCTCAGATTGGGGTTAGGAGCCTTATGCTAACCCACTCTTCAAAAATAAAATTTGTTCCATCATTCATTTTCCAGTTTTCCTTTTCTGCTTTCGATTGAGAAAAACGGAAAAGACTGTGTATTATTTTTGGTTGAATTAATGCCGAGGACAACACTTTTGGTCCCATGAAAAGCCTAGAATATATTTTTCAGGAATGGTCAATTTCTTAATATCTCGGTCAAACAAAAATCAGAGAGAAAGTTTCTGAGTGGAGCAAAAATTATTTAAAGGCAACTTGGATCCTGCTTATTTTATCAAAATAAGTGTTTATCGTGTAAGATATTATAAGAATCTTATAAGCTCTTGTAAGATAAACATTTGGAAAGCTATGACTCATCTTTTTGATAAAATTTTTATCAGATCTTATACGATAAAAAAAAAGATCTAAGTATGGCATGTTCTTCATATTGGAGACAATTCAGTGGTGCTTTCAAGCAGTTGCAAAAAATTACATTATGCAACACTTGAGTGCAGAGCAACAAAGAGAAAAATATCTTCTATTGTCATTTGAGAATTATAATATATTGTGAAAAAAGTTATTCGAGTTATTTGTCCGAAGCAGTGATTATCAAAAGGCTGAAAAGTTTTTTCAAATATCAAAATTATCTTGAACTGTAAAATTGAGCCATAGTATCTAGTTGAGAGTCAGAATCAAACTGTCGCCAAAGACACTGAACAAACGGCTTTTGTTGCAAAATTTGTTAGTTGACCGATTATATTTTACTTCCATAGGAACTTGACTGCGTCATAAGGCAATATTGAAATCATTAGAACATGTCTTATCAAATCTTACGCGATAAAAATTCAGCCCTACGTGAACGTTTATCGTCTAAGATCTGATAAGATATTTATCAGATCTTATAAGATAACAATAAAGCAAAATTGAATTATTGACTTAGAAGATCTGGTGAGTATCTTATCAGATCTTACACTAATAAAGTTCACGTGGGAAAAAAAAATTTTATCGTGTAAGACCAGCTAAGATCTTACACGATAACGATTTTTGATCAGCATCTTATCAGATCTTACACGATAAAAATCCCAGAATCACTGGGGTACCATCTTAACAGGTAGAATACCTTTGTCGGCTCCATTTGATTGGCTATCCTGTGTCTGCAGAATTCGACTACTTCTACATTGGAGAGCACATCCCAGATGCCATCACATGCAATCAGAACAAACTCTAAATCTGTGTTGATATCATGCACTGTCACATCTGGCATAGCTGAAAAGAACTAACTCTCATAACAATCCAGCTAAAATTATTCACAAACTAACTAATTAACAAATTCTTAGCCCAATTTTGAAGTTCCACTGCAGCTATATTTTGTATTGCCCTGTCGTTTTAGTGGTTTCTCTGATATTAAAAAAGACGAAGCTGTTCATTGTGAAGAGTTCATTCCTGTTTCAAAATTTCTTAGTCGGTTTTGGTCAAAGAAAGATAACTTTGTAATAGACAAATGATCGAAAGATTTGTAATTTACTAAATCTTTCGAAGTTGTATTATTAATCATTTTTATGTAACAAATACTTAATAACAGTGCATAAGTATTCAACATGAAGTTATTAAAGCCGTAGATGCCTATTTTCTTGAAGCAATTCTAACTCACCTGACACGACTTGTTCATCTTGCTGTTTTTTAAGATTCCTCTTGAAAGAGAAATCTCCGAGTGCCCGTGAGAGAGCGAGGTTGCCATTGACCCTATTGAGTTCCACAAAGCCTCCCGCCTTCACAATTCTCGTCTGTTCTCCTATGTTGTTTGGCTTGTGGTCGTAGGACAGGGAGAGAGGGTGGCCTTTGATCGACGCTATTGCCCGGGAGTCTCCCGCGTTGATCTGAAAGGAAGCCTCGAATAAGTTTAACTTTCAAAGTAAGTTTCAGATAAGTTAAAGTTAGGAAAAATTATTTTGACATGTAGTTACCAAATGCTCTATGGTAAAATGCACATCATTAAATGCACATCTTTAAAAAATACGCAATCTCCACGTCCAAATATGTACACTGTGAACAATTCTGAAATTTTACGGTTTTGAGATTCTGCTTAAAGATGTTGATTTATAATAGCTGCAGCTCTGATGCATTGGACAAATTTATAAAAAAAGGTCAACACAACGTTGACTTTTTATAAAAAAAAAGTCAACACAACAATTTTAAAAAAAATAATAGAAGAATGTATCCTGAGAGTTCAATTAAACAAATCTGTTTGAGTGAGGATAAAGTATGAAAAATTTAAGTCGTGTAAACTCACGTGAAAATGTTTTTCGTGTGACAAGCAATTTAACAATTTTCGTGTGATAACACCAATGAAAAATTTTCCTGGTTTTAATTAAGTTTTCTGTATCTTTCTTGTTAATGCCGTCTTGAAAAGCCATGAAATCACCCAACAAATAAAAATGGTTATAACATAGCTGGATTAAAAATAGAAAGACAGTATTCATTTACTACAGTTTTTTTTTCGAGCAAAGTTCCAAACCAAAAAAAAATCCCATTGTGATATAATGAGCTTCCCTTTTGTACAAAACACGTTAATATTATTTGATTTATGTTTCAACGCTATTTGAAAATGTTTGAAACATTACTCATGTTTCAAAAACATTACTTTATAGAAATTAGAGGTATAAGATTAGAGCAAGTTCAGTCTGAATCATGTGATTAACAAATTTTTTCAACAATAATCCTTTTTTTGGTTTAATATTGATTATGGCTACTTCTATTTTGTCTATACTATATCAAAAAAAAAACAAATTTTAATGTAACCTTCAAATGATTGCCTATTAAAACAAAGGCAATTGTTAAAGAAGCGCGCATCTTATCTTGCGCGAACTGATGTGAATGTGTCACGATTTTTTGGTTATTTTCACACGC
This sequence comes from Convolutriloba macropyga, assembly GCF_964194025.1. Lineage (NCBI taxonomy): Eukaryota > Metazoa > Xenacoelomorpha > Acoela > Convolutidae > Convolutriloba > Convolutriloba macropyga. The sequence continues at coordinate 30,969,446 of NC_134472.1, forward strand.
AGTTAACAGAAAAATGCTGCATGAAATTTCAGTCGTTTTACACACGAAAAACCATGTGTTTTTTAAATTTTTGTTGCGAATTATAAGAAATACCACGAAATAGAGCACAGGAATCTTAGGCATTTTCATGATATCAAGCATTTTTTCAATTCTGTGAAAAGGTGATAGTGCATAATTTGTGGTGTGACGCACCCGAATTATTTAGGAGTGTGATCATTTCTTCGTAAGAACCTATAAAATATCAATAGTAAGCAATAGAAAATTCAGAGGTTTTAAAATTAATAAAATCAGGGCTGAATCAGCTGAAGGAAAAAATCCACTTTGAAAAAAGCTGAATAAATATAAACCCCCATATCAGTAAAAAAAAATTTTTGACAAGCGTTCCGTTCATTGCATAGGCACGAACCTCCAAAATGATTCATTTTTTTAATGTCAACGATGTAAATTCAAGAAATATAAACAATTTTTTTTTATATTAACTAGCTCTCCATTAAATTGATTGTTTTTCAATTAAATTAAACATTTAAGGAAAGTTTATTACGTCATTTTTTTGCATTTTAACTAAAATTAGAGCGTGAATGATACTACATGTCTATTCAAATATTCTTTTTCAAGTTGATTTAACAAAATTGTGTTAACGTATGTTTAAATATCAATCCGGTTGTGGCATTCATGGGGGGGTTGTTTGTTCCATTTCTCCCTACTTTTTATTACTTATATTTTTACCTCATTTGCTTAGCCTCCGTTTTTTGTAGTGTCAATTGTTTGCTCCTATCAATTCGCTGAATTTGTGACCAAAAAAATTCAACTTTTTGACAAACATGTTCGATTTTAGTTTTTATTCGATTCTAACTGGTCCAAATTAGTCCTGATCAGACTTTGCTAGTTCAAAATTAGATATTACTTATTTTGCGTACATTCATTGTGCGGAACATACTTTTCTGGGCTTGCTTAATTAGTATTTTTATGTTTCAGCAAACCTGTCGGACTAAAAAGACTGATGTTAATAAAAATTGTTGTATCTCGCGTATACAAGCATGCTTGCATAAGACATTATAATCTTTATCAACATATTCCTACAACCTACCGAGAGTTAATCCAGGATTTTACTAAAACTTCCGCAGTAATATATGATACCAGTGCATGGAATCCCGGAAACCGTACCAGGGAAACCGGCAATCTTAACTTTTACCGTTAATCTTTGCAGGAAAGCAGGGAATAATAAATTTTGGCGGGACAATTGGCGGGGAGACCCAAGATATATTTTGTTTTGGTACTCTCAGCGGAAAACCCAAAATCCTCAACTTTTCTCAATTTACAAAGCTGGAAACCCTGGAATTTTTTGAAACTCAGTAAAAAAAGCAAAAACAGAAGACAATTCGATTTTTCAGTTAACGTTGTTGACCAGAAAGCTCAAAGATCAGAAAACACTTCGTTGTTTAATTCCACAAGTCTATTCGAAAAAATTTCAGTATGTGCTTATCTGCATATATCATCATTCACCACTTATGTTGACAATGAGGCTTAATAAATTAAAAGCACTTCGTTGTTGACATGTACAAGTTCATTCAAAAAAATATAGTAAAAAAACTCGCAAATCTTATTTGTGAATCTGCTTATTGCGTCATTCGCTGCATATGTTGACAATTAGGCTTAATGCTCAAAAAAGTTTTTGTCGTTTACATGCACAAGTTCATTCGATCGAATAAAATCTTAGTAAAATCTCTCGCAAATCTTAAGCTTTTTTGGCAGTGCTCTAAATGTTTTGCTCCCCAATTGAGCGGCCATGTACTCCTTGCTTAATACATCAAAGGTTATGTTGTCTGTTTTGCGAAGAAAAAATTTCGTTAAGGTCCCGATAGTTTGTTTCCGGAAACCTTTACGGGATTCTTAAACTTCCCGTTTTTTTCCGCAGCTCTTTCCTGCCAGCAGCTCTTTCCTGGAAATACTTACGGGGATCTTAAAGTTCCAGGTTTTCCCGGTAAGAACCCGCAAGATAATCCCGAAAACCCCACCAGGTTTTTCTTCTTCCCTGTGTTTTCCCGCCAGAAATCTTATCTTTCCCACGTTGCCCTACGGGAAATGCGGGATGTTGCTCATCCTGAAATTCCCAGTAAATTTCCCAATGGGGTCCTCGTATCTTCCGTGTCTTGGCGGGGAAAAACCCGGGATCTTATTAAGATTTAAGGGAAACATTGCGTTGGTATTAAATGAAGTTTAACTTACACAGTATAATTTGTTCTGTCTGATGAGGACACAACATGCTGTAGTGCCTGAGAAGTCATTGGCTAATTCTGCATTGGTCATCATCTCCTTATCTAACTCTAGAAATGCCTTCTTACTCGCACTCTCCACCTGGCCAGTTTCTGAACACACAATAAAGATATATAATCACCTTTCCCAATTTGTGGAGAAAATTAAAAAGTAGTGAACATTTAAATTTCTGGTATCAAAAAAAAGGAAAAAAAGGTCAGTAACGCCACAGAAATAAAATTTACAGAAACATGTATAAAAGAATAAAAAATATATAGAATATAGAAGTGCAGCAGATATAGCTGCAAATCTACTATATACCCGGACTATAGTCCCAGAGTAACCCAGTACTGAATCATGAACTTTCAGTTCTGGATTTTTACAATGGCCATAATCATGGCAGCCAAAAATCCCGCCCTCGTTTTTATTCGATTATAGTTTTTGTTGAGCCCTTCTTTAATTTGAAATCAATCATTTGAACAAAAAATAAGTAAAGAAGAAAGCTCAAAGGTGTCCACTAACTGTACTCTAGTCTGGAGCATATTCTGTGTGGTAGGTGTTTGCATGCGTAGTGGGCTATCTTGGCACCCCCGTGACCATCGAACACTCCAAAGAACTGGCTGCCAGGGTCCTCTTTCAATGACATCATACATGTATGCGCATCTTCCATAGCTACAACAAACTCCATATAGCATCAGAAAAACTTGCAATTAGCATGCTACAATTTTCATCCTAATTATTTTTTTAAAAAAGCTTGTCATAATCTTATTAGTTCCTTGATAAATTCTAAGTACGAAAATTGACCTGAATTGTGAAATTTTGAATTGTAAAGTTTTTCGACGTCAAATCGACGCTTTAGTGCATATCATGACCACTTTGAGTCCACATTTGAGTTGCATCGCAGCCCGAAATGATTGGGAGTGATCATACAAATGAAATCAAAAGAGTTCAATAGCGCTTATATAAAATTCCGAGTCTGCTTAAAGTCTGTCACTAACACTACATATGCAGAAAAAGACGAAACAAACTTGAATTTTAACATCTTTCTGGCCAAATTGGATCATTTGTGATTCTATATCAACCAGAAGAAAGCATTGACATTGACATTATCTTACTGACAGAAAGAGTGAAACAGACAAAAAACAGAGATTGAGAAAACCAGACAAGCGTCTTCCTCATATATCACGTCACCTCAGATCATGCGGTGAATTAACCGAAGCATAGAGTTTTTTTAGCTAAACTGTCAGTGATCATATCATAAACCAAGCACTGACATTGATGTCTGTCAACATAACCGTAAAAATGAATCCACTTTTCTTTTCTTTATCCGCTTTAGTCTCGAAAAAAATGATTGAAACCGTGAGATTGTTTATAGCGTGAGATTGTTTACTATTTACTTCAGAAACCAATAGGGCGACACAATTATCCTCTATCAGTTCAACCGTAGCTGAATGCGTGTTCCTCTGTCATCTAGCAAAATGAAATCAATTTGAAAAAAATATGGAAAAAAAATCGTGATCAAATTTGAGTTGAGAGTTGGAATTGATACTGTCAATTTTTTCCGCATCCTGCCTAAAGGCAACTTTGAATCTCTCATCATCTACAAGATCTTGAAAACGTGGTAGCAACATGATCCCGGGTTATGATACCAATGGAACATGGTTTAAAAAAATGATAAACCCATTGATGGATCAGTGAAATTTCATAGAAACAGAATTTCTATTGATCGATCCTAGTAAATTCATAACCGCCAAATCCTATCGATGCTTTCAAATCATGATTTTAATGAAGCCAGTAAACAAATAGATGGCTCAGAATAATTTCATAGAATTTTCTTTATGTCGTCTGAAAGATTTCACGAGAAGCTGAATTATATTTATTGTTTTAACAAAGTACTTTTTATGGTACTGTGTTGCAAAGGTTCAATGTTCGGCTCTTGATCATGAGATTGTGTCATCTAATCCTTGCTAAGGAGCACGATATACATGACTGAAATCAAGGGACAGCAAGAGAACAAGTGGGAAAGCAAGGGACACAAGAACGCATAAACTTCATATTTAATATTAATTTCTATGAATTTTCTATGCGCACCGTCAACTGCTAATGTAGCTAGGTAGGCGCAGCTATAGACTCTATCAAATTACAAAGATCGATCGATGCGTGTATATGGGACTCCAACTCGGGATTTCATATGATTATCTATAGAACAACTATAATTTAAAAAATCACATATACTACCTGCTTGATATATTTTGTAAATCAATTCAGGAATTAAAGCGTTATTTTTAAATTATATCTCAGAGGTATTATAATTTTATCATTCACTGAGTTTTGAAAGAGATTTAATTTTCCAATTTTCCTTCATAGATTAGTTTTATAAATAGCGTTACAGTTTTCCGATGAACAAGAGTTTTGATCATTTTCCCTGATGTGTATTCTTCTATCATCTCTCAAATTTGTCACCGTATCCTATTTTAGAAACTTAAACTAATGGCCCCAATTTCTGAAAAAAAAAGAAAAATTGATTGGGGGTTTCAATTTTTCTGAACATATTTACAATTTATAATTCACTGTTTTTTAACATTTTTTTCATCTGTTTTTTTTTCATTCTTTTTCATCTCGATCAGTTCTTTCATAATCTGCATGCAATTAATATTTGAACTCATCAACCTAGTCAGAATACAGAAAACTGCCATGTCTCTAAGGAAATATTCAGTGATTCAATTGTGTTAAACTTTCGAACCATAGATACAAACCAAGCAACTTGCATAACATTCGCACCGTTTTGAAACATCTTCGAACTCTTGGTAGCAATGCAAAAATTATTCATGGGTACCAATCAGTAGTTTCTGTTGCATTAACTCTTTTTGGAGCTGAGCTCGCTAAGCTTGCGTAGGCGGGAAAATAGAAACAAAACACTTTCTGTTGTCCTAGTCATTCAATAGTTATAGTTATAGTTCTAATTCTAGTTACAGTTTGTCACGTGAGAAAAAAGAGAAAAGGGTGAAATAACAAAAAGCAACACACAGAACTCAATGTAGCAGCCACAGAAAACGGCTGAAAGTATACCTCAGCAAAATATTGAAAATTAAATTGTCTTGAGCAGTAAATAACGTGCTACTGTGTCTTGAACTAGAAATATTCCTGAGCAGTAAATTGTTACTGTGTCTTGTATTCAAAATACTATTCTTGAGCAGTAAATTCTGTTACTGTGTCTTGCATCAACGAATTATTGGAGCTGAAATTCAACTGTTACAACCCCAACTTCTGGTATTCTCAACTTGTGAGTACAAACAGCAAAAGCCAACTTAAGTTTAAACTCAAATACTTTTGCACAAACGTCTTAGACAAATATCTTCGTCTTCGATTTGTTTTTTCTATCGGATTGAACCGGTATACATACAGAGATCCAGTATTGTGTGATCTGTAGCAATTCAGTTCAAATTGATAGTTGAAAAAACTAAGATCAGCGAATAGTTACGAACTAAAATAATTGATGCAACGGTAAGTACAGCAGAACGGATATACAGTTACAAAAGCGAACTGCGTAAACGAAGTATCCGGACGAATTTTGTAACCACTCAGAACGAACTGGGTGGTGTAAAACTTTTTTTGTGAAACACAAGAAGAGCAGCCGTTACATTTGGTCCGCCGACCCGGACAGTGGAACAAACTGCTGTCCAACCCAACAGTCGAAGTGACAAAGTCATCGACGAACGAAATCAAAACTCAACAGGCAAGTCAACAACGCCAAGCCAATTAGGCAAAGCAAACAGGAACGTTGAAAAGCAAAACTCAATTAAAACAAACAAACAAAGGAGCTGTAGAGTCAAGCTGCAGTCCCGATCAACAACTTGCAAAACAACTGGTTTGAGAAACAAAAAGAAGGTTTGGAGCTCATTAAGAATCAAGATCAACCAAGCAAGCTCTAGACTCTTTATCAGCAGATACTGCAATTGGACGACAAAGTTCAAAAACTTGTGAATAAGAAAGCTGAGACTCTCCGAGACCCAGATATTTCTTTAAAACGCAAAGTCGAGACAGAAAAATACTTTCAATATTTGAACGCAGAGTGGATACCGTATATCCACGGAGAAACAAACAAGAAGGATAAACAGAATCAAACTGTTCAATTGACAAGCGATGCAGAACCAACTGCTGCTAAGAATTCACAGTCTGTTGTAGGAGTTTGTCAATGAACTGTGGAAAATGGAAATCCAAACAAGGACAATGATTCAAAGACCTCCTCTGATAAACGAGCTAAAAAGGCAGAAAAACTTGCGGCTTTAGAGAAAGACTTTGCAGCAAAAATGAGGTTGAAGGAAATTGAATTCGAATTGAAAAGGAAAGAGCTGGAAATGGAGATGCAACTTTTTGAAGAATGAGGTGCACTGAAACTGGAATACGAGAAAGAAGCTCTTGACGCAAGTGCATCAGATTCTGATGAAAGTGCAGCCCCTAGTATTCGAAGTAGATCACCATTCAATTGGAAAACCCCGAAGAACAAAGATAACAAAGATTTCCGGTTGGCTCGATAACTCGGATAAACTCTCCAACTTGCACGATTATAGTTTTGAGCGTGAGAAAACCAGGATCGACAACAATTATCCCATGGTAAGCTTCAATCGCGAAGGTGTACTTAAGTCACGGTCACCAAATGGAGAGCGTGTCAGCGCAGCCCGGGAACAAGACAAGTTTAAGCGCAATAAACCAATCAGTAGTAGTCAACTGCCTAAGTTGAAGTTAAGTTCTTTCGACGGAAACCCCCTAGAGTTGCCGGAGTGGTCGAATATGTTCAAAGCAACGGTTCACCACTGCGATATTCCTGACTCAGAGAAAATTAGCCACTTGAAAACTTTGTTGACAGGTAAAGCAAAGTCAACTATATCAGGAATGGGCTACTCGGGAGAGTTCTACGCTCAAGCGTGGGAACTCCTGGCACGGAAGTTTGGGCGACTTTACCTAATTGTCGACGCCCAGCTTAACATATTGCGCAAACAACAACCAATTCGAATGCACGACTCAACGGCTATAATTATTTAATCAATAACAATCAGCAATCAAGGTAATATACTGAAGCAATACAATTATGAGGTCGATCTGCGTTCAAGTTCAACACTGCAAGTGGCAATTGAAAAACTACCCCCAAACTTGAAAGAAAAGTGGTTCTTCTTCGTTGACGAGTGTCAAGAAGATAGACCCGATCTCACTCTCCTTGAAAAGTGGTTAGCTCGAATGGCTTTTGTCCACAAAGGAATGCTATCAACCAAGAGCAAACAAAAGGAAGATGATCGACCAAATGCTATCAAGGAAAAACGATTCTCAAAATCGTCAAATGTTAGTGCGAGTTCGAATGCGAACGAAACGAAGCACATGCAAAACAACAACTGTGCACTAGCGGATGGCAATCATAAATTATGGAACTGTCCAATATTTCAGAGTATGAATGTCACCGATCGCTAAACGGCAGTGAGAAAAGAACGCTTATGTTATGGATGTCTGGGGAAAGGGCATGCAATCAAAGATTGTAAAGTCCTTCCGTGTGGTATAAATGGATACACCAAAAGGCACAACATACTGCTACACTCAGAACACCAAATGAAAGAGGGTAGTCACGCAGTTAACGTAAGCGCAGCAACAATCAACCAGAGTAACCAAGTTACTAGTCTTCTTCAAATAGTTCCGGTATCGGTTCAGAGCGGTAGTAACAGGTTGACTACCTACGCTTTCCTCGATAGTGGGTCAACAGTATCATTCATCGATCAAAGTGTCAAGGAACAACTACAAGCCAAAGGCACGGACGTTACCTCGAACATAGCTGGCATACATGGGACGCAAGATTTGAGGACAGAAAAGGTTCCTATCACAATAAAGGGACTATATTCAAAACTGCATTCAATTGAAGCGTTTGCACACCCATCAATCTTGTTGGGAAACACGACATATGATTACAAGGAACTGAAGAACAACTTCAGACACCTGAATGTTCTCACTAACAGAACATTCAACCTGATGGAAGTAGGCATCATACTTGGACAAGATGCCTACGAAATTCAACGTCCATCGGACTATAAGATTGGAACACGAAGTGAGCTTTTTGCCGTCTCAGCAGAATTAGGATGGGTAGTCAGTGGTCCCATGACAGGCAAGAAAAGTCAAAATGTTTGTCATTTTGCCTCCACAGAAGATGTGAAAATATCCGATCAATCAAAAAAATATCCGGTGGGACATAGAAACTTATGCTTCTAAAATAAATGTTGTAAGTCAATCAAAGAAAGAACAATCAGCTCAGATGTCTCTAGAGAGCACAACAAAGTTTACAGGCGAGCGGTACGAAGTGGGCATGCTCTGGAATGAACCAGAACCCAATCTTCCAAACAATTACAGCTCAGCCCTTGGTCAGCTCCACTCACTGGAACGAAGAGTCCATCGAGACCCAAAGATAAAAGAATTGTATCAACAGTCAATTGATACAGATGTTGAAAAGGGATTTGTGAAGATCCTTGGTAAATCGCAATTCAAAGCCACTTTCGGGAAGGAATGGTATTTGCCACACCATCCAGTACTGAACCCCAACAAACAGGGTAAAGTTCGCCGTGTTTGCATCGCTGCTGCGAAATACAAGGATATATGCCTAAAAGACAAGTTGTTAGCCGGACCCGATCTACTACACGGATTGATCGGAACGATATTCAGATTTCGAGAAGGACCAAGAGCCCTAACCGCAGATATTGAATCAATGTTTCTGCAAGTGCAAGTTCCTGAACGGGATAAAAGCTGCTTGAGATTCCTGTGGCGACCAACAGTGGACGAACCTGTGCAAATTTACGAGTATCATCGTCATGTTTTTAGAGCAAAGAGTTCGCCAACATGTGCCGACTACGCTCTGAAGCGAGTAGCCATCGATAACGAGGACGAGTTCCCAATTGCAGCAGGAACAATCCAAAACAATTTCTACATGGACGCTTTCATCAAGTCTGTCAAAACACCTGAGGAAGCAATCAATGTTTTCAAACAACTACAACCTCTTCTCTCAAAACATGGATTTGAACTGAAGAAGTGGATCACCAACAGCGACGTTGTAACCAACGCAATCCCAGAGGACTTGAGATCAATCAGCAACGCAAAGCAGGTTGAAGTAGAACCCAGCAAGGAAGGTTCATCCTTGCTTGGGCTTCAGTGGACGATTACCGATGATAGTCTAGAGGTTTGTAGAGGTACGAGCAAAGAAGTTGAGACCCCAATCACCCAGAGGAAGATGTTATCTCTAGTTTCTTCAGTGTTTGATCCTCTTGGACTGTTTGCACCATTCAGTGTTCACATGAGACGACTCCTGAAGAGCATCTGGACAAAAACTGGACAACATTGGGACAACTCAGTGGAACCTAACGAAGAAGAAGAGTTTCTGAAGTGGAAAACGCAGCTTCCAGAAGTAGCAGAAACCAGCATTGATAGAAGATACTTCAGCACAGCCAAAGACAAATGGAAACTTCATGGATTTGCCGACGAATCTGAGGACACAATGTGTCCAGTGGCTTACCTACGTTCAAAACCCAAAGAATACTCAGCAGACTTAGCATTTGTAATCGGAAAATGGAGAGTTGCACTAATGCGACACCTTTCCATACCACTCTTGGAACTACAAGCAGCAGTGATGGTGGTGAGACTTAAAGAACGGATAGTGAAGGAACACGAAACGAAGATTCACAGTTGCAACTTTTGGTCAGACTCCACTACTGTTCTGCAATGGATTCATAGCTCCCACTGTAAGCAACAGGTGTTTGTTGCAAACAGAGTGGCTGAGATTTTGGACACAACTAATGTTTCACAGTGGAATCATGTGAGTGGTATTAACAATCCAGCTGATATCGGGACACGAGCGAACAATGTTGACGAACTTAAGAGAAGCGAATGGCTCAATGGTCCGGCCTGGTTGAAGCAACGAGAGAACGAATGGCCTGAACAGGTGAATTTAACACTTGCTTCGGACGAGCAAAACGATCAAATGGTCTTCTCAGCAAAGGTTGAAGAGAAGAAGCTGATGATTCAGTGGGAACGATTCAGCAATTTCAATCGACTTGTAAATACAATGGCATACGTACAGCGCGTATTCAGAAAACACAAACCGGCAACAAAAACACTAAGTGTTGAAGAAAGAGAGGGTGCACAAGCAGGCATCTTCAGGCTACTGCAGCAAGAACAGTTTGCTGAAGAGATGAAATCTCTCAAGGCTGGAAAGGAAATTCCAAAAAACAGCAAAATCCTCCAGTTTTTACCATTCATAGACCAGCAAGGACTTATTCGTGCCCAAGGCAGAATAGGTAAATGTCAATTGAAATTCGAAACCAAGCATCCAATACTGTTACATTGGAAGCACCATGTAGTTGAATTATTCTTGCGAAATCAACATATAAATAGTCATCACGAAAGTACTGAACATGTCAGAAACATCGTTCAGCAGAAATTCTGGGTCCTAGGCGTACGAAATGCTTTGAGATCGATCAAAAACAAATGCATTAGATGTCGAAAGGGAAGAGCCCAAACAAAGGCACCAGTAATGGCAGATCTACCCGAGGAGCGAGTGGTCGCATCAACAGTGTTTGCGAATGTGGGCGTAGACTATTTCGGACCATTCACAGTAAAGATTGGTCGAAGAAACGAAAAGCATTGGTGCTGTCTGTTCACATGCCTTACTGTACGTGCGGTACATATAGAGATTGTACCAAAACTAGACACTGATTATTGTCTGAACGCAATTATGCGATTCATTGCTCGAAGATGCAAACCGGTCAAAGTGTTTAGCGATAACGGGACAAACTTGGTTGAATCTGAAAAATAACTGGCAGAGTATATAGCAGCATCGAACAAGAGGCAAATTGAAGAACATCTGATTCAACAAGGTATCAGATGGAAGTTCAACCCACCTGCAGCACCACACTTTGGAGGAGTGTGTGAAAGACCGGTTAGGAGTTGCAAGAAGGCAATGTATGCAGTGCTGGGCAATCGATCAGTCACGGAAGATGTTCTGTCAACCACTATGTGTCTTGTTGAACAGACGCTGAATGCTAGACCGCTGACACAGGTCAGTTCTGATGCTACCGCTTTAGAAGCTATTACTCCAAACCATTTTCTACTTGGCAACAAGAACCTTTGTTTACCGTATCTATCAGGTGCAGAGCAATTTGTTGATCATAGAAAGCTCTTCCGACAAACGCAAGCTTACGCAGATCTCATCTGGGACAGATTCCGCAAAGAGTACTTGCCAACGTTGAATAGTCGAAAGAAATGGCAGACCACAACGGACAGAAGTCTTCAGCAGGGCGATCTTGTGTGGTTAGTGGAAAACAGCGAAAAACGTGGAGATTACAATCCGGGTCGAATAACCGAAACCTTTGAAGGTTCCGATGGAGTGATTCCATCAGCGACAATACGAACGAAAGATGGATACTACAAGACACCAGTAGTGAAACTCACTCCAGTGCTATCAAGGGACGAAGATGTTTTCATGAAGGAAAACAGAGCCGTCGATGTTGGAATTGAGCTCGCTCAGCTTGCGTAGGCGGGAAAATAGAAACAAAACACTTTCTTTTGTCCTAGTCATTTAATAGTTATAGTTATAGTTCTAGTTCTAGTTAAAGCTGGTCGCGTGAGAAAAAAAAGAAAAGGGGGAAATAACAAAAAGCAACACATAGAACTCATTGTAGCAGCCGCAGAAAACGGCTGAAAGTATACCTCAGCTAAATATTGAAATACAAATTGTCTTGAGCAGTAAATAACGTGCTACTGTGTCTTGAACTAGAATTATTCCTGAGCAGTAAATTGTTACTGTGTCTTGTACTCAAAATATTATTCTTGAGCAGTAAATTCTGTTACTGTGTCTTGCATCAACGAATTATTGGAGCTGAAATTCAACTGTTACAACCCCAACTTCTGGTATTCTCAACTTGTGAGTACAAACAGCAAAAGCCAACTTAAGTTTAAACTCAAATACTTTTGCACAAAAATCTTAGACATATATCTTCGTCTTCGATTTGTTTTTTCTATCGGATTGAACCGGTATACATACAGAGATCCAGTATTGTGTGATCGGTAGCAATTCGGTTCAAATTGATAGTTGAAAAAACTAAGATCAGCGAATAGTTACGAACTAAAATAATTAATGCAACGGTAAGTACAGCAGAACGGATATACAGTTACAAAAGCGAACTGCGTAAACGAAGTATCCGGACGGATTTTGTAACCACCCAGAACGAACTGGGCGGTGTAAAACTTTCTTTGTGAAACACAAGGAGAGCAGCCGTTACAACTCTTTTAAGTAAGAACTTTGAAATTTTGAAGAACAAAAAATTGACTGTGAGATCAAATTGGTTTGAATAGTTTTGTTAGTTTTGAATGGTTTTGTTGAATGATTTCGTTAGGTGTTTTATAGTTTTGTTAATTATCCATCATGGAAATTTTTCCGTTTCAATTCAACATAAAAACCACCATTGAAAGACACAAAATGTCGTGCTTTTTAGTTTTTCATCTTTCCTTGCGATTGTATTGACAAATTTGTTGATCTGAGATAAACTTCCGCTTCTCAAATCTTATTCATACCTCTTTTCCAATTCTGATTTCTGTAAAGGTACTGAGTTCAATTACTACCAAATCATGAGAAACTTAACACGATTTGATAGAAATTGTATTAAATTTTTTTAAAATAGCGTAAACAGACAGGAGATTTTTGCCAAAAAGTTTTTAGTTCATCATTTTTAAACGCTGGTATAGAGTTCAGCAATTTTTGAGTTTGATCAATTTTCATTATTCTATATAGTTGCTTATTTTTCCATTGAATCAGTCTTATCTTTTTTGGCTTCTTTTTGGGAAAGGTAGATGCAAATAGGAAGCAGATTCACTAATCAATTGCAATGATAAGGTCACATATACACTGAAAAAAAAACAATTTTTTCATAAAGTGAAATGTAAGTGAAATCTTAGAAATTGCTGAATGGGTTGTTTACATTGGTGAGAAGAGTACAAAATTAAATTTTATTTCATATTTTTGTCGATTAAAACTTCATGATTTTGGCATCATTAGGGAAAAATTAGATTTCGGAAAACATTCTCTTCTGATATGGAAATTGATCATCCTGTGCATCACTTGTAATTAGACGTTTCAACAAAACTGCATTTTAAATTTTGAACTCAATTCATCTGTTCTTTTGGCTTCCACAAAAGTAGAGACTTTGCGCCGCTTTGTACCAATTTTTGCTTATCTATTAAAACAAGGAGGTTCGGTAATGTGCGTTCGAACATCAAGTTCCGACCCCGCTTACCCCGCAGACCACTCACAACTCTGAACGATGAATATATCGATCGGTCAAAATTGTCTGAACAAAAAACCCATTTGAGTATATAGTTCCTCCCCCGTAAAGAGGGGTCGGAACAAAAATCTGGTACTGGCTGTGGTACTCATCCACGTCAACGAACTAGTTACATATAAATGTACAGCCTGCGTATGCATTTGTTCAAAAATTTTTTGTAACAATTTGCTCATCTTTGTGTATAGAGTGCTTCCAAACAACTGTTTACATAACTTCAGAACTGCTCTGTCCACTCTTCAGAAATATGTTGATGATTCTACTACTTTCTAATTTCTCAAAATTTAATGCCACTTAATTTCATTCATAATGTCTCTTCTAAGATTACCTGTAACTTTTTATGAAATAGTGTCCTCAAAAAAATTGAGCTGCATTTCATATTTGTTCCAAAATATTTGACTAATTTGTTTTCTATTTAACTGATTTACTCTAGTGCTAAATGCTGTTTTTTTACTGTATTCCGACCTTTTTTTACATAACTTTTTAGCTAATTCAGAATTTCATAAACAAGTTATCAGAATTGTCAAAGCTATGTTACATCATTAAAATCCCATTCAATTTTTCTTTATTCAATACATGGAAATATATTGTTTATTAAAAAAATACATGCCATAAATTTCATGAAACATACATAAGACATTCAGCACAATTAGTTTTTAGGTTTAGTTGTTAATCATCCACTCACAGCCTTGACTCACCTGAAATTGATTTTTATAACCTCCATATTGGAGGCTTCAGTATATTTTATCAGCAGCCTGTTGTGGATTTATAGAGCATTTTTTCAATACTTCTCGTTAAGCTGGTATGTAGATACAGATATTCCCATAGTAATATTTGTGTACAAAATTGTAATAAAAAACTTACTTGTTCTCCATCCCTGCATAGCAGAAGAGGCTACTCTGAGAGAGGAGCTCTCTTGTAATGCTGTATGTTTGGTAGTGATTGGCTCAGACAACACCTGGCCCATCTTTTATAACTAACGGGTTATCACAAGTCACTGATCGACTGTTTAATAACAAACAAGTTTAGTAATCAGCCCTGGTAATAGGGTAATTGTCCGTATAGCTCGGCTTTGATCTGTAACTACCTAAACTGAATGGGTGTTTTCGAATATTACAAACATATTTTGACCAATTTACAGGGCGCTTGGTTTAATTCGGATAGCATGGAAAATAAGGGACGTTTCAGCCTCATAATAATAGTTTAAATTTGTATTATCACCAAAATGTTATAAATAATAAACCGATGACAGAAATGCCATTTTCCACTTACAATTGTGTAACCAGGTATAATTTGAAACAATAATAATCTAGCATAGGTCAAGTTAGCATAGTTGAAAAGTAACAAATTGAAACCGAATCAATTGGTTCAAGTCGGTTTTGTAACAAGTAATAAGACGATGATTTTGAATGTTCTCGATAACAATAAAACAGTTTTCACTCAAAATGCGTACAAAGTGGGCCGATATTATGATAAATAGTATTAAGTCTGCTCTTAATTAAATTTTAACTACTTTTCATGAACCATTGATTTCTAGAGATTTTTATCTTATTAAATACACACATAAATACAGCCAATGTCAGCAACAATAACTCCTGACTGTTTTTTTGGTGTTACGGTAGATCATGGTTTAAGATTAGAAACGAGATAAAAGGCTGATGTATCTGTTTATAGTGTTGTTATAAACAAGCTATGAGCTGAATTAACAAAATTGGTAAATATTTTCATATGCTGCACACGCTGTACTTTGACAAAGCTTTTTATCGGCTTATTTCAATGTGTATAAGTCACCATTTTCTTTCTATAAGATGTTTTTCTATCGTTTTCATTACGATTCTTTCATTAAAAAAGCCAGACACCACATGCTATAAAACAATGTATATGTAATATTGGTTGATAAAGCTAATGACTGTACAAATTGCTGCTTTATATTATTTTGATTGGTTCTATATGTGAAAAGTTCAAACTAGTCTTCGAAAGTGTACTGTTCAAAATTTGCAAATGAAAAAACAATTTATGAGCAGTCTAAGAAAATCATTTTTGTCATTTTAAACAAACCTGGGATCTTTTCCGTTATTTGACCGTTTAAACGTAGGGAAACCCTTGTTAATGTTTGCGTACCATTCTAAAACATTATCAATGTTGGGTACCTTAAGTGGCGGAAAAGATCCAAATATGTTTGCATGTCTTGAAATCCCCTCACCTATGCACGCAAACTGAAAGAGTAAAATTTGCAAAAACTATAGTAAGGAAGTTTTCAATGTGAACCAAAAAATTTGAACTACTAATTAGTAATTTTTTTGACGCTGGAAACGCAAAAACAAACATACGATTAAAAACCACTTGTCGTTCGATTTTATTTCCTGTTTCCTTTTTGATAAGCTAAAACTTAAATAACAAAAAATGGACGTTTCCCATTATAGCCCCCCCCCCCCCAGCTTAGTGGTTCGATAACCTATACCCCCCAATCATGGTAATTTCACCATAATAATGGGGGGGGGCTATAATTTATAATTTCATGGGGGGCTATAATGGGAAAGACACCCACCCCCCCCCCCAAAAAAAAAAAAATAAATCCACCTCTCAATCTCATTACTGTGCACCATGCTCAGTTATAATTGCAGAGTTATCTAAAGTTAACATAAGTTAACTTAAGTTATGCAGACCTCATCAATATAGTTCAATAAATAATCCTAAAGAAAAAATGGGCTAAAATGAAAACAAGCACTTTTAATTTTTCCTTGAGACGAGGCAACTTACTCAAATTACAACTGATAATGCAACTGTGTGTACATTACACGTGCGAAAAGTGCCAAGCGAGATTTTTCCATCAAATTTGCAAATTTTGCGGTAGTTTGTTTGTTTGGACGGAATGTAAAATGAGAAGATATGAAAATTTAATTTAATTTTTGCGTCCAATTTGAAGTTAGAGTAATGCGTTACACCATAGTCATAGTGGTGTTCAATGTTTAATACCTATGCTTGTACGCAGTACGTACGACTACAGCGATCAAATGGATAAAGAATGTTTCTCTTCATTTTTTTATTACACACTCACTTCTTTTTTGTCCACTTTATATTTTGGGCATGTGTTCATTTTCTGCAATGGTTAGGCTGCTTATGTTTCGCAATTTCGACACAATAAACAAGGTGAAATTATTTGAACAGTTGCAATTTTTGAACAAAAATTGCATTGAAGAGTTGCAAATTTTAGCAAAAAAAAAAGAATTAATAGTAGAACACGTGTGATGAAGGCGCAAAAATAGGGGAGCAAGGTCATAACTAGGAGTTAGTAGTAATAACTTGGTAGAAATCTTTTATGTGAATTGAGTAAAGAACCTTGAAATGTGCTCTATTCATCTTCAAGGACAAGATGTGTTTTGAAAAGTAACGACGCCTTACAATGACACACTAATGGCACTGTAACCATAATAGCACTCCATAAGGACAACCCATTTTTCCTACCACAAACATTACTTACCCGTACGATGGTCGGCAAACACTAAATGCTATATCTGAACTAAGAGAAACAGAATTACTCAATTCACTCCTAAATTTTTCTGACCAGAACAGCAATAAGTGGAAAATACATGCTACTTGGTCGTTTTTTAGACATTGTCTCGAGTCTGTTTTTAGCATATCCTTCGCATACCTAGCTGGTCTTAAGACAGATGTGACATTGATCAACTACCAATCTGATTTACTGACATTTAAACATTTGGTGCGATTCTTTTCTACCCGGGCCGAGGTGTCAAAGCTAAAAAACGCAAAATTATCTAAGATTGCCGTTGAATGCGTTCAATTTATGTAAGATCTACGCCTGCGCGTAGTTCTTACATATATTCAACGCAATCAACGCTAATCTTACATAATTTTGCGTTGAATTTTGGCGTAGATCTTCCATATTTAACGATGAGTTTTAGCGTAGATCTTACATATCTAGCGTTTAATTTAGCGTTGATCTTAAATAAA
The DNA here is from genome assembly GCF_964194025.1 of Convolutriloba macropyga. NCBI lineage: Eukaryota > Metazoa > Xenacoelomorpha > Acoela > Convolutidae > Convolutriloba > Convolutriloba macropyga. The sequence goes on from NC_134472.1 coordinate 30,987,031, forward strand.
TTCAACGCATTCTACGCTAATCTTACATAAATTTGCGCTGAATTTTGGCGTAGATCTTACATATTTAGCGTTGATTTTTAGCGTTGATCTTACTTAAATTCAACGCATTCAACGCTAATTTTACATTTTTTTGCGTTGAATTTTGGCGTAGAACTTACATATTTAGCGTTGAATTTTGGCATAAATCTTACATTTTTAGCGTTTAATTTAGCGTTGATCTTACGTAAATTCAATGTATTCTACGCTAATCTTACATAATTTTGCGTTGAATTTTGGCGTAGATCATACATATTCAGCGTTGATTTTTAGCGTTGATCTTACTTAAATTCAACGCATTCAACTCTAATCTTACATAATTTTGCGTTGAATTTTGGCGTAGATCTTACATATTTAGCGTTGAATTTTGGCATAAATCTTACATATTTTACGTTGAATTTCAGCGTTGATCTTACATAAATTCAACGTATTCTACGCTAATCTTAGATAATTTTGCGTTGAATTTTGGCGTAGATCTTACATATTTAACAATGAAGTTTAGCGTTGATCTTACATAATTTCAACGCATTCAACGCTAATCTTACATAATTTTGAGTCGAATTTTGGCGTAGATCTTACATATATAGCGTTGATTTTTAGCGTTGATCTTACATAAATTCATCGCATTCAACGCTAATCTTACATAATTTTGCGTTGAATTTTGGCTTAGATCTTACATATTCAGCAATGAAATTAGCGTTGATCTTACATATTTAGCGTTGATTTTTAGCGTTGATCATACTTAAATTCAACGCATTCAACTCTAATCTTACATAATTTTGCGTTGAATTTTGGTTTAGATCTTACATATTTAGCGTTGAATTTTGGCATGAATCTTACATATTTAGCGTTTAATTTAGCGTTGATCTTACATAAATTCAACTTATTCTACGCTGATCTTAGATAATTTTGCGTTGAATTTTGGCGTAGATGTTGCATATTTAACGTTAAAATTTAGCGTTGATCTTACATAAATTCAACGCATTCAACGCTAATCTTACATAATTTTGCGTTGAATTTTGGCGTAGATCTTATATATATAGCGTTGAATTTTAGAGTTGATCTTACATAAATTCATCGCATTCAACGCTAATCTTACATAATTTTGCGTTGAATTTTGGCTTAGATCTTACATATTTAGCGTTGAATTTAGCGTTGATCTTACATATTTAGCGTTGAATTTAGTGTTGATTTTACATAAATTCAACGCATTCAACGCTAATCTTACATAATTTTGCGTTGAATTTTGGCGTAGATCTTACATATTTAGCGTTGTATTTAGCGTTGATCTTACATAAATTCAACGCATTCAACGCTAATCTTACATAATTTTGCGTTGAATTTGGCGTAGATCTTCCATATTTTACGTTGAATTTCAGCGCTGATCTTACATAAATTCAAGGCATTCAATGCTAATCTTACATAACTTTACGTTGAATTTTGGCGTAGATCTTACATATTTAGCGTTGAATTTTAGCGTTGATCTTACATAAAGTCAACGCATTCAACGCTAATCTTACATAATTTTGCGTTGAATTTTGGCGTAGATCTTACATATTTAGCGTTGAAATTAGCGTTGATCTTACACAAATTCAACGCATTCAACGCTAATCTTACATAATTTTGCGTTGAATCTTGGCGTAGATCTTACATATTTTACGTTGAATTTCAGCGCTGATCTTACATAAAATCAACGCATTCAACGCAACCTAGGGGTCGAAACAAAGAAAAAATTGACTTTTTGAAAAAAACTTGAAAAACTTTTGAAATCGTAAAGTGGTCTGAAATGGAATGGAAAGATTAGCGTTGAATGCGTTGAATTTATGTAAGATCAACGCTAAATTCAACGCTAAACATGAAAGATCTACGCCAAAATTCAAAGCAAATTTATGTAAGATTAGCGTTGAATGCGTTGACTTTATGTAAGATCAACGCTAAATTAAACGCTAGATATGTAAGATCAACGCTAAATTCAACGCTAAAAATGTAAGATCTACGCCAAAATTCAAAGCAAATTTATGTAAGATTAGCGTTGAATGCGTTGACTTTATGTAAGATCAACGCTAAAATTTCACAGGTGAGAAACATGTGGTCAGAAAAAAATCTCTTTTAGTGCTCTTTTCTAGTGCAAAATCCAATTCAGACCATTTTACGATTTAAAATTTTTCAAGTTTTTTTTTCAAAAAATTTTTTTTACTGTTTAGATCCCCTATACTGCAAAGGTGAGAAAAATGAAATCAGAAAAAAAATCAATTTTAGTGCTCTTTTAGAGTGCAAAATCCAGTTCAGACCATTTTACGATTTCAAGTTTTTCAAGTTTTTTTTTCAAAAAATTATTTTTTTTAATGTTTCCATCCTCTATACTGCACAGGTGAGAAAAGTGAAATCAGCAAAAAATTAGTTTTTAGTGCTCTTTTATAGTGCAAAATCCATTTCAGACCATTTTACGATTTCAGAAATTTATCAAGTTTTTTTTCAAAAAATCAATTTTTTTCCACTGTTTCAAACCCTATATTGCAAAGGTGAGAAACATAAGGTCAGAAAAAAATCATTTTTAGTGCTCTTTTCTAGTGCAAAATCCAATTCAGACCATTCTACCATTTTACTATTTCAAATTTTTCAAGTTTTTTTTCAAAAAATTATTTTTTTTACTGTTTCGATCCCCTATACTGCAGAGGTGAGAAAAGTGAAGACAGCAAAAAATCAATTTTTAGTGCTCTTTTATAGTGCAAAATTCACTTCAGACCATTTTACGATTTCAGAACTTTTTCAAGTATTTTCAAGAAATCATTTTTTTCACTGTTTCGAACCCTATATTGCAAAGGTGAGAAACATGAGGTCAGAAAAAAATCATTTTTAGTGCTCTTTTCTAGTGCAAAATCCAATTCAGACCATTTTACGATTTCAAGTTTTTCAAGTTTTTTTCAAAAAAAATTAATTTTTTTTACTGTTTCGAACCCCTATACTGCAGATGTGACAAAAGTGAAAAAAAAAATCAATTTTAGTGCTCTTTTCTAGTGCAAAATCCAATTCAGACCATTTTACGATTTCAAATTTTTTAAGTTTTTTTTCAAAAAATTAATTTTTTTACTGTTTCGATCCCGTATACTGCACAGGTGAGAAAAATGAAGTAAAAAAATCAATTTTAGTGCTCTTTTCTAGTGCAAAATCCAATTCAGACCATTTTACGATTTCAAATCTTTCAAGTTCTTTTTTTTTCAAAAAATCAATTTTTTTCACTGTTTCGAACCCTATATTGCAAAGGTGAGAAACATGAGGTCAGAAAAAAATCATTTTTAGTGCTCTTTTCTAGTGCAAAATCCAATTCAGACCATTTTACGATTTCAAATTTTTCAAGTTTTTTTTTCAAAAAATTAATTTTTTTACTGTTTCGATCCCCTATACTGCACAAGTGAGAAAAAAGAAGTCAGCAACAAATATCCTTTAAGTGCTCTCTTACGGTGCAAAAACCAATTCAGACCATTCAGAAGTTCAAAATTGTTTCCAAACTTTTAAAAAAATTTAAATTTTTCCCAGTACGCCCCACATGGTAAATGCGTTGAATATGCTAAGTTAAATACTACGCAAAATTAATCCAAAATATGTAAGATCTACGCTAAATTCAACGCAAAATATGTAAGATCTACGCTTTATAAGAATTGCGGCTCTTAAGGAAACCAAGGTACTGTGGCACAATGGTAGAAGAGGCGACAAGCAAACAGGAGGTCAGCAGTTCGGGTCCCATACGCAACTGGAAGTTAATAGTTCAAGTGGACGCTTTGATTTTCTGTAAGATCAACGCTAAATTCAACGCAAAAATATGTAAGATTTATGCTAAATTCAACGCTAATTATGTAAGATCTACGCTAAATTCAACGCTAAATATGTAAGATCTACGCTAAATTCAACGCTAAATATGTAAGATCAGCGGCAACTAGCGTTGACAAGTCGGAAAATCGGAATTTTCTTACATAATCTCGCGTTGAATGCGTTGAATTTTTGTCTTCAAATTCAACGCATTCAACGCAAAATTATGAAAGAAAATTGCGTGAATTTTCCGACGTGTCAACGCTAGTTGCCGCTGATCTTACATAATTTCGGCCAAATTCCTCGGCCCGGGCATCAGGATAGATTAACTGCGCCAACAGGCAATCCAATCAACAAAAATTGAAACCGCCCTTATCAAGTGTGAATTCTTCTCGAGTAAAATTCTTTTAACTATACTTAATACAACATTCATTGCAATTTTATTCAAGTGTTTCAAAATCATTGAGGGTATTTGCAGTGTGCGTTAATTTTTTCCCATCCCTCTAATTGAAGATAAAAACAAAACCATTCTTAGAAAAGGAAGACCAGGAGAAAAACTAAATGACACCTTTGATGCTCGGAGATGATGCGCTGGAAATGATCAGCAATTTGGTGCTTTAGATCCTTTGCCACTTATTTTTAATTGAATGAATTTTGCAAAAACTTTAATCGGAAAACAAAAATGAGAAATAAGACAAGAGTGTTAACAAGGAGGCTCGGTAATGTGCGTTCGCACACTCATCCAAATTTTTGAAATAACGGTCCACCAAATGAAGAACAGATCGAAAACTTCGAACAGATCGAAAAATTCATAATGTTAGAAAATAACTTTTATCTATTCAAAAAGTAGCCTTAAAAACGAAAGCAAAAAAGAAACATACAGCCGCGAAAATGTCCAGAAGTCAAATAAATCTTATTAAAATTCGTGGCTAAAAGATAAAGCTGCAATGAGAACTCCATCCTGCGTCACTTGAAAAGTATGCAACCGCTCTCCGTGCTGAGACATCGCTGAAAGGTGACAAAAAAAGATAAAAATTGACACAAAGCCGTTAAATGTTTTCGAAAAGAAACAGAGTCATCACAACCAAAAACTTCCAACTAAAGAAAATAAACCAATTAACTTGATTAGCCACCTAACCAGCCAATGGGGCCTGTCAATCAATAGTGATATTAGGTATATAGACTGCAAGAAGACATCAATTACAAGCAGAGTTCAAAACTTCACATCAACATTATTTTTGCTAGCTCTCTATCTTTCTCACTCTCTCATCATCTCTCTATTTGCTGATACTACAAGGCAAGATGACAAGAGCAGGATAAAATGTGGCAAAAGTTACAGAATCCTGAAGTCATAACAACCATAAGTTTTCAACTAAAACATAAAATGACTTACTTGTAACGGCCTAAGAGGCCAATTGGACTTTTCATTAGTGAAATTAAGTCAAAAGTAAGCAAAAAAACAACGTATACAGGCACAAAGTTTTGCGCAAATAAAGTTTTGAAGCAAAAATGTTAAAGATTTTCGCCGAACCTACAGTATATGATTCAGCTTTATTTGAACGTAACTTTGGTCTGTAAATATTTGACATCTTATTTGAAATCAGTCTGTTTCTTAATTAACATTTAAAAAAGAAACAAAAAAATCCGAAAAAAGGACAGCTCCCCATTATAATCCAAATATTTCAATACTTTTTGGATTTTGAGAGACCGCAACTTAACAATAACTTGCCCTGCTATTGATACATGTCAATAAATGCGTAATTGATCAAAATATTTAACGATATCTCAATTGACAAAAATACTCCTTATATCAAAGTAAATAATTAATTTCGGACTATTATCAAAAGCTTAAATTAGTTTTTATCTGAAATCTATAGACAGTTTCATTAAATGCTCCATAGATAGCAAATTAAACTTTTTGATTTTTCCTGCTGAGCCATGAGAATACAAAAAGATCAGCAATGCTTGCAAAACTCAAAAAACTACCAAAATTTAGGAAGTTATATTATCGGAGTCTTAAAAGCCGTGCACTTTACTCAGAAGTCATGACCTTTAATGAATGACCCTTATTTGATCATAGTTTCTCATTAATTGAATCTTTAAAGCTAAAGTGGTTTGTCTGTAATTGGAATTTAAAAAAGCAGAAAAAATTTGAAAAGAACACAGCAAAACAGAATCGGAATCATTTGCATTGCAGAAACAAACAATGAGAACAAAACTGGTCTTTCTATCGTTTTGAGGCTGCCAGAAAGCATAGTTGTTCCCAGTAAATTTATAACAGATTTTTTGGCCGACAAAAATTTTAGTAAATCGATTTTTATGCAATTTTTATAAATATCGATTTAAATAAGCAAAAAACCTCAAAACTTTTAGTTCCAGAACAATTTCATCAGAACCAGAGCTGCTAATTGCCCCTAATTAAGCAAGCAAAGATGATGTCAGCAGTTTTGACAGTGCTGCATGGCAATTTGGTCAACGTTGTCTAAAGAAGCAAAAAATCCAGCCGCGAAAATGTCCAGAAGCGAAAATGTCCGCGAAAATAATTCTAATTAAAATTCGTGGCTAAAAGATAAAGCTGCAATGAGAACTCCATCCTGCTTCACTTGAAAAGTATGCAACCCCTCTCTGTGCTGACACATCGCTGAAAGGTGACAAGAAAGATAAAAATTGACACAGCTCAGAAAGCCGTTAAATGTTTTCGAAAAGAAACAGAGTCATCACAACCAAAAACTTCCAGCTAAAGAAAATAAACCAATTAACTTGATTAGCCACCTAACCAGCCAATGGGGCCTGTCAATCAATAGTGATATTAGGTATATAGACTGCAAGAAGACATCAATTACAAGCAGAGTTCAAAACTTCACATCAACATTATTTTTGCTAGCTCTCTATCTTTCTCACTCTCTCATCATCTCTCTATTTGCTGATACTACAAGGCAAGATGACAAGAGCAAGATAAAATGTGGCAAAAGTTACAGAATCCTGAAGTCATAACAACCATAAGTTTTCAACTAAAACATAAAATGACTTACTTGTAACGGCCTAAGAGGCCAATTGTTTTTTTCATTAGTGAAATTAAGTCAAAAGTAAGCAAAAAACAACGTATACAGGCACAAATCATTTTTACGCAAATAAAGTTTTGAAGCAAAAACTGTTAACGATTTTCGCCGAACCTACAGTATATGATACAGCTTTATTTGAACGTAACTTTGGTCTGTTAATATTTGACTTCTTATTTGAAATCAGTGTGTTTCTTAATTAACATTTAAAAAAGAAACAAAAAAATCCGAAAAAAGGACAGCTCCCCATTATAATCCAAATATTTCATTATTTTTTGGATTTTGAGAGACCGCAACTTAACAACAACTTGCCCTGCTATTGATACAAGTCAATAAATGCGTAATTGCTCAAAATATTTAACAATATCTCAATTGACAAAAATACTCCTTATATCAAAGTAAATAATTAATGTCTGACTATTATCAAAAGCTTAAATTAGTTTTTATCTGAAAGCTATAGACAGTTTCATTAATTGCACCATAGATAGCAAATTAGACTTTTTGATTTTTCCTGCTGAGCCATGAGAAAACAAAAAGATCAACAATGCTTGCAAAACTCAAAAAACTACCAAAAATTTAGGAAGTTATTTTATCGGAGTCTTAAAAGCGTTGAGCTTAACTCAGAAGTCATGACCTTTAATGAATGACCCTCATTTGATCATAGTTTCTCTTTAATTGAATCTTCAAAGGTAAAGTGGTTTGTCTGTAATTGGAATTTAAAAAAGCAGAAGAAATTTGAAAAGAACACAGCAAAACACAATTGGAATCATTTGCATTGCAGAAACAAACAATGAGAACAAAACTGGTCTTGTTCTATCGTTTTGAGGCTGCGACAAAAATTTTAGTAAATCGACATATTATGCAATTTTTCTAAATATCGATTTAAATAAGCAAAAAGCCTCACAAATTTTAGTTCCAGAACACTTTCTTCAGAACCAGAGCTGCTACTAGCCCCTAATTGAGCAAACAAAGATGATGTCAGCAGTTTTGACAGTGCTACATGGCAATTTGGTCAATGTCGTCTAAAGAAGCATAATTGGTACCAGTTTTCATGAAAAAATGAAACAATACTGAATTTTCATAAAGTTAGCCAAACTTTGAGCCAATAAAGGTCAGTTCAAACATTTCGGCAATTCTCTTTTCTCTTTAAATGTAAAAACAAAGTCACTTTCGTTGACAATTTCTTTAGCAAAAATGATACAAATTGTAGAAAGAATTACGATAACTGTGAACAAAACAGCGCAATTGAGGCTTACGATCACAAAATTTTAATCCTGCGTAAATCCCCGGCAAAAGCAAATTTCGAAAAATCTTATGTATTTGAATTCTACAACTGGAAAGCTTTCTAATGATACTACTTATAACACTGAATATGATGAACATATCGACCGGCCAAAATTGGCTGAACAAAAAAAACGCGGTTGAGCATATCCTCTACTAAAGTGGGTCGGAACAATTAATTTAAAACAAATACTTAATGTAGTCAATAATCGATCAAATGATTGAATTTAACTGAATACAAAAACTATACTGCGTTTGGTTTTCTGTAGAACGAAAAATCTAAATTGCCGATTTTGGGATGCATTTTGAGACAGAGAGAAAGAGAGCGACAGAAAAAGAGAGAGAGAGAGAGAGAGAGAGAGAGAGAGAGAGAGAGAGAGACAAAGATTTTGTTTCTGTTCGTCGCAAAAAATTTTTTGATACGCTCAGAAAGATCCCGGCTAAAGAAGGAGGAGAATCAAATATAATAACTTGGAATGGAATTGATAATGAATTTCATAAAAGGTACCAAATTTTTACTATTAAATTAATATATGAGGCAACGCGTCAGAAAAACTGGATGAAGGAGCCATTTATTAAATTATTTAGATGTTTCTAATGGAGATGGCATTTTGAAACCAATTTTTGAATTGAAAGAGCCTGCTTTTTGAATTTTCTTTTCAAAAACTTTTTTCAAATCACTCAGGTTGAGATCACAGGCAAAATGACCTCTGATTAGACTGTCACCGACCAAATTAATCTTTGGTCACACCGTTGCTGACCGATGTTACCTGTGCTTGGCTGAGAGGAATTGCTTTGCGGGATTTTTTATCCGCTCAAGTGCGTTCAACGCCACCTGTGTTTACCAAAAGTTTTGCTCGAAGTTGTTTGAGCGTGCTCAAGTGTACTCGATGTAAATTTTTTGACCAGACTTACCAGCGTTCCACGATGAGGTTGTGCCGCGACCAACAATGTCTCAAATCAGATTCAGGTGTGCTCGAAATTGTCGCTGATTAGACCCACTTAAGCTCAAAATTGCCTGATTAGAATAGCCTTAACAATGGTCAATTCTTTTGGTACCAATTTGTTATATTTTTTGCATTTCAACAAAACGCTGAGAGTTTTGTTTGTATGTCATTGTTGCAAAATGGCGACACAACAGCTGGAACGGGGCAAATTTCTATTGAAAAAAAAACTTCTCAACAGTTGTTGTAACCAAATTTTTAGGGTACTGACTATGGCTAGCGGCTTGACACCTTTTTTTACCAGAGCCAATAGACTCCAAAAGGAGAGTTTTTATCAAGCTGCGTCTCTGTCGTTGGCTATTGGTAAAGCAATTCCTCTCAGCCAAGCTTTTTGGGAAAACATAGCTCTGACGATACCTACTTTTATTCAAATGTGTTTGTCGGACCCACTAGTGTAACTGTCGCTAATCAAATTCAAATTTCATTGAAACAGCCTCTGATCAGTTTATTTTGCATCTTCAGGTCTACCAGGACCTGGAGATTTTGAGTGCAAAGTTGACACTTGTACGGTCGAGGGAGTCTGATCACAAGTGTCTCTAGAAACGTTTAAATTTGACTTATTTTAGTTTTCAGTTTCCACCAGGGCTCAGTAGCAATATGGCAATAGAAGTAACAAAATTGTAGCAGAAAAATATTGCAGCTGTAAAAGAAAAGAACGTTTAGCAATGCATGGGATCAGTTTTTGTTCCAAGTCGTGTTTGAGGTAATCAAACAAAAATCAGAAGAAAACAAATTTGCAGGACAAGGTCGAACAAATAGGCGGAAATTGGCCGGGCGCACTTTTAATTTAGTTATTCGGTTGATACCTGGGGAATGTAAATAAGAGGCATAGGTTGTCGTGGTGTTAATGAAGGGAAATATGATGACGATGAATAAATGCGACTTTTGCACGCTGGCTGAACACTTTGGTACAATAAGAAATTCTGCCAAACGTGATGCCTCATTAAGCATGAATAAAGGGAACAGCAGGTGAATCGAATTCATTGATCGGCGCCCGTCTGGCCGAATTCTTCCAAAGCCGAAAGAATTCGCATCAAGTTGCTCAGACAACCAAGAACGGTTTTTCTTGTAACAACGATTATTTAGCAAAACTATCATAAAATCGTTGTAAAATTTGTTGTGAGAATGCTCCATGATCAAACTTGATCTCAATAAAAATTGCGCTTTAAACTATTGATTTAAGACCGTCCATTTTTTACCCAAATATACATGTAAATTGACGAGGTCAACAAATATTGACAGCTTCAAAGGCCACATAATTTTGACTCACAATTTAAGGCCTGTAATTACTAACCTTTTATCCGAATACAAATCATCTATACAAAGAATTTTATTTTTTGGAGGGTTCTGCTTAATGCTCATTGCCACTTATTAAAATCTGGTCTGTAAAAGCACTGGGGTCGATTTTTGGACTAAATGCATACCAACTGACAATTTATCCTCTTTTCCATTATAAATCGGGATGCCACTTATGACACAGATGACGTATCATAATTGGGAATAAATTTGTTCACTTTACGCTCACCTATCGATCTAGCTCTCTCTCTCTCTCTCGCCCTGTGAATAAATAATTTCTCTTCATTTTATGCCAGCATAATAATATGCATCAGTCACACATCAGTAAATGCTCGAAAATGGATGATAATTTAGGATTGCTAGAAAACCACGTGACGGCAAAATGCCCGAGAAAAATCTACTCTTATGTCAAGTATCTAAGTAACAGTTAGAGAACTAATTCTGCATGCACGAGTTTATTAGTGTACCGGGCAGAGATGAGACGAGGCGAAGCAGAATTGAAACGACGCCGGGCACTAATCAATGAGGGATCGAAATCAGTTCTCTATTTGTTTTAGGCCTGCTATCGAATTAGGCGATAACTTCTGAGGAAAGCAGCTGGAAAAAACTGTTTTGCTAAACGGAGAAATTTACAAACGAAGAAGTTCAACTTAGCAAGTCTCTGCTTTATTAAGAGAAGAATCAAAAAGCAAAAGAATGGCAATTAATTAAAATGGCGGTGACAAGACCAATATTTTCATATATACATAGATAAAGTGTAGATTCTGCTTTAGATGGAGGAAAAGCAAATTCCACCTTGGATTAATAAACAACCAGCAATTGGACAATGAGAGACGGATTGCGTTGGGAGGAGACGCATATTCGAGCATTCGAGGGGTAAACAGCTTCAGGAATGAGCTCGTTGCCTATAAGCGCAAAATTCAAAGAGCACTGGAGCGATGCAGGGCACGGGAATGATCACTGCTGGAGGCATTGTCCCTCTTGGAACGAATGGAGGTTAGAATTGAGGAACTCGGATTGTCGTCAGGCGACGAAAACTGATAACTATGATTAATTAATAAAGCGCATTGTTCAAATGTATGCACGTTTTTTTGATAACTATTGAGAGACATTGCCATCATTCGGGTGTACGATGCGAAAAGAGGTGGGAGTGTAGACCGCATAAAATTGAGCCGGATTTAACTCTGTACGTACGTAGGCTCTTTGGAAATTGCGTAATTAGGACAATCTATTTAAGATAATTACATCGCGGTTAAGTTAAACAAATTGAAGCCCGTCGTTAAAAAAGCAAACAAAAAAGCGACCGGATTCTTATGACAACAAATGTGCACAAATTTAACAAGGTTCTAAATTGGACAAAATTAATATAGAGTAGATAAGATTGAGTACATTGAAACTTTCAATTTTGATTGATGAGACAAATGGGACACTGGATGTTTATTGAAATAAAGCTGCACAACTAAGTATGGGATCATGGCTGGGACAAAAAAGACAAATAGAGTTGTCTCCAAAATTAGGGTACAAGAAAAATCAGATGCAAGGGCGATTTCCCGGAAGCGAGTCTGCATTCCCTTCTTTGATCCGGCTTCTCTTTTTGTCATCGGCGTCTCTTTCATGCCCCGGCTTCATCGTCGGTTCAGTCATCTAATAAACTCAAGATGAAAAATCAGAAAGTGAAGACGGAAGGGAAGGCAGTCATCAAAATGATCTGGAATTGATTTGGGGAAACTCAAGTATGAAACCCGATGATGACCGAGGCTCTGGCCATAATGCTAAAAACTGAGGAGGCCATGGAGGGAGAAAACTAAGTTATTATAAATACTATCTATATGTATTAAAAATAAAGTCAATTAGCTACCACTCGGCTGTTTTCAGCTCACTATCGTAAATAATTAGACAATGTTGTACTTCCTCCACAGTTTCAAACTTCAAAAAGATGTCCCGATTATTTGAGCCCTTGTGTGGCAATAATAGACTCAGATAACAGGGATGCTTTTCGTGGCCCGGATCGTAATATATGTAGATGTTAACTCGAAATCGGGGGGCGAATAGTCTTAGATCTGTGAGAACCATTAGACTTAACATCATCGGTAGGGAGCGTTGAGTCAACTTCTAAGGGAGCGTTGAGTCAACACCTCCTTAGATGTAAATTTCATGGATATTTTGCCGAAGCGGCAGTAAAATTCTGTATAGCAATCAAGACAATCTTTTACAACAGTGCGACACCAACTATGAAGTGCACAGCACTAAATTTTTTAAGCTAATTTTCAAGAGCTTCGCGCAAGGGTTGATTTCATTGTTGATGCATATCAGTCAGCCTGGATCGCACGTTACGGTACTAAAGCAAAAATAGCCTTGAGACCACTAAAATAACCTCCCATTGTGTACAAAATTTTATTTTGCTTTTCTGGCGAAATCTTAACCTCGGATTAGTTTCTGGGATAAAATCCCGATGCCAAGAAATATAAGATTTCAAAATAATCTCGACTGTCCATTTGAACTGAAAAGAAGCGGCACTGATCACTCTATACGAAGTGAGTCAGAGTGAGTTAGTTGAATAGATTGGTGTTGACTTCGAAACTGGAATTTAAAAAGTGCAATTAATCAATGTTGAGAAGCACCCAATCTAAAATCTTACCACCATGGCCCGCAAGTAGTCGTATTGAGCTGATGTGAACCAAATTTGAATGGCATTCACACGAAATGTTCGTCTGGGGTTGGTATACCTTTCAGGCCGATCCGACCACCCACCCCAAGTTATTAACACCGGAAACCACGAAATTAATACTCTGAGTGAAAAATGACTGTTTATTCGCAAAATAAGGGTAATGAAGAGTTGCTATGGATTGTAAGTCTAAGTTAATGCATTGAGGTTATGAGTCATTAGATTCTGCACTATAATTAAGTTAATTTCTCAAAAAGTTGAACTCGAGCTTAAACGAGCCCCCCACAGAACTCCCGCACATCGGTGATGCTGGGCGTAAAATTTGAATTGCTCGTGGAGTATTTGTAGTAGCCTTATTTTTGGAGGTTTAGTGAAACTTTTCAAGGCTTTCAGCTCGTCGCGTACTCGTTTTTAGTTTCAGATTTTTTTTAAGAGTTGTTCTTAACTCCGTCCCCGACAATGGAGGCTGACTCTACGGGGCTGATCGAATACGTATCAAAATTTCACTGTCTCTTCCACACCACCACCAAGTGCGTTTTTTATTATTCTGAACATTAACGCACACATCAATTTGGGTTAACTTCCTCGGTAAAGATATTATGAAATGCAGCAACTATTATTTGCATTGCGATCAAAGTATTTTAAGTGATTTCAAACTCAAGCTTTCAGAAAACGTAGCCATCTTTCTTCTGGAAAAGGATCGGATATGCCTTTAATAGAAATCACGGCCGTTATGGCAATTCGGGTTTCACCTTTTCTTGACCCAGTACGTGGCAAATAGCCACTTTGTGTTTTATGTACTCGCATTTGTCAATTCTCTCCCGTGATTTAAAATTATGTTTTTAAATGGGAGCGGAAAGCAATCATAGCGTGGTATGTTACCCCAATTCGTAGACAACCGTAACAACTGTACGATTTCTTAACAGCCCTGAAAACAGTGACCAGTTGTGGCTTTTCTCCGCTGGTAGCGTTAGGATCTCTGCAATTAGTTAAAACTGAACCAGATACTTAAGATGTAAGAGCAATGACATACGCGATTGACATTAGCTGTTACTGCTTGTCTTCAGCTTACATAATTCGTTCCCTAGTACCATGTTCTTTTTTGGTATTAGTCCTCAGTTCGTAATATTTTGTCATCAAATCATTTTTTGTCAATTTTACAAAAACCACTCACCGCTAGGATGATTAAAACTCAACTAAACGTTCTTTTGTTCAATCTATATGGTTGCACGTCTCCACTCCTTTTTCCTCCAATTGCATACTTGTACATCACTACATGGACTATGTTGGAAAATTGTGCCACGCAAAAAATAGTAAAAGCCGTATTGTTCAAAATTCCGGCAAGAAAATATTCATGGCTTGTCAATTAGTTGCAATTGGCAGTTGCAACTGCCGAGAAAAGTTTGCAGCAAATTTAATGAGTTAAAAACCTTGAAGTAACCAGACGTTATGAACGTTCACAAACCTAACGTTCACACGTTTAAGGATCATTGATATTTCATTCAGTGTTTATTTGAAAAAGCCTAATAATGGCAGTCATTTTTACGTCTTGGAGAGATTTGCAGTTCGCCCAGAAAGCGGTTCAAATCCATAAGCCCGTCAACAAACATTTTCATGATAAAATTCAATTTATGAATTGAAATTCTACTATTTGCATTAAGCATTCTTCTGGCAACAGTAACATGATATAATAAATTAAGTCGATTTTCAATTGCAACTTTCTCATTCGTTTGATATACAACTTTAAACTCAATTATAAATACACAACACTAAGAGGGCACATGGAAAGTGCCTTAAGTATAGATTTGAGAAATTTTGGAATAGACATTTAGCAAGATATATGAGTTAGGAATGAGGAGTACTTATTTCTACAGGGTTATCTCTAAATGTGATTCAACTTTATAGCACATAATTAGATAAATATTGATCCACGGCAAAAAAAATCAAAATTGATGGTTTCGAATATTCAGAACTCAATAAGCAGATAGGAAAATAACTGAAGCTTGAATTTATCATACATAATAGAGGAAAACTTTGCGGTTTCAAACCGAGCACAATTGGGCATGTGAATCGCAAATATCAATTTGACATTTTTGTGCAAAATTAAAGCATATTCAATACTTTTTAATCACAGTTACGATAAAATGGCACCCCAAAATCTGGTTATGTCTACATAAAGTCATTGTTAGAGCAGTAAATCGTGCATCTCTTGAGTGGGTCACCAACATTGGCCAGCAAGTTCTTTTTTCAATGTCGAACTTCGGCTCATGACGTCAATCTCCGCATTTAGACATGATTAAAATAGCTGCAAGTCGACACACATCTATAAGGCTGAGATTTCGTTGTTGTCTCACGTACAGTCATCTGTTACAGAAAGACGACGTTTAGTTGCTCATTATAGATGCAGATGTGTTGGACGGTGCGAATTGATTGAAACCGGAATTTGGTACCATTCCTGCTGCCTGCATCTTCTCTTGTTCTTCTATCACTGTCTGAAGTTTTTGCCTCAACTTTTTGTTCACCTGTGATCATAAAAAAGTTTTCTCAATATACACAATCTGTCAGTGAATACTTTCAATTGGGCATGTGAATTACTTTGTCAATTGTTCAGCGAATTACTTTCAAGCGAAGCATCGCTTGAAACCATCGAGATAATCTATAATGGAGAAAATTATTGAGCATAAGCAGCCGACCGTCGAAACAGCAGCGAAATAGAGCTAAGTGTTGTAGATTATAGATTTCAACAAGTATCGAATTGAATTGATGACGCAAGCCATAAAAATTTTTTAAAGTTGTTTTCTCAGATACATTTCTGTTTAAAATTCAGTGTTAATCTCGGAGCCTTAATTTTTCCAGCCTTCATTGAGCTGGTGTCCCTTATCAGCCATGAAAGCATTATGAGGAACGTAAACTGCCATTTTTAAAATTCATTTAGGCAATGCCACAAGTCATTTATGATCAAAATCAGCTATTCTTGAATTGTAAAAAAACTAAGAGCGCTATAATAGCCGGCTCAGAAGATGAGGGCGGCTATTAATCAGAGAAAAATACAAAAAAAAAACAGAAAATCAATGTCAAAATGCCGCTAGTGAGAACAAAAAACCACTAGCGAGAAATGTAAATTTGATTCTAACAAAAAACTAGGCCTAAAATGAACTAAGGATGGATTGGAACAGTCATTTAGAAAAAAAATCTGATCAGAAAAATTGGAAAAAAACCGAAGTGAAATTGCCGTATGTGAAACAAAAAAAAAACCACTAAAGAGAAAGCTATTTTTGTTCAAACACTGTTTTCTCACTCAACTTTAAAATTAGAGCGAAAAATTTTCATCTACCAACATCACCACTCCAATTTGACTTCAAAAATCATGCAAATATGTGAATAGATCTTAAAAGACAGCGCCCCAAAACAATTCAAATTCTTTGAATTGTAAAAAAACGTCCGTTTCCTCACTACAAGTAAAGATTCCCGCCACAAATTCTCTCGCTCCACCTCCTGTTTCGACGTGAACAAAACTACCGTTCAGACTTCAAAAATCAGCATATGTAAAAAGATCCATATAACGTAAGTTTTAGACGCTGACTCGACTCGAAGTGTAACTTAATTTAAGCCTTCCACTGCTCGTTTCTCGAACAGAACAAATGCATTCAATTATACGATTCATATGGAAAAAAATTGGAATCGCCAAACTTTTTGTAGTGAAAACTTGTAGAATGGAATCTTTTGCGAGCAGAGAAAAATTTTACCTTGTTCATAACAACTATCAAAACAATGCAACCAAGATCACTGTCTCTTCTCTTTACTCTTCTCGACTTTTGTTATCTAGATTGACAGAAGCACTTGTTTTCACGTGCGTCATTGACTTTTGAACCCTGTTTCACAACCACTCGATCGAATAAAAACAGATCAAGAAACTCTTTTCCCAGTAGCAAAAAAAAACAGAGCGAGCCTCAATACAATTTAAATTCTTTGAACTTTAAAATTAAGAGCGTCAAAATATAGGTACGCTCAGTTTACTGTTTCGCAGATTGCCGGAAAATAGCCGCCGTTGATTCCATAAGCACGATTGGGATTGAAAGAATAGAAGATATTGAAAAAAGATTTTGGTAAAAAATGATTTTTCAAGTCCGATTTATTTTGATGGCATTTCGTAGTTGAACATGCTTCTGTTAATAAGAAAGAGGCTACAGGGGCTACTATCAATACCAATAAGCATTAGAGATGGTAACTAAGACTTATAGGAACGACGTTCAAATAGCGGGCATCTAAAATTGAGCTTTATGGGTTTATCCCGTTTCCATTTCTGACTTCAATTTTTTTATACTGACTCTATTCATTTTGAATTGCTTTGCCGAGTAATGTTCAAAATCAGTTTTAGCAGAATGAGAGAAGGGAGAAACTACCCTCGAGAAGTCAAAGATTTTACGCAAAATGTTGAAAAAGCGGCGAAATGAGGTAAAGCGAAATATTTTTTGTTCGACGAAGTAAAAAAACATAGCCGGACAAGTCCTTGAATAAACAAAAACTAGACATCATTGAATAATTCATTGAATAAACAAAAACTAGACATAGAAAGCACTATGAATGGATTGGAAAAACCAATTAGAAAAAAATCCGATCCAAAAAATCGAAAAAACAGAAAAAATCAAAGCGAAATTGCCGCATGTGAACAAAAAACCACTAGCGAGAAAGCGAATTTTTGTTCAAACACCGTTTTCTCACTCTACTTTAAATTTAGAGCAAAAAAATTTCACGCCGCAAAATCACTCGCTTTTTCGCTCCACTTCCTGTTTTGGCGTGACCAAAATCACTATTCCAATTTGGTTCAAAAATCATGAAATGTGTTAACAGATCTTAAAAAAAAGACAGCGCCCCAATACAATTCAAATTCTTTAAATTGTAAAAAATTAGGAGCGCTATAATAACCGGCTGAGAAGATGGGGGCGGCTATTAAAAAGATTTTAAAAGGAGGGTCAGTAATATGCGTGCGCACGAAGTTCCGACACCAGACATTTGTAGCTCAAATACCCACCTAATCAAGCAAAGATACGAAAAAGTCCGGTCAAGAGATTTATCAAAGAACAAAAAATAGATTCTAAAAAAATTTCTATCCAATTTTCGAACTAAACCTCAAATACAGGTCCTTGCCCCTCTAAAAATTAATCATATTTTGCAAACTCACAAGACTAAATGCACCCGAAAACTTATCAACCGATTGCCCGAACACCCACACAGCATGCGACATCAAGAAAACAAATTTAGCAGCAGAGTGTAATAATTTGGCGGAAAAGTTTTGATGGTCAACTAAAATCAAGGAAGACAACTGTTTAGAAAAAGATTCAAGCACAGGCCCCCAATTAAAATACAAAAAAGAAGTAATAACCCAACTTCAACCAATTTTACAGCCACGTCACGTAAACAAAACATGAGGTAAATGAGACCAAAATCAAGGCAAAAAAATTAGGTAAAAAGAAAATTCGATTGCCTTTAATAAATTATGATGAAGTCAACCAAAAAATTCAAATTACATTGAACAAATTCAAACTTTTAAACATAGCCGGCAAATTTCCGGAAAATAGCCGCGATAGACACTTGGGGCCTTCCATGAATTGAAACAACTAAAGTAATTAGATAGACAGACCAACCACCAGTCCTTTAATAGACTACTAGACTTTTTGGGTTAGCTTTGGACAGTCATTTTTATGAGACACATAAGCTCTATAAGGAGAAAGCCCTAAGTGCTTTTCAAAATTAGGATCTTTTCCGTTTGTGCCCCCTCAGCTTAGTGGGCGCATATTATTAGCAACCCTAAGATGCACGTGAAATATTTCATAAGGACTTACTATGTAATGGCACGTGCTCTGTAACTGGGGGGCGCATAACGTACTGGGGGCACAAACGGAGAAAATCCCAAAATTAATATTCGAAATCAAAAACTCAAGACTCTAATAATCAAGAATCAGGGCAAATATGTTTGGCACTACTTAGATGCACACTATTGACCTTTAACAAGTAATGGTTCATAAAATTTAAAGTTCCATAAGTGAGTTCAGAAGTCAATTTTTTGAGTGAGGTAAGTCATTGAAAAAGTTAAATCCAAGAAGTCAAGGTAAGACGGAACAAAAATCCGTTAGACGAAGTAAAAAAAACATAGCAGGACAAGTCCTCAAATACAATTCAAAGAGCAAAATGAAAAACTTAGAAGTACTTTACCTGAACAGCAGATCAACTAAACAATGCAAGCCAAAACACAAACAAAATCATCAAAAAATTGAGAAACTAAATCAAGCAAATTAACCAAAAAAATACTTATTGCTAAAAGTCTTGAAGCTTTTAACGCTTAGGAAAAATTTGATCCCTTTAAATATACTTATTTTAAATATATGTGCACGACCAAATTTAGTTTTTGAAATCGGACCAGTATTATATCTGCATGACCTGAAAAAAATTCATTGGCCCTTGAAACTCGAAAATGACCGAAACATTAAAAAAATGAAATCAATTGCAAATTTAAATGAATTGTTGATGAAAATCGTAAAATTATATCTTCGGAATAATTTCTGTGTCTCGAGAGGCTATACAGTAACCCAATTCCAAGCCCTAAAAATTCATGGGCTCAAAGATCGATAGACAATAATTTATAAAAATTTCAAAAAATAGAAATTCGTTCCATTAAAATGTTGAAAACCATTCCATTGCCCCCTAGAAATTATTTAAAAACGTACTATCAAATCCTGGATGAGGATACCTGGCTACTGAGGCAAAAAATATTTTGAAAAACCTTGAAAAAAATTGCGAATTTTATCAAAAAATTTCTGAAAATCGAAAAGTTAAATTGTTGAAAACAAATCTATTGAAACTAATAACCATGCAGTAATTTTTATTACACCGTGGAATAGGTTTTCTGGCACTTCAGAATGGACAAATATCAAAAATTGACAAAAACTTTAGAAAACTTTAAAATTGCAAAACTTATCAAAAAAATGCTAAAATTCGAGACACTAAAATGTGGAAAACCAATCCATTATTTCTAGCAACTATGCAGTACTCTATTACAAACCTCAAAGAAGATTCCCTGGCCCCAGCAGCCGGAAAACTCAAAACTCAAAAAGTCAAATTTTAAAAACTTGAAAAAAATTCAAAAATTAGTATCATTTTGCGTGTATGCATTTGTAGTACCAAAACATATAGCTCATAAAATGGTAATAACAAGTAATTTTGTCTCACAAAAGGCCTTCATCAACTTTCAAAAACTTCAACCTAAGACTAATCAAGTAAAAAAACTCAAAAAGTTTTCAAAAAACGTGAAAAATATACCATTTTAAGCCCAAAAACTCCTAAAAATGACCTTTTAACCTTAAATTAAGGCTATCCCAGCGGCTGCACCAATCTAAGTACTCTAAGGACTACTGAAGCCCACTTTGGGCCTAACGAAACTTAATGCCCGCTGGGCTTTACCTGTTTATCCCGTTTTGAAAGATCAAGGTCATTGAAAAATGTGTGAACACATCTTAAAAAAAACAGCGCCCCAATACAATTCAAATTCTGAATTGTAAAAAAATTAGGAGGGCTATAATAAACGCCTGGAATTGAGGACGCGGCTATTATACATAAAACGACTAACGTCAGAACAAATGCTCTCCAATGACAGCCATCCGAGGCAATTTAATTGACGGGCCGTAGCTTAGATAAATTTTTCCTTATGGATGCAAAAACAACATACTACGGTCGAGTTCCAACCCCGACCTCCTGAGTCCGATTCCGTCCCGGATCCCGTCACGGAGGTACTCACCACTCGGCTACCGGGGACTTGTCATCGAGTTTCTAAAATCGGTTCTGTTTGAACAACAAACCTTATTTCGGAGTGAGAGCAATTGAAGTCACATCAATAAAAAGTGCATGAAAAGTCACTTCAGAAGTCAAAGATTGGTCTAGAATAAAAGCGCAAAAATTTCCATAAGAAAGACACACGTTTACAATAATTGCTTCCCATTCGAGAGCAATTAAGTACCAAATAAAACGAGCACGAAGACGAAGATGACGAAAACGGATCTCAAAAATATCAAAATTTTTTTGAAAATCAGCTCTGTGAAAGTTAAGGAACGCGTAACCTCATTAAAAACGAAACCAAAGTCTAAAATCAGTAACCACGTCATAGTAAACAGTAACTGACTTTCTCAACTGCAGTTTTTAAAAAATGGACAAGAATAACAGCACAGCAAACAGACATCAGCAAATGAAGGCAAGATTCAAAATCAGAAAATTTATCGTTTTGTATTCAGCAATTGAAGCTACAAAATCATAGCCGCAGATTGGCGGATTAGCTGCGAAATAGACTTGCGTGCAGTATAATATATAGAAACATACAGATATAAGTCTAAAAAGCTATGTGAAAACGAAGCCATATTATTAGGGACCTTCATTACACTTATTAGTTTCTTTGACCTCAAACTAATTCAAATTAAACTTACTTTTAAAGTGCAAAAGTCAATTTATTGAGTGAGGTAAGTCACGAATGATCAAAGTATGCCTATATACGTTGGCCAAAGAGAGTGAGAAATGATGTCACGCGCACAAATGCCGTCAGTAAGAGGAAGTCAATCAGAAAATTAGACTTTCTCAGCTTTGCTGTCTGAACGAAATGTAAAACGGAAAACATAAACCGACAAATGTCGGAAGAATTGCTCTCGAACGAGGAGGTAGAAAAAAATTTGTCCCCACCGGGATTCGATCCATCGGCCTCCCGACCCTTAACCAAATGCACTAACCACTCTGCTACCAGACCCAGTTTATTTCTGTGCTGCAATCGAACTTATAGCAACAAGTTTTACTTCGGAGTGAGAGCAATAGAGATCACTCAAAAATGAAGAGCGAAAGCGTGAAAAGTCACTTACTTGAGAAGTCAAAGAATTGTCTAGAAGAAAAGCGCAAAATGTCAAGCGAAGAATTTGCATTAAAAAAGACCAACACGTTTACAATAATTGCTATGAACTTCGTTCAAGAGCAATTAAAAATGAGTGAGACAAAGACAGCATTAGAAAACGGATGAGACAAGATATGAACAATAAAAAGCGACAAAATAAAACAATACAAATAAATCTGTTTTTGTCCATATTTGTTACAGAACAAAAATCAAAACATAGCCTGCAGATTGCCGAAAAATAGCCGCCGTTGACGCGCTTGATGCACATCTGGATTGAAACGGCAAAAGAAAAAAAGAGACAAATTGACAATTTTTGTTCTTTTTTTTCAGTGAAGAAGTGTTCTAATTTGGCGTGCAGCTTCAGTTAGATTCTAAAACTAAACTTACTCCCCCAAATACCGATATCAAATAGCAAACCTAATGAAAACTGATAACCTAATTCTCAATGACTTAATGACCGGGCTTTATCGCCTCTCGTTTTAAGCGAGGTAATTCACTTGCGACCAAAAACTTGATCACGCGTATGAACAGAAAAACTCGCTCCAATAAGAGTGCAAAATGACGTAACACATGCAATTCAGTTAAAATTGCATGAACGAATGAACAAAAAGCAGATTGTGACGTCAAATGGACGTAACAAAAAATCTTGATGAAATAAAAAACATACCCGGCAGATTGCCGGAAAATAGCCGCCGTTGATTCCAATAAGCATGATTGGGATTGAAAGAAAAGACATGAAAAAAAAAGATTTTTGTACAAAAACATTTTTTAAGTTTTTACGATTTATTTTGATGGCATTTCGTAGTTGAACATGATTCTGTTTCTTAAAGAGAGGCTACAGGGGCTGCTATCAATACCAATAAGCATTAGAGAGAAGTAACTAATACTTATAGGAACGACGTTCAAATAGCGGGCATCTCAAAATTGGGCTTTATGGGTTTATCCCGTTTCTATTTCTGACTTCAATTTTTTTATACTGACTCTGTTCATTTTGAATTGTTTTGCTGAGCAACTGATGTTCAAAATCACTTTTAGCAGTATGAGAGAAGCGAGAAACTAGCCTAGAGAAGTCAAAAAGATTTCACGCAAAATGTTGAAAAAGCTGCAAAATGAGGTAAAGCGAAACATTTTTTTCAAAAAAAAATAGGAGCGCTATAATAGCCGGCTGAGAAGATGAGGGCGGCTATTAAAAAACATAGCAGGACAAGTCCTGACACAATTAAAAGAAATTTTATCAACTAAACAAAAAAATAGACCTAGAACGGACTATAGATAGATTGGGAAAACCTTTTAGAAAACATAAACCGACTAATGTTGAAAGAAGTGCTCAAGAACGACAGGCGATGCAATTTAATTCAGGGGCTATAGCCTATATAAGTTTTTCTTTATGGGTACAACAATAGTTGACCACACCGGAATTCGAAGCATGGGCCTCACGCTCACTCACCAGAAGCACTACCCACTCAGCTATCAGGCCCTTCATGTTCCTCTGCTGCGATAATTTTATTTTAGCAACAAGCTTTACATCGGAGTGAGAGCAGTAGAGATCACTCAAAAATGAAGAACGAAAGCGTGAAAGTCACTTGATAAGTCAAAGAATGTTCTAGAAGAAATACGCAAAATGGTCAAGCAAAAAAACTGTATAAAAAAGACCAACACGTTTACAATAATTGCTACGAACTTTGTTCGAGAGCAATTCAAAATCGGATCATAAAATTGAAAAAAAAAATCCGTAAAAATTGCTTCCGAAAAGCCACTAATGTCAAAAACGCTAGTGAGAGAACGATTTTTTGTTCAAACACTATTTTCTCACTCTACTTTGAAATTAGAGCGAAAAAAATTCAAACCAAAAAACCACTTGTTTCTTTTCGCTCTAATTACTGTTTCGGCGTGACCAAAAACATGACTCCAATTTCATTTCAAATATGAAAAATGTGTGAACAGATCTAAAAAAAGACAGCATACAAATACTTTGAATAGTAGAAAACCAAGAGAAGGCCAATAATAGCCTCAGCCATCACTTTGCAGCTATTAAACAAAAAACCAGTTGAGCATATTGATCCCCCACTAAGTGGGGTAGGAACAATGATAACATGTTGACTAAAAAAAATCGAATTCATTCCAAAAATCGGGTGAACAAATCAATTCTCTAAACATAGCTGGCAGATTGCCAGAAAATATCCGCAATAGATTCGTAGATCGGCAGTCTAAAAAAAAACAGTAAAAAAGACAGACCAAAAAAATTCCTCTTTTCATTGAAGGCTGATCTGTTATATTGTGATTTAAAATCTGTATAAATTATTGTTGCCTCTATTAGCTGCTTAGCTGCTCTCAAATATTCTTCATTTAGAGTGACACACACCCATTTGACATTATCTCTTTGAATTAAAGTAAATAAAAGTCAATTTCAAAGAGAGGAAGTCATTTTTGAGAGTGAGGTAAGTCAAGTGTGACCAAAAATTTAATCATGCGCATGAACAAAATAACTCGCTCCACTAAGAGCGAAAAATGACGTCACACATGCAATTCAGTTGAAATTGCATGAACAAATGAACAAAAAGTGGCTGTGACGTCATATGGTCGTAACAAAAATCATGACGACGAAATACAAAAAACATAGCAGGACAAGTTCTGACGTAAAGTTCAAAGAATTTTCATTGACGAAACAAAAAACTAGATCTAGAACGTACTATAAGTGAATTGGGAAAACCATTTCTAAGAAACATACCCAGCAGTGTGCCGGAAAATAGCCGCCGTTGAATAACCTAGAATGGCTATGAGTGAATTGAGAAAATCATTTAAAAAAATCATATACAAGAAAAAAACAGAAAATCAATGTCAAAATGCTGCACGTGAACCAAAAAACCACTAGCGAGAAATTTATTTCAAACAAAAATTAATTTCAAACAAAAAACTAGGCCTACAATGAGCTGTGAATGGATTGGAAAAACCATTTAGAAAAAATCCGATCCAAAAAATCGAAAAAACAGTAAAAATCAGAGTGAAATTGCCGCATGTGAAAAAAAACCGCTACCGAGAAACCGAATTTTTGTTCAAACACCGTTTTCTCACTCTACTTTAAATTTAGAGCGAAAAAATTCGCGCCGCAAAACCACTAGCTTTTTCGCTCCATTTCCTGTTTCGGCGTGACCAAAATCACTACTCCAATTTGACTTCAAAAATCATGAAAATGTGTGAACAGATCTTAAAAAAAACATAGCCGGAAGAATTCCGGAAACGACTCGAAGAATAAAATTGCCCATACTTATGACTTAATAAATAGAACAACTATTGTGAACCCTGAACCTCCACAAATGCCATAAAAAATAAGGAGGAACAGAAACGGCAATCGAACACAAATTGAAAAAAAAACCTAGAAAAACTTAATGAGTTTTTTTAATAGTACAAAGAAGCATAAAACCGAGTAAAATTCCTCCGCACTTAGAGCAATGAAACGTTCGCAAAACAATGGGCAAGTCATAACAGGCTAGGAAACTTCTCGGATTTAAAAAACGAGCAAAACTCCAAAAAATAAGAAAAATGGTTTAAAACTTCTCAATTTTTCTACCAAATTTCCCAAGAAAAAAATAATTGATACCAAGAGAACTTTAGTCAATTGGTTACCAAAAATATCTTATGTAACAAGCTTCTATTCGATTCCCACTTAAAGCATTAAAACAAAAAAACAGGCACAAAACCATTAAATTTTGTCTAAAAAATCAGCAAACCTGATCAAAATCCTCCAAATTAGCAGAAAACTCAAATTAATTACTTAAAAACTTCAATTCCAATCAAAAAGAGCCTAACACTAATACAATATCATAATCAAACTTTATAACCATCAAAAGTTGGAAAAAAACTGCATTTAAAAGCCGCACGTGAAAAAAAAGTCGCTCGCTTAGAGAAAATATTTTCAGACATCAGTTTCTCGCTCTCTCAAAAACAGCTGAATGAACAAAAACCACTCCCTTTTCACTCGATTCTTCAGATTTTTTCAGCGCCAAAATCACTCCAAATTTTTTACGCGTTCCATTTCCCGCTTCAAAAATCACTCCAATAAAATTGATTAAAAAAAAGTAAAGAGATTAAGAAAAGTTAGTAATATCTGTTATTGAAAAGTGCTCTAACTATATTCCACTAAAACCTCTAGAAAAGTTCCTATCAAAAGCTAGAATACTAAAAAGTAGCGAAAAGCAGAATCAGAAGATTTCAGCAAAAACTCAAAAATAAAATCACAAAAATTCGCGGTAATCTTCATAACAATTACTATTATCTTTATTAAAACGACTCAAAACTGAAATCAAAATCACCAAAACGCATCAGAAACAACTAAATTGGACTATAGGCATCCCCAAATGCTATAAAAACTTGAAGAACTTAAAGAGCAAATAAAAACAACTTGAAAGAAATCTTAGAAAAAAATAAGCTTTTTTGATTTCAAGAGCACAGAGCCAAAAAACGTTAAATGGAGTAAAAAAGAAAACTGAAAAACTGCCAAAACAATAGGAAAACCGAATAGGCTAAGAAACTTCTCTAACTTTAGAAAAAAAGGCGAAAAACAGCAAAAAATTAAGAAGAATAATTATAACTGTTTCAGTTTATTGTCATTTTTCTTAACAAAAAAATCGTTTAAAACCTAAGAAAAGGTAATCACTTGGTATCTAAAGACTCAGTAAATAACATGCGTCTATTGAAAGCCCATACAAAGCAATATAACAAGACAAAACGCAAAAAATTGCTAAAATTCGCCTAAAATTCAGCAAAATAGCTGAAAAACCAGCAAAATGGTATAAAATTCTTATTAATGACCAAAAACCTACAAACCACTATTAAAGCAACCTTAAAAATCACATAATATCATAAAAAGACTTCTAAACCAAAAAAATCAACAAAAAAACGGTTTTAAAAAGCCGCACGTGAACACAAAATTTCGCTCGCTTACAGAATTTTTTTCACACCTCAATTTCTCGCTCTCTCGAAAACAGCGGAATGAACAAAAAGCCACTCTCTTTTCGCTCCCCTCCTCACTTTTGTTCAGCACCCAAACCACTCTTAAAATTTTTCACGCGTTTCATTTCCTGCTTCAAAATTCACTCCAACTAAAGTGATTTAAAAAAGGACTTCTCCAATACTCCTCTTCGAGTCGTAAAAAAAGACAGCTCCCCAATACAATTCAAATTCTTTGAATTGTAAAAAACCAAGAGAAGGCTAATAATAGCCCCAGCTATCGCTGTGCGGCTATTAAACAGAACAATCATCGACGAATGCTTCAAGTTCAACCATGCTTTTACAACTAAGACTAAATACAAGAAAGGAGCATTAATATGAAAAGACTAGCGTTGGAAAAAGTACGACGACTCGTCGGAAACTGATGAGAACCATTCCACAAAGAGTCCGACGGGCCAGCTCTCTGTTACAACTTAATTTTGGTCAAACCCCCAATTTCAGCTACATGTCATTAAATTGAACAGTCACACTTTATGAGAATCTTTCCGAGAATCACACGAACCTGCAGTGATCCAGCACTGTTGATGATAGAGAGGAGGTGTTTGGGAGAGAAGTCCTGATGTTGGGAGACCCATCTCTCAAACTCCACTTCTGGCAGGTAGAAGGCCTTGATGAAAGCTTCTACAAAGTGCTGGTCCGGAATCGGAGGTTGCACTTCTGTGATCTATTCACACAAAACAGCCTTTGAAATGTCAACACAAAACACACGACCAGTTGGCTTTGTCAGTAGCAAGCTGGCGCGTAGGGAGGCTAGATTAAGGTTAAGAGGGGGAAATGATGCAGTAGAAAAATGAATACATTCGGGTTCTATTTTTGAGGTGTGTGTCGGTGATGGAGTGTGGGGCATGCACCGAGAGCTGATCTAAGGGGGTGGGGGTCAAGCAAGAAGGGGTGATTAGGGAAGATGGGGGTCCAAAAGAAGGTTGGTTCCAAGAAAACAGTAAAAAGAAGGAAAATTTTTTCTCAAAATTTGTTCAAGTACTGCACAAATAACCTGTTTTGGTGTGATGAAAATCACTCCAATTTAACTCCAAAAATCGAGCAAATGTGTGAACAGATCAATTCAAAGAATTGAGCAAAATGAAGCTAACACTATCACCCTCATTAAAAAACAGCCTCTGACAAAAAATCATACGCCAAGACGTCGAGGAAAGTACGCACAACACTAAACATAGCCGGCAAACACAGCTTCTAAATTGAAGGCTTCTAAATTGAACCACAATACTTATGCCAGCTAGCAATTATTTTAATGAACTTTGATAACTTAGTGCATTATGACCTTCTGACCGGTCTTTACATCTTTAATCCCATTTCTTCTGATTTTGCTCTTTTGACTTCGACCTGACTCACTACATTACGTAATTCAATACGTAAAAAGAACTTGAAATTCATTCAGTTGAAAAAATGAAGGAATTAAGTCAGAATCAAGCGTGAAAATCGAGACTTGTGTAAAATGAGAAACGTGATCAAAAGGTAAAACAAATTTTAAAAAAGGAGAGCGCCTAAATAATAGCTTTTGAGAGGCTGACGACGGCTGTTAAAAATCTAAAACCAAATTAATTTTATTTCCATTTCAGGAAAAACAGGGTTATCAAACTTATTACGCCCAAGAAGGCCGAAAAACATTTACACAACGTGGGTTTAGAGAAAAAACGCCAACTTTGCAGAAAGATAATGGGAGAAAGTAATAGGATGACAAACCTTTGGCAAAAACCGGTTTCTGTGACGTCAATGAAAACAAGTGACATCTAAGTCATCGAAACATGCATTTATAACATGAACTCCCCAATATCCATCGCACTGTCCAGAGATCGAAGGCACATATCAACTTTTATTAAATTAAATGCAAGACCACGTAACAAAAATACCAACAAATACCATCAATCAAAAGTTCTTCTAAAATTGTTAAAAAAAGGTTTTCAAGGTAAAAAAAATTATTAGCAACAATCCGAAAAACAGAAGTGCATTCAATTATGAATCAGGAGAGAGCAAAGTGCATTCAATTATCACTAAGTAGAGAGCACATGAGAATTATCATTAAGGACAGAGAGAACAAAAAATTACTAAAAACGGGCAAAATCAAATAACAGAATACCGATAATTTTTCATAAATTGCTTCAAAGTCATACAAACTTTTAGCTAAGCAAAAAAACAATTAAGGAGACCTAAACATGACGCATTAAAGAGCCTATAGACCTGTCATCAATGATACTAAGCGACAGAACAACAAAAACGGCTACAGGAACTCGCAAAAGAAAAAATCACTAATGAACTTTGAATACAAGTCCTGTCAAAATCCAAAAAAACCTTCACTGCATTGAACTGAAAAAATAGATAGGCTCACAAATGCATAATAAAAGTGAAAATGAGACCTATTAAGGAGACGAACTGGCAGAACAACTAAAGACAAAAAAGCTGCGAAGGCTAAAAACTAATAATTTATGGAAAGTAAATAGTGTCAGAGTCGTGAAAACCGTTCGTTATAAATCGAAACATTTAAATTGATCGAAATGTGACTTATCAAAGACCCGATTCATTCTGTCCATAATGAGACTAAATGACGGAACATTAAAAAGAACAAGAGCTCGCACACACGTACTGTCAAATTCTTCATAACCATTAGATTCCAATTTAGACGATTGAACAAATTAAAATAATTCTCATTAGGATGCCTTTGAGACCTATCATTATTGAGACTAGATAACAAAACTACAACAAAGAACTACAAAAACTGTCGAAACAAACACGATCACTTCAGTTCCAAGAAGACAAATAGCCTCAAAGTCTTGAAAAACATTAGTTGCTTTTTACGGACTTTAAACAAACGAAACTATGCATAATTTGAACATAAGTATCACCTTTTAAAAGTATTTGTCAGAGGATGAAGAAAGCATCGGAAAAAGTAAAATTGGCGCAAGTGAAAAAAATTGCTTACAAAAACCAACAATCCATTTAAACACCAACTTCTAACTCGATTTCAAAGACGTTCGAAAAAAAAACGTCAACCCGTTAAACTACTCGCTCTTCGCTCCTCTTACTATTTCAGCGGGATTAAAATTATTACGCAAATTTGACTACCCAATGACCGGAAAAGGCAGAAAAGTGTGAACAGAAAAAAAAACAGCCGGAAGAACTGAACTGAAAGAATTTCTAAAAAGAAATGAAAAATGAACTCAGAAATCAAAACATACCCAGCAGATTGCCGAAACATAGCCGCCGTTGATTCCCATAACCACGATTGGGATTGAAAGTAAAAAAACAAGTGAAAAAATGATTGTTGTACACATAATTTTTAAGTGCGAACTATTTTGATGTCATTTTGAAGATGAACATACCCCTGTTTCGCAATGAGACCACACAGGGGCTAGTTATCAGTACATGGGCTAGTTATCAATACCAATAAGCATTAGAGATTGTAACTCTAAGAACAAAGTTCGAGTAAAGGGCATCTAAAATCGGGCTTTATGGGTTTATCCCGTTTATATTTCTGATTTCGTTTTTTGATACTGACTCTCTTCATTTTGAATTGCTTTACTGAGCAACTGCTGACAAAAAAACCACTTTTAGAAGAATGAGAGAAGAGTGAAACTAGCCTAGAGAAGTTGAAAAAATTCACGCAAAATGTTGAATATGTCACGCAAAATAGGAGCACTATAATAGCCGGCTGAGAAGCTGAGCGGGCTATTAAAAAGAAGCTCTGAAATCAAAAAAGTTTTTTTTAAAGATTCCAAGGGCACATAAAACCAAGGATAAGTTCCTTAAATAAACACAATAGCCAAGTCATGGGCAAAAGGCTACGAAATAATATTAGATTGTATAAAAAACGGAAATATGAAAAAAAAAATAAAATAGTTTGTCCAAATTTTTGAACAAAATATGTTTTATACCAATGAAACTACAGCCACTTGATATCTTAACACACCTTAGAAAATAGGTGAAAACCTGCTGCAAATCAAATAACAATAAGCAAAATAGCAGAAAAACATCCCATTTATCGAAAACTCATTAATGACCTGAAATATTCGAACTTCTCAGAACACCAAAAGTTAATAATATATCATAACCAAACCTGCTAACCAAAAAATAACAAAAAAACTGTTTTTAAAAGCCGCATAAGGGCAAAAAACTCTCCCGCTTAGAAAATGTTTTTCACACCTCAATTTCTCGCTCTTTCGAAAACAGCGGTCTGAACAAAAATCACTCTTTTGTTCAGCAACCAAACCACTTCAAATTTTCTCATGAGTTTCATTTCCTGCTTCAAAATTTACTCCAATAAAATTGGTTCAAAAAAGACTTCTACGATACTCCTCTTCGAGTCGTAAAAGGACAGCGCACCAATGCTATTCAAATTCTTTGAATTGTGAATAAAACCAGAAGGCCAATAAAAGTCCCAGCTATTACTTTGCGGCTTTTAATAATTAATATAGGTTGCGGCTGAATTCTGTTCTACCTGCTTGCAGGGAGGAGGAGAAAATATTCCCCAATGTATTTACCGGGGAGGAGGTGAAAATATTCCCCTATTAATTTAGGTTGCGGCTGAATTCTGTTCTAGCCTGCTCGCGGGAAGGAGGTGAAAATATTCCCCTATGTATTTCCCAGAAATATTGTTGCGCAGCGCGTATTAGAGTTTAGCAAATATCTAAGCTTAGCTTGCTTTGGAAATAATAAAATCTGTTATATTTTCAAAAAGTGTACGTTGCTGGGGTGCAATTTTGTGATTTTTGGGTTTCTGGGAAGACATTATTTGGTGCCAGCTTCCTGCCCCTGAGGGGGTAGGGCTGGCACCAAATTATTTTTAACTTCGATTTTTTATGCTCAAATATTAGCCTCGTACGACCTCTACAAGCCGAGAAAATGGCTTTTTTGGCGATTTTTTGGATAAATACTTAAAAAAATTTTCAGCTTTAAATGGAAATTTTCAATTTTTTCTACTTCTGGTTATTTAGGAGAATTTTAAATGCCGTTTTTGGCCCAGATATGTGATGAGAAAGTCGTGGTTACCGGGTCTTACTTTAGTGAAAATAAAAGTGTGTATGAATACTTGTATTTTTTCCTCTTAGTTGATGTCGCATTTGCAGATGTATTTTAATTGTTTTTTGACTGAATTTTTTTCTGATGTTTAAATGTACCTGAAACAAGTCTTCGAATATGTTTGCCGAGTGTCTTTTTTTCCGTAAGATGAACGGCCGTAAATAAATTTTTTTGTTGCGAGATTAAATTGTCGTAAACTTAATTTGTTTATATGCAACGTTAGGATTTTTTTTTCTGCAGTAAATTGAAATACTTAAATTAAATGTCTTTAAATGATCAATATTATTTTCAAAATTATCTTGAGGCAGGTTTTTATGCTGGCCTGACGGCCTCGGTGCCTGTCCCTTCTGGTGCTGAGTTTATTTTTACTTAATTTAATATTATTGTTTAACATCAGCTCACATCAGATAAATAAATTCTTTTTTTTTTAAGAGAAATACATCACGAATTGATATCATTACTGCTATTGCGCTTTATCGAGACAAAGATGTTTAATTTTAAAGGCCAACATCAGAAAGCAAGATAGCTCTACCAGTCGTGTTTTTCAAGACAAACCTTAGATATTTCGACAAGGTAAATCTGGAAATCAAGCTGCATCAGAGCTCTGCCTTCATTGGTACATCTCTTCACATTCGAGTATCCCTCAATGAGAGCCCAATTGGTGAGTTTGAGCGTATGTGCCCAGAGCAGCTGCAGTGCCACTTTGCTGAATGGCACCTCATGTGATAAGGATCTGTAACACGATAAATTCACAGAGAAAACATAGAGGCAAAAGGAGTGCTGCATCGCCGTGAGTCCTCGAGAAACTGCTCCATTTAATGCAAGCTTGAACTGCTTAATATTTTCATAAATAGTGATGTAATCAGCCATTTTTTTTATTCAGCTGTACTAACTCAACAAAACATAACCGACTAACGTCGGGCGCATTGCTCCCAAAAAACTAGGGAATGGTTGGGTTCGGTCCTAGCCAGCTGAGGCTTAGGGATGGTAGTGTTGGGGGGGGGGGGGTGTTGGAGGGGGAGGGGTCGGGTCTAAACCGCAAAATACTGCCTTTGCACAATGATTTTATGTCTTCTCAGCCGCTTTGGCGAATTGTACACTCAAGAGACTCGTAGAGCTCTAAGAGAGCTGCTCAGTGACTTATTGCATTCCGGACCACCTCTTTATCCCGTTTTTGAGGACGAAAAATTTAACGCGTCAGACGCCGCAGGACTAATGCTTTTATTAATAAAGCACAAATGCTCTCATTTTTAAAACGAATCAGAGACAGCTCACGTAAGAATGTGTTTGAGGTTTCTGAACTCCTCCAGGATGAACTCCACATATGAACTCTGTTCACTCACAATCTCCTTCAGGTCCCATTTCACCTGTCCCATCTGTGCAATGAGCCCACTGTAGTTGATGGCACGGGAGGCCACACCCTGTAACAAATACGCAATCTTTTTGAGATCATAATTTTTTTTAAAAAAAAAGAATTCAGGATTACACAACTCATGCATCAGCAACTGATTTGATGCTAGCTATCGTTCGAAAAAGAAGCAGAAAATAAATACAGCCTTGTTTATAGTACCATATTTTAAACACTGCGAACTTCATGCTCATTTCGAATATTTGCATTTATTAAGGACCATTTTGTAATTCTTTTGGGCTCCAGGTTGACTCCTATCCTCTCCGCACTCGACCATCCGTCATTTTTGGCTACATCAACGCCAGTGAATAAAATAGCCGCAACCTCACTATAGTAAAGAAGATTAACCAAAACAGTTACAGTAAAGTTATTGAGCCCAATTTCACTTATATAATCAAAATATCTTTAAAGTAGGCCAAAAAAAGACTTCCTACTTTTGTAATCCACTAGATAATACCTGATATATTGGTAGGCGCAAGTCAACGCAAGTGGCCATAGTGTTGACAAAGAACTGGTTGAGGAATGTCACTTTGCTATTTGGAATGTTCTCCTGCAGATGAGGCCGCAAATTCTAAACAGGACAAGAGTTATGCTGAGATGTCTTACTTTATTTCAGCAGCAAAAGTCTAACTTATATGTTGTTTCTATTAACTGCCCTCAAATAACCTTAGAGTGACA
Source organism: Convolutriloba macropyga (assembly GCF_964194025.1). Classification (NCBI taxonomy): domain Eukaryota; kingdom Metazoa; phylum Xenacoelomorpha; order Acoela; family Convolutidae; genus Convolutriloba; species Convolutriloba macropyga. The sequence goes on from NC_134472.1 coordinate 31,021,226, forward strand.
TACATCAAGCAAAAGTCTATTTGAGGGTGGGGAGTCATTTTGAAGGTGAGGTAAGACACTTGAGTTCCAAAAACTTATTCACGCAAATGAACAAAATATTCGATCCACTAAAAGTGAAAAGTCGAAATTTCATGAATGAACAAAAAGCAGATTTGTAGTAATCGCGAAGTCATGGTCGCAACAAAAATCTTGACAAAAAACCATAGCAGGACAAGTCCTGAATTACAATTCAGAAAATTCATTGACTAAACAGAAAAAACTGGAACTAGGAATGATTAGGTTTGGATACACCAATAAAAAACCGTAAAACATCAACTCAAATTGCCGCAAGTGAACAAAAAACGACTCTCGACAAAACGATAATTAGTTCCAATACCGTTTCTTCACTTTTGATTAAGAGTCGCGTGAAAAAATACTAAACCTCAAGACCACTAATTGTCGCTCAACTTCCTGTTTCGTCACCAAAATCAATACTTCATTACGGCCTCGAGAAGTGCGAACATATCTTAAAAACATAACCAGAAGTCTCAAAGTAACCTAAAAATAAAACTTAAAGTAACCTCAAAGTAACCTCAACTACTAAATAAACTTTATACATCATTATGCCATTCAATTTGAAACAAACGGAGGAAACAAACTAGAAGTTAAGCAAAAAAGATTACATCTTCTTGCAAACTCCTTGACAAGTTGCTACACCAAAACCCATGTATATAATACAATGACTGCTATATTTAATTTGTTCCATAAATGATTACTATATGGTAGAAAAAAATAACAAAAGATACATACAGAAAAAGGAAAAACAGAGCAAAATTAAAGGAATTACAGAACTTAACCTAAAAATCTGCAAAATTTTTCTTATAAGTCCGTAAAAAATGCAGAGCCTCAAAACATGTTCTCAACACATCTTAAGAAACAGATTCTGTTTCCAAATGCACAAAACACAAAAAGCAGAAAAACTAAAAAAAAACTATAAAAAAAACCAGCAGAATTGGTCAATTTATTTTATAAAAATTAGAACTTTCAGAACCTTTGATTTTTTTTCAATTAGTAGCAATAGCCCTAGAAATTCTCCTCCTCGAATAAACATAACCGACTAACGTCGGGCCAATTGCTCTCAAACGACCGGCGAGCGGTTGGCTTCGTCAGTAGCTAGCCACGGTTTAATGAGTCTACCTTTAGCGTGATTCGACGCTGCAACTTTTAGTTTTCTAGCCTTGTTAGTAAATAAAACATAGCCGGCAGATTGCCGGAATAGCTGCGAAAGAATAGACCTGCCTGCCATATAATAGAGATAGAAACAGATAAAGATCTAAATTGAAAAAAAAAATCGACGCCGCTCAAAAAACTAAGTAAAAAACATTCAGCGATAAATTAATAAAGCTTGTTAAAATTCATTCCGCAGAAGCCTCTTATTAGGGACCTTAACTGCACAAATGAGTTCCTTTGACCTTGAGCAAATTCAAATTAAACTTCAGTTTTAAAGTGCAAAAGTCATTTTATTGAGTGAGGTAAGTCACGTATGATCAAAATCTAACCACGCAAATAACCTAAAAACCTTTGCTAAAGCGAGTGAGAAGTGACGTCACGCGCGCAAATGCCGTTAGTGAGAGGAAGAAGTCATTCAGAAAATTTGACTTTTTCAGCTTTGCTGTGTGAACAAATGTAAAACGAAAAAAGAGCGTCAGACGACGAAACAAAAAAAACAAAGAGCACCGCAATATAGCTTCGCTCAGCTTACAGCTTCGCAGCTATAATCAAACAAAAAAATGGTATTTTAAAAATTTGCAAAACATTGCAAAAATTAAAAGACAAGCTTCCAGATTTCGCGATGAAAAGGTTAAAAACTATTTTTTGTCTCCGGAGTTATGTCAAGTAACCCATCTGCAAGACTTGAAAAGCTTCGTTGGCCAGCAATGATCGTTAAACTCAGAAAAAGGACAAAAAAATTCAAAAATTTTAACAATAGCAAATTTTTAACAAAATCTTGCTAAAAATTCAAGATATTAAAATCTTCAAAACCATTTCATTGTCTCAGGACACTATACAGTATCCCTAATTTAAGCAAGCTTTAAATAGCTTCAGTGGCTCATAAAGATCCATAAACTTGGAACCTGATAATTTTAGGAAAATCTGAAAAAGTAAATTTCATCAAGATTGCTAGAGCTGGAGTCATTAAAATATTGATAACCATTCAATTAACTCTAGAAACTATGTGACAGAGAGCAATTATCAAAACTAGGACCCTGTTGCCGGAAAAAAATGATAAAAATTCAAAAAGATTCTAAAAACATGAAAAAATTGCAAATGTTTTTTAAAAATTGGTGACATTAAAATCTTGAAAAACATTCCATTACATCTAGAAGATATGTATTAACCTATAATCGAACCCTAGATGAAATTATGTGGCACGTGAGGCAGGAGAAACCTAAAAAAAATTAAAAACCTTCAAAAAACTTGAAAATTGCAAGTTGCATAAAAAACTGCTAACTTTGTGATAACAGTTGAAAACCAATCCATGGCCAAAAAACGATTTCCAAAACTTATCATCATACACTAAGAGAGACTTTCTGTCAGGCGGAAAAACCGAAATAATGAAAATAAATGACCAAAAAATTAAAATTGCAACTTTTGTAAAAAAAAAAGTTAAAATTCGTAGTGTTGAAATCTTGAAAAACATTCCATTACATTTAGAAACTATACAGTAACCAATTGTCAAATAGGAGGTTCCCCGGCCCTTGAGACAGAGGAAACCTAAAAATCGACAAAATTTTTCAAAAAACTTGAAAAAAATGCAAGTTTTATAAAAATCGCTAAAATTTGCCATATTAGAAAATTGAAAAGAAAAATTCTTTTCAGTAATTTATTATCAAACTCTTAAGGACGTCTTCTTGCCCCTGCGTCTGGGAAGACGTGAATAATGAAAAATAAAGGTCAAAAAATTGAAAAAACTTGAACGTTTTGTTAAAAAAATTCTAAAATTCGTGATCTTGAAACCATTCCATTACCACTAGAAACTATGCAGTAACCTATTATGAAACCCTAGAGGATGTTTGCTGACACCTTATGTGTGGGGGTGTGCACCGGCGGCTGATGGGGGAGGGGGTGAGCAACAGTGGGGTGGGGCGGGCAATAGCGCGGTGGGGGGGTGTGGGGCAATAGTGGGGGAGGGGGTCAACAGTGGGGGTGTCTTCAACCGCCATTCACACCATAAATAAAAGTCTCCAAAACAGTAGAGCCGATACAGAGCTGAAAGGCTTTAAGAGCACTTAATGCCCGCTGGGCGCTACCTGTTTATCCCGTTTTGGAGGACGAAAAGTCAAAAGCGTCAGACAAAAAATCGGTCAAGTGAAAAAACGCATAAAAAGACCGACAGGACTAATATAATTGCTACAAACTTCATTTGAGAGCAATTAATAAATTGACCAAATTAAGCAAAGAAAGAGAAAAATATTCCAGAAGTCAGGAAAACAAGCGAAGTAGTCAAAAACAAAAACGGAAAATAAGCAAAAAAATTGACCGAATTTGCTTCGAGTAAAATAAACCTAATTTGATATCAACCGGATCAAAAGGTCACCGAAACTAATATCAAAATTACTTTCAACCAAAAAAATAACCCCGGACGGCATTAACTTAAAGAATACGAAAAAACCACACAAAACGGAGAAATCACAAACATAGCTCAATATTGCTTGTAAAATTCTACTATATGATTGAGGTGACCAAAGAAGCTCCCAAACGTACATTTATTTATCAGTATGGTATATATGATATATTAAGACCATTTTACTCGAAAAATTATTTTAAAACTAAAAACAGCACCACAAAATCCGCTCGTGATCGGAAAATTTTGTCCACTTAGATAAAATTTTTTCACACCTACTTTTCTCGCTTCCTCTCAAAAATGTGGTATGATCAGAAAAACAATTCTTCTCCTCTTCAATTTGTTCAGAACAAGTTTTAAATACTCCCAAAAAATTATGGATAAAAATTCTCCGCCAATTTGATGCTCTTTGAAAGACGCTCTTTGAATTGAAAAAAAAAACGAGAAGACCAATAATAGCCCCAGCTACATCTTTGCTGCTATTAAAAATATTAACCTCATTTGAACATAGCTGAATTTTTTTACCTCAAATTGTTGAGAAAGGAACACGACCGATTCACACGCTATCATCCTTTTAGACAAATTAAACAAATTTTCAGGTGAATCTTCCATCAACCCGTCCAAAGGTACAACAGGTGCAAACTTCTCTTTATCCGAAGATAGATGAGACGATTGGTGACCCCCAGTAGCATTCATCAGATGAGGCGGCAAATTGGACGCCGGTGAACTCACAGGAGTTGCGTTACTAGTTAAATTGCTTGCATTTAGGTGCTGTGTCGATGTTTGTATGATTAAATTTGCCCTAATTCGTTCAAGTAGAGTTTTCAACTTGAAAGAATACATTTTTGGATTAGTACTTTTGAAGACAAACATGTCGTGAACTGTAAAAAGATAATAATCGAAAAGTTGTGACATGTAAACTAGAACGTCGAAAGCCACCGGTTTCAATAAACACATCATTTGCATATATTTTCCAAAATAACGAAGCACACTTAACGTTGTGTTGGTTATTAACGGAACTTTGCTCGTTGACAACTGCCGACCAAATGATCTACGATGACTCGAAGATCCATATGAATTTCGATTTGAGATACCATTTAGGATTTTTCCGTTTAAAGCGACCAAATTTCCACTGACACCTGTACGCACAAAAACTTCACCAGTAGTTTCGTCTATATAATCCGCACAAAGTTCGGGCGCAACATCGTCGTCCGAGTCCGAGAACACCTCGGAAGCACGACCTTGCTCGTCAACTTGCGCTAATATATCTTCCTGCTTCTTTCCACTTCCATTGAAACTGATCGAAAATGGATTTTCAGAATCAGGTTTGAAGTATAAGCAGGCAGCTGCAGCTTTTTGTGTCTGTTCCTGAGATTCGCTATCCTTCTCGTTTCCCGTTTTGTTTGTGAGGGTAGCAATAGCTAATTTTGAGTGTTCTGTTTTCTCTAGAAAATGAAATTCGTGCAAATCAGATAACGTGAAATCGTGCTTCAGAGGACATAATTCCCAAACGTCCGTTTCTAGAAATAGTTTCAGGTCGCTCATGCATGTTCTGTGATATATCTTGAAATAAGCAGAGCTCTGTTGTTTGATACATTCTTGCAAATCGACAGATGAACTTTGGCAAAATTGGTGTCCGATATCTGTCAACTTGTCGACCATGTCCAGAGTTTTGATAAATTCATCGAAGCTGAAGTTGTTGAAGTTCTGACAGAGGTCAATGCTTTGAAGGAATATTTTCACTTTGGTTTGCACCTCCTGCCACATTCGATTCCTGTCATGGTGCAATTTCTTTTTGAAAAATGATTCAATGTGTTCAACTTCTGCTGTTGAGGCCGATGATTCCTAAGGCCAAAAAGAAAATGTTTCAGATCAAAGTAGTCGCTATAAAAAATAATTATCAAAAAGTTCATTGGGTTTAAAAGTTTAATTAACAAGTAAAAACAAGTTATAGCATGGCTACGCACTAATTGCAATTGAAAAGCTGAATTATTTCGAAATAACTCCTCTGCTACTAAACTCAGTTCGTTTTTCCTCGAAATTTAGCCGAAACCATAAACTAACAACAATATGAGCAAGCAGCTGACCAACCTGGAACATAGCCATATTCTGATCATGCCAATTGCACATTTGGAAGTAGCTGTGAAGGATCTGCCAGACAGTCTTGCATAAATCACTCAGACATGCGGTGAACAGTTGTGGACTGACGTGGGAACAGAGTTCCTGATACTGCATCCTTTGGAACTGGGACTCCGAAAGGGGCGTGTCTGGGTTGAGCACAGCATACCCCAATACCAGGCTGAATGATTTATTGTGCAACAGACTGGAGTAGTGCATTTTCAACTGATCCAGACAGCTCTGCGTCTTCCCTGTCAACAGTGGTAAAAGGGGAGCTACAAAGTCGTGAAAAACTTGTAAGATCGCGAAATCGTAGAATACCACAATGCAATGAATTTGTTATTAGTCTCAGCAATACGCGCCAATAAAAAACAGTTTTATTTCGCAAACCTAAAACATACCCGGCAGATTTCCGGAAAATAGCCGCCGTTGATTCAAATAAGCATGATTGGGATTGAAAGAATAGAAGATATTGAAAAAAAAAGGATTTTTGTACAAAAACATTTTTTAAGACCAATTTATTTTGATGGCATTTCGTAGTTGAATATAACGTACTTCTGTTTCTTAGAGAGAGGCTGCAGGGGCTACTATCAATACCAATAAGCATTAGAGATGGTAACTAAGACTTATAGGAACGACGTTCAAATAGCGGGCATCTAAAATTGGGCTTTATGGGTTTATCCCGTTTCTACTTCTGACTTCAATTTTTTATACTGACTCTGTTCATTTTGAATTGCTTTGCTGAGCAACTGATGTTCAAAATCACTTTTAGCAGAATGAGAGAAGAGAGAAATTAGCCTAGAGAAGTCAAAAAGATATCACGCAAAATGTTGAAAAAGCGGCAAAATGAGGTAAAGCGAAACATTTTTTTATTCGACGAAGTAGAAAAAAAAATAACCGGAAGAATTCCGGAAACGACTCGAAGTGAAAATCCATTTAAACGCCATCCAAATACTCATCAAACAAAACGTGCCTTTACTAAATTATGATTATCTTGAAACAAAGTCATGAAACAAAAAAGTAAAAACAATAAAATCAAATCTGTTAAAATAAGATAAAAATCTGCTCAAATTTTGTTATAAATTGAGATCCCGAAAAAACTATCTCTGCCAAAAATAATTTCATCAACAACTAGTACTTAAAAAAACCACTTATGTGAACTTTGAAAAAAATACTTTAGGCTAAATTATGAAAAAAAAAGCTCTTAAAAACAACTTTCACTGAAAAACTGGAAAAAATTAATTTTTTTAAATATTTTAAACAACATATAAATCCAAAGAAAAATTCCCTTCAGCCAATAGGGTATACAGATGCTCGCAAAACAATAGGCAAGTCATAATAGGCAAAGAAATTTAGCTAAAAACAAAAAAAAAACGAAAAACTGCAAAAAAAAATTAAGAAAAATAGTTCCAATTTTCGCCATTTTTTTGTCATATTTCTCAACAAAAAATGATTCTTACCCACAAAACTGCAACCAATTGTTATGATAAATATTTTCAAGTAGAAGTGGTTTCTTCAATACCCATTTGAGCCAGTAAAACAAAATCGTCAAAAAAACGCAAAAATTAGCCCAAAAATCAGCAAAATACATTAAAAACCTCCGAATTATCATAAAATTCATATGAATTTTAAGAAACCTTCAAACCACTACTGAAACTAGCCTAAAATTAAAACAAAATAATAACCAAACCTCTGAACCAAAATAAATGAAAAAAACTGCTTTAAAATGCCCCGCGTGAACAAAAAAAATTCGCTCGCTTAGAATATTTTTTTACACATCAATTTCTCGCTCTCTCAAAAACAGCGGTATGAACAAAAACCACTCTCTTTTCGCTCCGCTCTTCACTTTTGTTCAGCATCAAAATCACTCCAAATTTTTTCTCGCGTTTCATTTCCCACTTCAAAAATCACTCCAATAAAATTGATTAAAAAAAGGACTTCTCCAATACTCCTCTTCGAGTCGTAAAAATAGGAGCGCTATAATAGCCGGCTGAGATGAGAGCGGCTATTAATTAGCTAATATAGAGAGATCTTTTCACGGCTCTAGTGTCGCTTAGTGGGGCTAGCACTTAATTTGACCCTCTCCCCCGTTACTATGTCATAATGAGATATTTTCATGTCAAAGATGAGTTTGTTCTGTCCGTTTGAACTATATTTTAAAAATTTCAACACAGTTAGCCATTACTAAGTCTTGAAAAATCTGCAAGGACTCGTTTTGTCAAATATTTCTAGCAATTGATAATTGAATGTGAAGGGATTATCAGGGACTTTAATCTATTACTGACGGCTACCTTGCACGTCTTTTGAGGATATTGCAAGATAAAATTCATCTGCAAGAATCTTTAAAGATAATCATCCTAGTTAGACTACAGGACTGCTGACCTATCATTTTGAAAGCCATCTGTATTTTGTGGTAGACAGAGGGTTCAAATGACACGCAGATGGAGGCAAGGGCACGGTCCAACTGCTCTTCTATCATCACTAAAGTGTCCGTCAACTTAGTAGACAGCTGGGAGATGCATGTGTATTGTCTGTACGAGGCCGCCACCTGTTAGCAACAACATTTCCGATAACTTTGAAGTATTTCTCACAGACTCATTGATTGGCATTGAAGGACCCTAATTGAGAAAGAACAGAAAAAATGGACAAACACTGATTGCAGTACAAAAACATTTTTTAAGTGCAAACTTTTCTTTTTTCATCTCGTATTTAGACATACTCCAACTTCGTGACGAGAGGATACAGGTATAAGTATAAATACCAAACATAGCCGGCAGATTGCCGGAACAGCTGCGAAAGAATAGACTTGCGTGCTGTATGATAGAGATAGAAACAGATACAGATATAAGTTGAAAAAGTTATCGACGCCGCTCAAAAAGCTATGTAAAAAAATTAAATGATAAATTAATAAAGCTCGTTAAAATAGATTGCGCAGAAGCCATTTCATTACGGACCCTTAATACTTTTATGAGTTCCTTTGACCTTAAACTAATTCAAAATAAACTTAAATTTTAAAGTGCAAAAGTCATTTTATTGAGTGAGGTAAGTCACTTATGATCAAAATCTAATCACAAAAAACTTGTGCTAGAGAGAGTGCGAAATGACGTCACGCGCGCAAAAGCAGTTAGTGAGAGGAAGAAGTCATTCAGAAAATTTGACTTTTCAGCTTTGAGGTGTGAACAAATGTAAAACGAAAAAAGAGCGTCAGAGGACGAAACAAAAAACATAGCAGGACAAGTCCTGACGTACAATTCAAAGAATTTTCAATGACTAAACAGAAAACAAGACCTAAAAGGGACTATGAATGGATTGGAAAAACCACTTAGAAAAAAATCCGATTTCTTCGTGTTTCGGCGTGACCGAAAATGTGTGAACAGATCTTTAAAAAAGACAGCGAGCGCCCCAATACAATTCAAATTCTTTGAATTGTAAAAAACCAAGAGCACCGCAATATAGCTCCACTCAGCTTACAGCTTCGCAGCTATAAAAAGCATTAGAGATGGTAACAAAGACTTATAGAAACAAGTTCAAAAAATTGGTCTTTATGAGTTTATTCAGGTTCCATTTTGATTTCGTTTTTCGGCATTGACTCTTTTCATTTTCGATTGCTCTGTTGAGCAACTGCTGTTTAAGAGCACCTTGAGCAGAATGAGACAAGACAAGGAACTAGCATAATTTTTACGCAAAAGGTTGAACAAGCTGTGAACTGAAGTAGAGCAAATGAAATTTTTGGTTGGCGAAGTACAAAACATAGCAGAAAAAATCATGAAGTACAATCGATAAATCACTGAAAAACTGAAACTACTATACATAACCAGCAGACCAACAGAACAATTCCAGCCAAGCAGCCCCACAAAATTAGAGAAAAACAAAAATAGTAGACTGCTATAATTCTCTAAGCTAAAATCCTGAATACTAGAACTTATCAATTTTAATATAATAATCAACCAGCACACAAACCTTGAAAAGGGTATATTGGCAAGTAAAGATTGAAAACTCGAAAGAAAGACAGATTTTCTCAAAAAAAGCGATTCATTTCAAATTTTAAAGTTACCAAAATTCTTAAAATAAATTACTATCTTCAAAACCAGTTTTTAAACAACATATTCTTTCCAGTAACCTATCTTTGGAACCTCAAAAGACTCTCTGGCCCTTAAAGATCGATAAAATCAAAAATTATTTTGAAATTCTGAAAAGTATGGAAAAATTCCATTATAATTTTCAAAAATTGCTAAAGTTCGTGAATGCCACCTTAGACCATCCTCACTGACATAAGTAACCTCCTACATACATATACAGAGCATTTAAATATACAAAGTAACTGCCCTGTCGAGCTTGCAAGTGTTACTTCATGGTAGCAACACCTAAGGAAACACATAAGAAATGAACAAGAAAAATGTCAGTGAGAAGCATAAAATCAGAAGAAATGGACAAGAAAACTTAAACGAAGGACTAGAAAAATATCGCAACAAATTTGGCTCAAATTTACTCCAATTTTCTTTACAGCAGACTTCAAAATTAACATCAATCAATTAACAGAGAGCTAAAACGACAAATTTGGCTCAAATTTACTCCAATTTTCTTTACAGCAGACTTCAAAATTAACATCAATCAATTAACAGAGCTAAAACAACAAATTTCGACACCAAAACTCCACAAATGTTACAAAAAAGAAGCAAAAAAACTGCTTAAAAATTTTAAAACAAGGCGAAATGGTAAACATAGTTGAAAACTGAACGTAGAAGTCAATATTCGCTTTAGATGGATAAAAATGCATCGAAATTCATTCTAAAATTTAAGATAATCGAAATACATAATTGACAAAAAAGCTCATAGCGTAAATTAAAAAACTGCTTTGAAAAGGCGGCACATGCAATTTTATATCTACTTTTCTCACTCTCTCAAAAAGCGAAAAGAACAGAAAAATACTGAGTTCTCCCTGCTCTTCCGATTTCTTCATTAATTTGACCAAAACATTTTTCACGAATTTCATTTCCAGTTTCGAATACACTCCAATAAAATCTCCGATCAAAAAACTTGATCCATCAATATTCTTCTTCGAGTCGTTTAAACAAAACACAACCAAAAGAACTCTTAAATACTTACACCAATAGCAAAAAAGTACGCAACTTAAAAAGTCAATTAGGGAGGTATTCAGCACCAAAAACCATCTGGACTAAAAAAAATTGTTTCATCAAGAATTAGGAGCGCATAAAAACAAAGTCATTCATTTAATCAAACATTGATCACTAAAACCCTTATGCAACAAACATGTCTGACTTTCCAGAAAAATTGAAAAGCTGCAAGAAATTGAACAAAAAATTTCAAATTTCTGATCTTCAAATTTCATTTTCGTGAAGTTTCAACAAAAAAGTTTAATTGAATCAAAATTTGAACGCATTGACACCTCATACTTATTTCAATTGATAGTGATCCATTCAACCGACAAGGAAGGCAATGAAAGAGAAAAACACGCAAAAAATGCTTAACGAGTGTTAAAAATCGCGAAACGTCTAAAAAAACCTCCAAATTATCATAAGTTCCTATTAAAGGCCACAAAAATTGCCGAGACTATCAAAACAAGCCTAACTTAAAATTGTCAATAGAACCTATTCACACCTCTTTACAGAAAAAAATTGTCAAAACCAAATAAAAAACTTCTTGAGAAAGCAGCATGTGAACAAAAGATTTCTCTCGATATAACACAAAACTTTCTACGCTGCAATTTCTTGCTCTCCCGAAAACAGCGGTATGCACTAAAGATCACTGGTTTCGCTCCACTCTCTAATTCTGCACAACACTCAAACCACCAAAATTTTTCACGCATTCCATTTCTGGCTTCGAAATTAACTCAAATAAAATTGATTAAAAATACATGTTTACAAAAACGACTCGATCAGTTCTATCTCAAATAACCAGCCTTTCAAACATTAGTTTCTGGTGGCACTAAGCAGCAAAACAGAATAAATAACAATCTTAATTCAAATAAAAAAATAGCTAAAATGTAATTCATCCCAAAAAATTACGCGAATTCATTTACGATTTCAATTTTTACAAGTACAAATGGAAACGGTTACTGATAAACAGTCGAGACAGTATTAATACTCAGACAATTTTGGGCAAGTCGAGTTAAGCAAAAATTTTTCTCGCCGACATTTCTCACTCTGTTTTAAAAGAAGGCATGAAAAAAATCGTTCTCTCTAATTTTTCACCCTTAAAATCGGTTCACTGAAACAACTTTTTCAAACTTTATTCACTCCCTGAACTGCCGGTAGGTTTTCTTGCTAGCAAACGGATAAAAAAAACGAACATAACCGACTAACGTCGGGCGAACTGCTCTCAAACGACCGGCGAGCGGTTGGCTTTGTAATTAGCTAGCCACGGTTTAGTGAGGCTAGCTTTAGCTTGATTCGACTCTGCAAATTTTTAGCCTTGTTAGTAAATAAATCAAATAAACTGATATCTTAAAAAATTGAAAAATTTCAAAATTTAAATTAAAAGCTTTCACATTTAGCAGTGAAAAATTTCAATAACTATTTTTTGCATCTGGAGTTATGTCAAGTAAACCATCTGCAAGAGTTGAAAAGCTTCGTTGGCCAGGAATGATCGTTAAACTCAGAAAAGGACAAATACTCAAAATTTTGAAAACAAACGCAAATTTTAACAAAATCTTGCTAAAATTCAAGATATTAAAATCTTCAAAACCATTTCATTGTCTCAAGACACTATCCAGTATCCCTATTTCAAGCTTCAAATAGTTTCACTGGCTCAAAGCTCCATAAACTTGGAACATGACAATAATTTTCCTATAATTTGAAAGAAAAAAATTTTATCAAAAAAGCTGAAGTCATCAAAATATATTGATAACCATTCCATTAACTCCAGAAACTATGCGGCAGCTTATCATCAAACCTTGGAGGAGGTCCCTAGGACCCTGGTGCCGGAAAAAATGCAAAATTCAAGAAGATTTAAAAAAAACTCGAAAAAATGCAAATATTTTTGAAAAATAGCTGATATTAAATTCTTAAAAAGAATTCCATTAGATCAAGAGGCTATGCATTATCCTATAAACAAACCTTAGAGGAGGTTTTGGGCTCTTGAGGATGGAAAACCTAAAATGAAAAATTTCAAAATGGAAAACAATTGGAAGTTGCATAAAAAACTGCTAAAATTAGTGATAATAAAAGTTGATAACTAATCCATGGCCAAAAAAACCTTCTGTTAACTTATTATCAAACCTGAAAGGAGCTTTTCTGACCCTTGAGGCTCAAAAAACCTGAATAATGACTATAAAAATCAAAAAAATGAAAAAAATTGTCATAAAAATGCTAAACTTCGTGATGTTAAAATCTTGTAGGACATTCCATTACCTCTAGAAATTATACCGTAACATATTGTGAAACCCTAGAGGAGTTTACTTGGCACTTAGAGTACCCTAGAGCTGAAAAAATCAAAAATGACAAAAAAATTTTCAAAAAAAGCAAGTTTTATAAAAAAAAAAATTGCTGAAATTTGTGACATTAAATAGTTGAAAACCATTACATGGCCAATTAAATTTTGTGAGTAACTTATTATCAAACACCTTAGGAAGTTTTCTGGCCCCTGGGCCAGGAAAAACCTGAATAATGACAATAAATGTAGAAAAAATGAAAAAATGCAAATTTTGTAAAAAAAATTCTAAAATTCGTTGTCTTGAAATCTTGAAAAACATTCCATTACATTTAGAAACTATACAAAAACCAATTGTCAACCCTGGAGGAGGTTCCCCGGCTCTTGAGCCTGGAGAAATCTAAAAGTCGAGAAAATTATTCAAAAACTTGAGAAAAATGCAAGTTTCATCAAAAAAATTGCTTAAATTTGAATTAAAAAATTGAAAGCTATTCCATGACAAATAAAATTTTTTCAGTAACTTACTAACAAACCATTAAGTACATTTTCTGACCCTGCGTCTGGAAAAACGTGAACAATCAAAAATAAATGTAAAAAAAAATTGAGAAAATTTGCACGTTTTGTCAAAAAAAGGCTACAATTCGTGATGCTAAAATGTTGAAACCATTCCACTACCACTGGAAACTGTGCAGTCAGCTATTATAAAACCGTAGAGGAGGTTCCTTGACACCTAGGGCTGGAAGAGCTCAAAAAATGACAAAAATTTTCAAAAATCTTGAAAAAAATTGGAAACTACTATAAAATTGCGTTTTTTAGCGATCGATTGTTCGTCAGTAGCCACGGGGGGGGAGGGGGGGGGGGGGGTCACCGGGGGATTGAGGGGGAGGGGGGTTGTGGGCAACAGTGGGGTGGGGGGGGAACAGCGCGGTGGTGGGGCGGGGTGGTGGCAATAGTGGGGGGGTCACCAGTGGGGGTGTCTTCAACCTCCAAGAACCGCCCTTCACACCATAAGTTTAAGTCTCTAAAATAGTTTGAGCTAAAACAGAGCTGAAAGGCTCTAAGAGCACTTAAAGGCCGCTGGGCGCTACCTAGTCATCCCGTTTTTGCGGACGAAAAGTCGAAAGCGTCAGACGAAAAATTGGTCGAGCGAAAAATCGCATAAAAAAACATAGCCGGTAGAATACCGGAAACGACTCTAATCGTCGTGCTTTATAATCTCTAAGCTAACCTTACCGAAATCAGAACATCAAAATAGACCAAAAAAAATACAAAAAGAGCCCAACAAATGCGGACAATTTTTCAGGTGCGGGGGGAGGGGGGCTAGGTGGGGTGGGTGGGTAGATAGTTTGCGGAGGTGGCTAGTGCTGGGGTAGTGGGAGGTGGGGGTAGGTGGGTGTTAGTTAGGAGAAGGGAGGGGTAATTTTTGGGGTAGGGGTAGGTGGGGGAATAAGTTGGGGCGGGGGGGTAGGTAGGCGGTGGGGGGATAGGTAGGTGGGTGGGTGCGCAGATAGGTTGGGGAGGTGGGTAGTGATGAGGTAGTTGGGGGGGGGGGGGTAGGTGGATGTAGCTAGGCGAAGGGAGGGGTAGGGATAGGTGGGGGGTAAGTTGGGGGTGGGGGTAGGTAGGTGCTGGGGGCGGGGTAGATAGGTGGTGGTGGCGGGGGGGGGGGGGTTGTGCGGTTTAGTTTAGTTAATTAGGGATGACTTATATAGGAACAAAAAATCTCAAAATGACCCTTTCACCTTGAACATTACCAGCAGTTCTTAATTACTATACATTACAATCATAGCTACTGTTAAAGTACAATGTTCGAAAACAGAAGTCAACAATCAAAAACGGAGGTAAATGCTCGAACAGAAAGAAGTCAAAATTCAACTCATGAACAAACTTGCTTTCTGCTTTAAAAAAACAAAGCCGGTAGAACACCGGAAACGACTCGTATCGTCCTGCATTATAATCTCTAACCTAACCTTACCAAAATC